>NW_027176450.1:2337500-2897500 GCF_023349555.1 Cebidichthys violaceus
ATATTACATCAGTTTTATTTATTAAAATGTTTAAATTTTCTAAGATGACTGTTCTTGTTATTGAGCAAAGTGGCCTTAATCATTTAATCTATAATATTACATCATAATTTATTTGTTGAATATATTTTGCATTATTAATCTGAATCTGCTAAGTAACTAGTAAGAAGTACATTTTTTGCCTCTGAAATGGAGTGGAGTAGACACACACACACACACACACACACACACACACACACACACACACACACACACAGACAGACAGACATCCCATTCCTGAACTCCTCGGCTCCAGGTGTGGGCTGGCCATAGAGAAATCCCGGTAGGCCGACAGGGTTGGGCTGGTCCAATACTTTATTATATTATAAAATTAAATTAGAATCTGATGCTTACACATGCTCACTGGTTTAAGGTACATTCTCAGCCTTTTATGCTCTTAAAAGAAGTTTCAGGCTGGAAAGAGGCCAAAAGTGGATTTTGTGAAAGTAAACATAGTTTCAAAGACTTTCTTCAGAAAAGTGTCTCAAGACAGTTGATTTCACAGTTGCATGTCATTTCCATGAATATCTGGTGCTTTCATATACAGTTCAGAGGGCGGCCGTAGCTCAGGGTAGAGAGGGTTGTCCGGCAACTGCAAGGTCGGCGGTTCGATCCTTGGCTGCTACATGTCCTGTGCCGGAGTGTCCCTGAGCAAGACACCAAACCCCTAACTGCTCCCTGGGCGCTTCTCAGCAGCCCACTGCTCCCAATAAGCTAGGGATGGGTTAAATGCAGAAGAAAATTTTTGTATATATGTATATGACAACTGTAATAAATTTATACTTCTAGAGAGAGATGAGGATGCTCTTAAGAAGTTCATTAAAGCAACCAGATGTTCATACATGCAAACACAATTTCCATGTTCATAACGCTGAATAAAAGCAGATGACCCAAACAAGACAGGATTAATATGTATGTAGGGCAGCTCATCCTCAGATGCACTCAACTTTCCAGGAAGAATGAAAACTTTCTAAAATTGTGTTTTTGTTATTATTTGTAAAAATTTCTATTTTTGTGTGGAAATGATTTTTGTTTTGTCATCCCACCTTCATTCATTTACACAAAGGGGTGCTTATCTCAATATATAATAAATGGACATTATATGCATTTGCAGAATAAAAATGTAGCTCTTTTCGAAACACTCATGTGACTTCATACTGTATGTATCAATCAGTGATAAATACGTCACTTGAAGTGGACCAGTGGAATATTATGGAAACCATGCATCAACTGCACTCTGTTGAAATGACGTGCTCATACTGGGCAGCAGGTCCCCACTGGGATTTCCACTTTGTCTGTGGTTTACAAGCAACTTCCTGCTGGTAAACTGATATCTAAAAACTTAATAATATGACTTAATAATATATGAACATGGACACAACGTCAAACATATAAATTTAGTTAGAGAACACAAACCTCCTGAAAATATAATTGAAAGACTTTATGGATTCATGGGGTCAATATATTAACAAAAGGACAATCATAATTGTGAATTATAAACTGTGATGATGATGCAATGACTAAAAAAGGAATATGCTAAATGTTTTGACCAAAACATACACCAGCTCTTACAACAGCGTTTTTATTTGAGTTTAAAATAGACACAAATCTGATTGGATGATGCAAATCTGCAGTTTGATCACACAGCGAGTACTCGCTGTGTGATCAAACTGCAGATTTGCAAGTCAGTTGCTTCAGTCAACTGAAGCAATTCACTGATTTGCTTCAGTTGTGTTGAATATTGTACATCCAGATGAAACAGAAGACTGTTGCAACATGCATAGGTCAGACATCCTTTACATTTCCACACAGAAATCCCCACTGGCCTGTTTAATGCGTTACAATGCTCACAATGACTTTGGAAGTAATAGATTTAGCATTAGAATCAAACTACTGTATGAAGATATATTTTCTTTTACATGTCATCATATCGCTGGCCAAAAATAATATCGAGAAACAAGGATCAAAATATTGAGGTGTCCCAGCGTTCACCACTGGGAAAGTTTTTCTAGTTGCCACAGAAATGCTCATTTTTAAGATAAAATTACAAAATATAATGTAACTTTATCAGGCATTAACACCTTCAGCATAATGACACCTTAGATGTGATCGCCGTCTTTCACAAGTTTAGATGCGGATGGAGATTAAATTAAATGTTCTATTAAGGAAAAGTACATTTATAAGCTTTCATCTCTGATAAACCGTAAACCTACTCTGTTAAGGCAAGTGGTGACCAATAGGTTATGGAAAATTTGCAAAACAATGATGGCATATATCTTAAAACATATTGCAACAATAAAAGGAAACACTAGTGTTGATCTTCTTATATCGGTGTGTTTTTTTTTCCATCAGCCACAAATCTCAACCAATTCATGGCGAGGGACGAGAGAAACACGATCCTATCTGTACATAACATTTTCATCTTCAAAGTACACACTTGTTTTAGAGAGGTGTTTCAGCAGTCTACTACAATGTGGTCTGTACAAACAGGTCAGGGTTCAGTCTTAGATTGCACAGTGCCATGACTAAAAATGTTAGTGGTTTTGAATTATATTAGCTTTATAAATTGGATTTCATTACTGTTATCATACAGTGCCTCGTTTCGTCACTAAAAACAATGAATAAGTGCACTTTTGAAATGTCCCATTGATTAGAAACACACCAGCATTCAATGTGACAACTATATTTACTTGATAACAGGTTTGTAAAACATGCTGTCTAAATCAAATAGCAGGAATACTAGAATATACAGTCTATCACTCACATATTGTTGTCAGGGAAATCTAACGACCAATGGCGTTGCAGTATAACGGAACAGGCGGGTTATCACATGGGTAGATGCATTAGTCATTCTGAGTGCTTTAAGTACATAAGGGATTTAAACGTTTAACAAAGCGAGGTACTGTTTTACTTTATGCCCTTTCAAACAAGGCAAGCCACTGGGGAGTAAACTGGTGGATACTCTGTATCGTGCTGCGTCTGCTCAGGACATCAGGGCTCATCCACTTCTACAACAAACTGAATACGTCTGAGAGAGCTGTATTCAGGCCTCCTCGCTCTCTGTGGCTCACTCAGGATTATTGTCCTGTCTGCTGTTCTGCTGAACGTCGTTGCCTGGCTGGGTGTGAGTTCAAAGGGTTGTTGAGTCATCGTTTCTCCAGCAAAGAAGAATCTCATAAGTGAGATTGCAATTGTCTCACGGTAAACTTGGAGGTCCGACGTGATTGTAGCTCTGTTGGTGTCAATTAGTGTTTTAGCTTGAGGACACACATGTACTTTGTGTCCATGATCGCTAAGTTTAAATGTTAAAAATTGACATTGATTGTGACAGTCTCACAATGTTTCCTGTCCGTCTTATAACAATGGTCAGGTGCCCATATTGAACCAGGTTTTGCTTGCTGTAGTCATGCTGTTCATACTGGACATTAAGCGATGGAGGACAAAATCCACAGTCTTCATTCTGTACAAAAATGTATTAAAACGTTTATCTGAAACTAATCTAAGTTAGACAAATCAACTGGGTATTTCCAAAGTCTTTTTAGTACAAAGTTCCTGTTTTGTGTTACAATGTTACAATCCATCCACTGCGGCTCAACAGGGAGACACCAAGATGTTGGATATGAACCGGAGAGCAGGGTCAGACTGGATCTTCCTAAGCTATGAATCCAATCATTATCTAACCTGTCATGACTCAGGAACAGCAAGCTGACTGAATCGGTATCAGCTTCAAACTCAAGTTGAAGAACTCACCTGTTGTACTCTCAAATCCTTATTCACTTCATAATGTTGCCACAGAATACCAATATCTAATACTTAACTGCATTTTGTAAAATGTATGCTTTTACTTTACTTTCATTTTCTGCCTGCTCTGTTTTTATACTTTCAAAAGGTATTGGTCCTTTATTTGAATTCCTATTCTCTACTATCCTGCTATTATTGTTTCAAAAGACAAAAGTGTGTTTCAGTATTAATTTGAATTACTATTTGACTCTTTCCACTCCAAACCTAAAACATGAAATGCCCCTTTCACCATAAAGTTCACATCCACCCTAACACAGTCACGACATACTACATCATTCAAATAAAACATGCTCTGTAAATTACCTTTTAATCAAAGTTTGTTTCAGTAATAAATACTTCTGTGCTTTTGTGCCCTCCTTAGCAATTTAAGTAGCAAAATATAGTGTTACATCTCCATTGCCGATAACAGCTTTCTCCCTTTAATCATTGTCAATGCAACAGCTGGATGAGTGATGTGCTTTTAAATACAATTTAAAAAAAACTCATGAAAGTTTTAGAGCAAACAAAACATTTTCCTCACACATCCTCAACGTCATGTCAGAGAAATAAATACAGTAATCCAAGAAGGAAAAGAAGCTGTAAACAAACACAAAGCAAAGCTGTGTTCTGGAGATGCATAGACGCAAAATCAGACAAAACATTAAACGTCATATGACCAAGCACACTTTGCTAGGTGTTGCAGTGTGAAGGGAGGGGGAGGAATACCTACTTTCCTTCTTACGTTAGCGAAGCAAAGACGTCTGCACTATACCCCACCTCCAGCTCCCACAGATGAGGACACACTCCCCACATTTACTTAGCTTTCATCACATTCCTTCTCTCTGTGTTCAAATCTAAATCAACAAACATACACATGGTTCATGTTTCAAGACCTAAAACTCCCTAACACTTTGTGGAATACATTCAGGAACATTCATGTTGAGTGAAAGAAGCAGTAACCAAACAGAAGTGAAAAAAACAACACATGAAACATATAACACAATAGATATTTATGAAGTCATCGCCATACAGTTATTATATGTTACAACAAAGGTATTAGTAGTCTCTCAGTCCCTTCCAGAGTGATGAGTTATTATAGTTTCTCCTTCGAGGGGATCCAGATATAGGGTCCTGAATGTTCCTCTATCACCTGTTTGCAGTGGCTATAAATGTCCTCTAAGGTGTCTCCTTGAACCAGGGCTGCAAAGCAAAGGGAACTCTTTATGTAATGTGGAACTTTGTATAGAACAGGTATGTCACATTTACATCATTACAGTCACACATGCACCTTTTCACTCATGAAGCCTCTCAGCTGTCAAATGTTTAAGGCCCTGTAGGTCAAAGATTTCTATTGACAGAATAAAAAGTTCTGCTGATCTGCCTCCACATGTTTGACCACTTTAATAAAAGTTAAAGTTAAGAACTGCAGAATCATACAGAATCACACTGATACAGGCATGTTTACACATGCAGTAATCTTAACACAAATCTGTTTAGAAATACTGAAGGTTTAACTCTTATATCACCAATGTTGTTCCCTTTATAATTGCAGAAGTCATCTTCAAAGTAAACTGACAGGTCCAGTCTGGATGGGGCTCAGAGAATCGCTACGATAATCGGGATATTTTTGGCCTCTGAATGTGGCCATGTGAGCACAACCCTCTCACTGCTTCTGCTCTGTGGCGAGCTGGAAGGAGAGCCTTTAATCAAGGACCCAGCTAGCCTTGTGTGTTCATACTGTGTTTGAGCAGTGAGGGACAAGCTGAATATAGACGGCTTCTTCTGAATTTGTGCTTGTATTAATATCATACCTGTGAAGAATTCACCAAACTCCTGCTCCAGCTTCATCGCCCTGTCAAACGTCTTCTTGGCTTGTTCCTCTGTCAGTCTCTTATTCATGTCCCTGTACAGGGAGAAAGGCCACACATAGTTCTGTATCTGATTTGTAATTGACAACTGTGATGACCCCTGCTGTTAATATTCAGCAGTGTCTTTGTATTTCAATGCATTGCATTTTATTGTTGTGCAGGGTGTCGATCAGTGCCTCCTGTTAACACGTGGAACCTGGTTCTCAACTTATAAAAGGTCTTGGTCTGCTCACTTCTTCGTCCTCCTCTGACCTGCAGCCTCACCTTCCTTTGTGCACCTTACAGCTAGAAGTGAGCAACATTGTTACGATCCACAATCTTATCACGATTATTATTCAAGACTATTTTGAACTATTAGACAATTTTGTACTGAACAGTACAACCAAACTAATTCCCCTATTTAAAATAATATAGACCAACAAAGTAACAAAACACCTCACCAAATTCTGTTCTCAAATTTAACATTTAAAAGTTTCTTTACATATGTATTACATATTTAACAGGTACTTTTGCAAATCCACATGAAGCACTCTTCACGTCACATAAATTAGATCCAGCACTCATCTTATCTAAAAAGAAAATATGTCTCTTTTAAAGCTGATTCTTCTGGTCCTCCTGTTATTTGATTCTTTCAAAACAGATGTGAAGAACCCAAGGAGCAAAATGTTTTCATTCAAACTAAATTATGACTGCTGCATGACAAATGAATCAGAGCACATCGGACCAAATATGACAATTTTCTTACAAACAACATAGCAATTAAAAGGATATATTTTAAAATATAAAACTCAGCGGAGCTACATTACTTAACTTCACTGAGAACAATGAGGATCAGTTTTAACTGAATATTCTCGTCTCAGATAAAAACATAACAACACAGAATATGTTAGCGTGTCGTTTACTAACGAACCTGATAGTAACTGCTACTGACAACGTTATCTTCACTTCACTCCATGTGTGGAGAGCCTGGGCCTTTCAAACCACCAATAAGTGACTGCTAAACAGTGATTATATCCGGGGGTGTTCCATCTATATAATCCTGGCTAGTCCTGACTTTGGCTGCATAAAGTAGAGAGCCAGTTTATTGCATTTGGGGAGATTTCTACAGCGCTAACAAACACTGTAAACACTTAAGCCATAGAACTGCAACTGATAGAATGTGCACTGTAGCACGGTATTAACAATCTTTATGTGAAGGAGGATCGTGAAGAAGTTTTAATCATTCACAATCTAATATATCGTCGTATCACACCCCCCTACAGTACATACAACACACGCCCTCATCCCTCATGCACACCTTACACTAGTGATCTCACTGATACTCACATTCCACCCTTTCATTATATACATAACTGAACATTAGTTCAGTTATGTATATAATTAATTTGCTTTTGTTAAATAATTCAAGTACTTAAGTGAAACAGTTGAAATGGTGTCTCCCACATTTGTCATGGCCCAAGAGCCACGGTTGTGAGACTGAACAGAATTCAAACACATTAAGTTCCCTTATTTCTAATTTATAAGCAGTATACAGACATTTAATGAATGGTTTATAACATGCTCCAATGTGCTTATAACTTATACTGCGTATTAGTATAAGCAGATAAACACCTAAAAAGACATATTATTACTGTTTTACTATGTTGTCCTTCATTATCTGTTTATACTCCTTGATGACCACAAGAGGAGATAATTAATTAAGTTAATACACATTTATATCTACTTACAACTACATTATAGTGTGTTATACATGTTTAATTATAAATGATAAATGGGGGGCTTGAAGTAAAGTCTTGCAACATTCCAATAAATCTTCAATAATATAAAACAAATTGTAAAGTAAACAGGCTGGTGTATTTTCTGAATTATCATCAAAGGGAAACAAATGCATACTCACATTAATAAATCAATAGACTTAGGTTTTATGAAGATGGCGATGGGATAGAGTTGTGCTACTTGTAGTCGTTTGATTGCGTTTCCAGACACATCCAGAATGCAGTGTTTCCCCTGAGACAGAGGCATGAATTTACAAGAGTTGTACCACACACTCTAATCTCTCAGCTTATAAAAGCAAAATCTCCTGGTCTAAACAGCATCATGTAAAAGAAACTAGATCTTTTCTTTCCTCTGGTATCGACATCACAGAGCAGCCGGGTTGATAAAAATATATATACAATATACTTCTATTTACACTGCAAGAACTGAACGTTACATCGATATATTTATTGGTGCTTCCATGTGGTTTAGCTTTAAACAGGTAAAGAGTCTTACCCTTTCAGCCACATATTTCACAGACTGGACACTCGTTCCATAGAGATTATCGTTGTACTGTCCCGCCTCAATGAACTTGTGCTCTTGGATGTCCTTTTCCATCTGCTCTCTGGACATCACAAAGTGGTAGTCTCGCCCGTCCACCTCGTAGTCCCTCTTCTGCCGAGTGGTATCTTTGGTGCAAGGAGGAGAGTTAGCTCTTAATAACTTAGAAACTATAATGTCATAAGGAGACCAGTGGATACTTTATGAACATGGTACACAGGAACAGGTCTTTTTAGCATCCGTCATCTAACTCTAAAGCAGGGGAGGCTGCCTTCAAATGGGGTTGTGTTTACCGTGTTCTCGAGAAAAGGCCACATAGCCCCCCCCGATCAGGGTATTTTCCACAATAGTGTGTGAAATGTGCTATATTAATAAAGTTTGAATTGACTTGTAATTATTGTCAAATTATTTGGGACCCCTTGTTGTAATTACCACAAACTAATGTGGTGGAGTCTTTCTCACAACACTGAGATTGTTGGTGCTGATGTTTCTTTAAGTTATGCTCCAATAAAGCCTGCTGCTTTCATCATAAATACAAATAGGTTTATTTATTGAGGACATCTCTGTACTGTAACAAATCCTAGCAGCTCTGACCTTGTTACCAGCATTCGGTGGCTGAATCTTCAAAAGAACAGTGCTACACGTTAATTAACCTTTAAAGATATCCACTCACATCAATCAGAGCTTGTCATGAAATTTGCACAAGTAAGTAAATAGAGAAACGGGACATTAAATGTAGTCACACGTTTCTCTTTACTTTGTTACTTCATCAATTAGATAAAAACAAAGGACAAGTGGAGTGGATTCTCCACTTATGAGCTACAAACAGAAAATGTATAGAGCTTTGGAAAATAAGGAATTCCTTGTTAAACAATTCAATGGGCTAGAAAAGTTTTGAGCAAATTTCACTGGATATCTTTAAAGACAAGAAGGTGGCTGATAATTATTATTCTACAAAGGTATAACACCAGTGTCAAATTTCAAACTTAAATTATACACAACAGTAGTTCCAAAAAGATAAAAGGAGTAGAGGTAATTATCGGAACAAATGACTTCAAGACTCACTCTCTAGACAAAGGGAAGAAAGAATAAACTGAGCTCATCCACTCACTCACCTTGGTGCCCTGAACTGTTAGCAGCTTTATACGGTTTGAAGGGTATATTGAAATAAAAGAGATAAGTAAATCAAAACATGCAAAAGAAAAACAGCTTTGGCTCATGGAGAACACACCACACACAGAGAGGACTCAGCTGTTCTCTTTAGGATGAGTCCAAATGGAGTGAACTGGGGTCACACACACACACAAATGAGATATAGTCCTTCCATCTATAGCACTATGGCAGTGTTACATGGGCAGCTTTCTCTGACAAACATTAAAAAATATATTTAGATCCACAGTGAACCAAAAACAGTACAATCCAATTCATGGTACAAGATACATCATTATAGTGATAAATAAGCAGCATTAGAAATGTCTTCCCCTTGGTGCTGTGTGAGTGTTCAGAGCCTCTAGTTTCACAGTGGAGGTAACCAGACTGAGAAGGTGGGTCTGATTACGAACAATAATCTGTGTGGGCTGTCCCTCTACAACCAAGTCATCCTCATTACAGAAGTTCATATTTAAAATTTTCAGTTCTCTGTTCACCGTTTTCATAAAAAATTCAAGGTAACACGCTGTGAGTAATTAGTATGGGGTGACCTTGGCTAAGTGGAGAGCAGGGCCACCTTTAAATCAGGGGGTCGGCAGTCCCCGGCTCCTGCTCAGCTATTCTCATGTCAATGTGTCCTTGAGCAAGACACTTAACCCCAAAAATTGCTCCCGTAGCTGCGTCTACGGTGTGTAGATAGATACTGAATTGTAAGTCGCTTTAAAAAGTGTATCCTAAATGACTGTAATGTAATGTAATATACAGGTGGTCATTTTGTGGCTGAAGCATTCCTTTAAAGTGAAAAGTTCAGTACATTAGAACAGTGGTGGGATGAGTGGGTGATAATCGTTCACACATCACACTGACTCCACATATGATCATGATCATGACTGATTAAGCAGCAGGTTAACACATCAATAAACAGACAATGATTTCACCATCAGTATCACATCATGCCATTCTACAACTATCATTATGTAACAGCATGAATACAACCTGTAATCTCACTGTGTTTCACTGTTCAAAATACATTCCTGCTTTATTTCCATTAAATACTTACGTGGCACACAAGAGCCAAACTTGTCTGGGAATTCTGATATCAGATCATCATTGATTCTGTCCTTCATCGGCCCGAGGATTATGACGGGTCTGGCATAATTAACTGGATGAAAAAGACAACACTGATTGTTTTTTATGCATGAAAGTTATTTTCCATGTGTTGTGTGCAGGGGAGCTTTAGTTTTTGTGCAAAGATGCATTACAATATATAGTCATACAACAGAAATATGACTAACAAGTATGGATAGCATGATGTCGTATAAACTCTTCCTCTGAGACGTCCTCTGGGTAACAGTGTGCTGTTTTAACAGCAGCTGCAAACAGTTACAGTGAGATCCGTCTTACTCTTATTCACCAAGCGTTGGATCGTTTACCCACTAATAGGGAACGTGAGCTGAGTTAAAGTTAGTTTTACCTTTCTGACTTCTAACTTTAAAGGCGTTCAGTCATAAAGTGGTGATTGATTCTGATTTTGTTTCGGGTGTAGTTGCTGGAAAATCTGGTAATTAAAAGAGAAACTCACAGCTAATTTTTATGAAAAATATAAAATGAATACTTATATGTAAGATTATTTAGGATTGTTACTTAGTTTGATTCTGATGTACCTTTTCATTGTCATTCTTTTTCACTAAATGGAGCCTCGTCAAACCCCCCTCGACTTAACCACCTAGCTGACCATTGTCATACAGATGTTTACAACTTAAAGGATACATTGTATTTAGGATTAAACAACTAGTCTAGAAAACACTAGACATGTTAATTTAATTTGAAAAGTGTTCAAATATTTAGGACTGCAGCTTATAAACATCAGAGTTAAAAAAGATAAGATGTTTACAAAAAATTAATAATTGCAACCAAAAAAGCATGGAATTATGATTTATTTTTAGTTTCTCTGTATATTATTTTTATCCTTAATACTGTGAACATTTGCACATTCCCTATAATATATCTTTCCACAATACTGCCAAGCTCTATTTTGAAAGGATACGTTATAAATATTTTTTAAATAAACCTACCTAAACCTACTTGGCCATAACCAGATTCTGAATCAGATTTTTCTCCATACGCCTGTTCAATGTGGAGTGAATGTAATGAGTCTGCCAACTCACTGTTCACTTTGTTACTTGTGTAGTTTATTATTACTGCTGTGTATAACAGTTGCCACTTCATACAAAGCCATGGTTACAACAGTTTCTGTTTCTGGCAGAGAGAGGGAAGTTCCTCCTGAAGCTAGAAGGGTGCTTCATTCAGCTGTGGGCCATAAAGTGTCGCAGCTCGCAGGGAAGAAAGCTGAGATGGATGGCTGGCTAGTTAGCTACGTAGCTTGTCCTTCTCTGGAACAGTGGGGGGTGAGGTGGAGGGACAGTTACACCCAGCACTGCTACTGGCCACCAGGCCACTGTTCAGCTCATTTTCTGTAACCAGTGTAGCATTAAAGCATGCTGCAATTTGCAAGCTAGCTTGACTCATTAGCCTACTCTGGCTCTATATGCTACGTAACGTTATGGTTTTAGTCGTTACTACAAATTAAAACACCGTGTTTCATGTGACTTTGATGACACATTTAAGTAACTTACTTTCTTGCCGCATCACAGGTTCATATGAGAGAATGACATCCTCTTGACTCCCTGGTGGGGCACATAGTGAACAATGTTAGTATGTAATTAGGACAAACACTCATTACTGATATAAACTACATGCCATATTTTGGCCCAAAGCCACAAAGCATGGCAGCATGTTACAGACAAATGTCCCTGTTTTTATGGTCTTACTGTTTGACCTACATAATAGTTTACTTCTCTGGTGACATAAAAGTGCATATATACAGCTCATGCTAAATAAAAGAATCACATAGTAAACAAAGTAAATAATGAAGCACAATTTCATTCACTTTTAACCATTTATTGATATTTTGACCTCATGTTTAGTATCTCCCGATTCTCCAGCCTTCCAATTGACTGACTTCAAGACCTCAGGAAACCTGATACAATGTGGCATTAAACATTTCCTGATGTTTTTTTTAACATCAATGTACATGCATTTAGCAAACTATTTGAGTTCTGTGTGATGTTCTATCTGAGCTCATGGTGTTGTTACTACCAACGAGAAAAATGTATATTAGGTTTGTTGAAAAACACTTTTAAGATATAATTTTTCACTCATCGAGTGATAGAAAACTCACCATAAAAATAAAACAGGAATCCCTAAAGTATTCAGCCTGCACAATGAAATCCTGAAGTAACCCTGATTAGTGGGTAAAGACTCTTGGTTCCCAATTAACTTTTAAGTTAATCTGTAATGTGTTGGAAATGACTGCAACTCCAACACATTACAGATTAACTGACAAAACAAACAAAATTCTGCTTCAAACGAACATGCTCACAATTACAAAACACTTCAGTTGTTTATGCCAATGTCATGCAAGCATGCATCAAACATGATAAACATCTAAGGAAAGGCATCATTAAGGGGTGCAATTATAAAAAATAAAAAAAACATTCAGCATGCCATTAAACATTTGGGAGGCTCCAGGACACAATAATCAGTGTGGTGGCTCATTAACAGAGTGCAACCTGTAGGACTGCTGCTTCAACACACCAAAATGTTTGGAACCATGTGACTTTCTGCCATATTAATATAAATAATATAATATATAATAGAAAAAGAAATGAAGTCATACTTTATAAAGACCGCTAACTTGAATCAGACACTTAACTAAAAATAAATAACTGTCTGAGTTAAAAAATCAATCCTGGTTCACAAAAAAAGAGAAAAAAAAGGAGGTAAATCCATAAGAAATGCTAACGTGACTTTTGATCGACTATTTCATGACTTTTTTTCTCATGGCTATCATTTAAAGCAGTAAGACTTCATGTCACTCTTTGTGACAAGCTACTTTGACTGGGCAATTTGCATCTTTTTCCATAAAACAGACCGGAGAGAGTGACCAAAACATAAATGCCCTCCAAACCTTGAGTTTAGTAAACCTGCTTTACATCTTGTGACAGAAGTCACACTGCACACTGAGAAGCAAGACAAATCCAACAAATGTAGCATGCAACAGGCTGTGGTTGTTTGGGGGTCGAGGTAAACGGAGATGAGGAAACATTCCTGGACCAACTTACTGAATGTCTTTGTCCCATACCCATCATCACCTATCCCCAGGATATCCTAATGGCCGCCCGAAGAGAGCCAGAACAGAAGAAAGAGAGGAAGGAGGATAGCCGCAACATAAGCAAAGGGTTGGAGGCAGTGAGAGGAGGGAGCTGCAGAGCCACAGATCTGTCTCTGTCCAGACACTAAACAGCCAGCAGGGGGAGGCAGCTACATGATGATAACACATGGGCCTGCTCAGACTGAACCTAAATCATCTCTGAAGAGAAACTGGGTCGTACACTATCACCAAATGGGGACGCGTCACACCAAAGTGAACAGCATTGACTTGGCTTCTCTCCTGCTGACTGATGAGCATCTGAGCCAGAATGTGTCTGACTGTGGTCCAACAGAACGAGACAGAGAACAAAGACAACAGGGAATGATGGATAGAGGAATACAGCTGTGTGTCCCATATCAGCCCTACATGTCACCTACACCGACTCTCTGCATGGAAGCACATGTGTGTCTGTGAGCTTACTTACGGTCCGAATCACTGCCATCATGCTCACCCTCTTTGTTCTTGTAGAATGGGAACTTTCGTGTAAAGATGAAATTCTTTTTACGTTTGTCATTGAATGACTGTGAAGGGAGAGAAAGCATGGGGCAAACAGGTATATCTGTCATGTTCATGCAGACAAAACAACGGCTTGCAGTAAGTAGGACGTCAAGAAAACTGAATGTCTGTTTCCCCCAGATTGTAAGAAGATAACTTCAATGTGAATTTGTATTAACTATACTATGATAGTTTATAAAATGTTACATTTTAGATCAAAGTAGGTAAAAGTTATTTAAGATCCTCATTAAATTGATGCTGGGTTTCTTTTCCTAGTTAGACCACTTAGAAATTAGCAATTTTGGTTAATTGTTAAATTAGACAAAAAGTCAATCATGCTGGTTCCAGCTACTACAATGAGAGGATTAGCTGCTTCTCTCTGTTTTATATGATTGTAGATGTCTTAACTTTGCTTTGAACTGTTGATCTGACAAAAGGAGGTGATGTTAGGTGTGATGAGCGGTTTTCTGACATAGACTGAACAAATAATTGAACAAATAAAAGATTATGATGAAAGTGAAAATAACGGTTAGATGTATGATTTACAATATCTGAATAGATTCTGATACCCAATGGTTTGATTGAACTGAAGTTCCACTAGCAAAGACTGATATGAAATAAGGCATGTTATATATATAAAATATACATTATTTAACATCTTCTAATTTTGTGGTAGCTCATTTATGTAGCTAAAAAACAACAAAATAACTTAATTAATACTTTAATTGTTAGAAGATGCATTTTCTCACGTTCACCAAGGCTATGCTGCAGAGGAATTACTATTTGAGTGTTGATTTTATTTATTTTTTCTGTTCAGTGTTAATTACAGAAACTTTACAGAATCTGTCTAACTTAAGCATAAGTCAACAAAAAAAACTTGTGAAATCAGCATGGAGCCTCGACATTTACAACCGGAGTGTGAGAGTCAAACAGATGTCTTCATTACATCCAGGGGAATAATAGTGTAGGTCCCAGTACTTCTTGATGTGCCACATCAGAGCCATTTAAAGTAAAAGCAAGGTGAGAAAAAACTGAGATCATGCTATGAGAGAAATAACATAACTGGGGTTTAGTCATAGAAAAGATTGTCATAAGCACACAAACACATGCAGTGATGGAACGAAAAGTAGGAACTTAAGAGGATGAGACTTGAAATGGTGAAGATGCTAATTTAAAGACAAAATACTGCTGCTGATGTGAAATATTCGCACAGGACTCCATATGGAGTGATGCAACGCCACAAACTTTACTTATTTCCTCCTAAACTTTATGTTTGTTACTGTTAACAGTCTTGTATATACAGTAGATGTGTTGGAAGGAGAACATTTTACATCTGCTATGGTGGTATTAGCTTTAAGTTGTATAAATTAAATATGTGTGAAAAGTAAAACGTGGTTGAAAACTTAAGCCAAATAAGCCGAACTCTCATAATTATGTTCTTTTTTACCAGACACTAGAGCGAGAGGGCATTTTTTGTCCTTCCATGATTTTAAAAAATGCAGCTTCTTTGACGTAAATGAAGAAACACATACACATGATGAAACAACCAAATGAATAACATCCATCAAAGTTATGCATGGACATCAAATTGCATTGAGGATAGCCGGGCGATATAACTAACGCCTGACAAATGATGAGGCAGAACACAGAGAGCCTTACAGTCACTGTGAAGACTTCAAGAGGAAGTTACATTGAGCCACACACTATGAATAATCAACTCTCATGAGCTCATATTAATTGCCTCTTTCAGCTCTCGTAGAGGTACTTACGCCTTTTGAATCCAATGACCCCGGCTTGGCATTGAACTTCACAGTCTTTAGACGCGCTCGCTCTTTCCTCTCCACCCTGCAAAGCAAAAACACAAGCAAAAACCCAATGAAACGACTCACACTGACACGATGCTGAGCTACACAACCACTCTGGGTGAGGACAGGTCTCAAACACTAGTGTCTTAAAATGTAATATCTCCTCAGTCATTGCTTCAAACTATGTATGTAGAGGAAAATCAATACCAGGTCAATGAGATGTCCTATATATGCTTGTGTGTGTGTGCTGGGTTTCTGGCATTGGATTTCTATGTCACACCCTAGGAATGAATGATTGTTTTCCTTTATAAAATCAGATTTGTTTCCCCTCCAACAGCAGACACCAGTGGGTGCAGAGTACTCCTGCTGTCATGCTTTTCTTCATAGAAGAATATCAATAAGTTGTTGTCTGTGTTTCAAAAGGTAGTCTCTTCATCTCAAACACGGAGGCACTGTCGCCTCATTGACTAACAATTGTTCCTCTTTTGTGACGATCAATATTTTTTGACACAAATCATAGACAGACTTCTAGAATTTCCTCAACCAGAGATGGGTTGTCCATTGCTCACCGTCTCTTGCTGGGGATGACACCCATCTCCTCACTGTCCCCATGTGGGGTGACACGGCGGGCCTGCCACCACTCATCATCTGAGGCGTTGATGACGTGGAGGATGTCTCCATACCTGAAGCTGAGCCCTTGGCTGGGGAGGCCGCTGTCCTTTGACTTCTCATAGTCAAACAGTGCTCTGTTCAGTGGAAGATATTGGGATTATCAGGATTGGTAATGTAAAAGTTTCCACCATGTGAGGTCTTTTGTAATTGGGTAGTGAGAAACTAAAAGACACAGACTACCAGGTCAGAGAGAATAGTGACTGTTGGTCCATGTCAATTAAATAAATAAATGTTTCTATTATAAGAAATGTTCTTCTGTTTCAGTCACAACAATGGTTTTAACATGTATGTGTGCGTTTAATCGTTACATTAACTCACATCTTCTCAGTCATCTGTATGAAAAGTAAACAACCCAACCCAACACAAAGACGGTACTCATGTAATGTTGCCTGGAATGAATCAGTGCAGACATCACAGAATCAATTTGGGGCATGGAAGGGACAGCTCATCTGAATTTAGCTTGAACATCCCAAACGAGGGTGAAATCCTAAAAAGGACCAACCTGACATAGAGCGATCTCTTCTGATTGGTTCGCAGGGATCCTGACCCAGAGCTCATGCTGTGGTTCATCATCTGTTCCCGCAGGTCGTGGATTTTGGCCTCAAAACGCCCGTACTCTGCAAGACAAGATTAGAGGACAGCCCATATTGAAACTGAGAGTGATCCATATTGGGTGAAAAGTGTGCTCAAAATGTGACATTGTATTTAATGTATATTGTGAGCTTATCACAGTGTGCTGAATGCCATTATTTAAGTACTTGGATAAAGTAGATATACATCTATAGTCATATTTAAGATTTTGCTATTTCTTTAAACTTACACCTGTTCAAATATTATGTCTAAGTTGGTGACAAGTAATTTGTGACCAACTTCGTCAATATTCTAATGGGGACCTCTGGTGTCAGCGTACTATCTACATCTAGATTACATTTCCTCCAGTCATGTAGGATGTCAAACTGTCTGTAATGGACAGCTTTTTGACATGAATTTATGTTAATAATATTTTGCCTTGTAAGTGGCTGAAAGCCAGACTTGACATAAACTGATAATAATACAGAAATGATTCAATAAACACCTGAGCATATTAAGGGGATAGATAGATGAGGGAATAGATGTAAGACACATATCTGAGGTAATCATTTGTCATGCTATGACATCTGGAAATCCATTTCTTTTGATTACATCGATGCACCAGTGTTTCCAGTCACCGACGTCTGGAGCCATGAACTTAACTGGTCTTAGCAAAGTAAAGGAGAATGTCAGGATGTGGAAAGCTGACAAGTATGCTTCTCCTGACAATGCGGTTACTGTGAGGATGAAAAAGCTGATATCTTGAGGCATTGCTGGCTAATCTGTCACTTACAAAGATTAAGCAGTAAAGAAACTTGACATGTTCTGTCATGAAACAAACCAACCACTCAGTGTTATCTAAGAAAATTCCCTGCGATTGTCTGGCTGGCACACTTGCATCAAACTCTTCCATGCTTCCTCTCTGATGTGCTTCTTCACCATCCCATCCCAAGGAAACTAAAATGAGATCTCATTTCATATCTGGATAATCACCTATAACAAAATCACAATATAATTTGAGAAACTGAAATTTCCACAGTATTTACTATAAATGAATCTTCCTCCTTCTGCCCATCTTACTCTAAACAGAGTCTCACATACCTGTCTGCATGTTCACTGTGATGTGATATCCTCTACTGCTGTTATAGTGTGCTCCCCTGGTGCTCCTTCTGTCTGCTCTCTACACACAGTCCATTCCTGTGACTGCAGAGTGCAGCTCCGAGTAAAGAATCATAGACACACCTCTCTCTCTCCTGTGGCTGCTCATAAGCAGTGCAGGGGTGGAAACAAGACCAAACGGACGTACCAAACAAGCCCACTTGTTTGCTTTATCAGTCGTCACGTATATCTGATCACGCACTAACTGTTTAATCTGGAGGTGAGAGACACATGATCAAGTTCCTAGTTTTCCAATGATATGAGGAATTTATTTTCAAGTAACAGATGGCACATTGGCTTTTACAGCTGAAGCCACTTGTGTGTGTGTGTAGAATGTAAGAGAAAAAACACATGGTAATACTCTAATCCTTCGGTAACTAAAATCATTACTATTCAACTGGACTCACACAATTGTTTTTCTTCAGCCAATCCCATTTGTATTTAAGGAACTGTGCACATTCTCTACGTCTCATATCATTTGTCCAAGTGAATCTGCATTAGCTCTTTTGAAAATAGTTTTGTGTTAGTTACTCTGCAGATCTTTAAGCATGCCAAAGTGTTAGTCTTTTGTTAAAAATGAGTGAATATCCAGAATCATCACCCCGTAGTCACCACTGCACACCATCTTACACACAATTTATGTATCTACTTGCCAAACACAAAGGTATATGGGTATATATTTTTTGTATATCAATGTTGGCCTCTATTGGTATGCAATGTGACGAATCAATAAAGAAACATGACTCGATTCCTCTCAAGCATCTGTACTTTACAGATTTGCAAAGTTTCTGGAGGACTATGGGTGTGATTCCTGTGTTTCTGAAGGCAGAAGTCTCTTCACACAGGTGTAGACCACTATTAGATTAACATATAGCACCCTGTTGACATGTACCACTAGTAATGTCATGCTTTACAAAGGAAGACCCATTGCACATAAAACTATTTAAGTTCACATGTACCCCTGGTACTATACAGATGTTACTATCCAGCATTGCATACAGAACAGTTTTAGATTCATTAGTTAAGGTTATGAGATATTCACTGCTGACCTCTCTGCCTCCCCAAGGGAATAGAGGTGAATGGGGTTTCATTTTTTGGGTCAATGACATTTGTTAAAAAACAAACAGCAACGCCTCTTTCCAGAGAGAGCGTCCTTGATACTCTGGATCACTGTTGACAGTTACTAGTATCTAAGGTATGTAATAACACAAATACTTCATAGAGCATTTAAACTGAGCCATCTGTGTCTGCATGTACTGGTAATAGCCACCTCAAAACACAGTATACTTAAAAAGAGGACATATCTTAATTACATCTTCAATGGGGAAGAAGAAAGGACAGTGTTTGAGGGGTCACGACCTGGGAGCACAGGGACAAACGTTAAAGTGAGGAGGGTTTAAAAAGTGCATGTGCACTGGAGGAGAGTCAAACAGGTTGGGAGGGGAAAGGGTCAGGTGTGCTCATGGGTCAAACGCTTGGTGAGGAGGAGTGAACAGACTGTCTGTGATCACATTCACTCAGTGGTGAATAATGCTAAAGCTCAGAGCAGCCACAGGTGCCAATGGCACAAACCTGGTGCAGGAGAGCGGGCCCGTCGCGGTGAGCATAGAGCAAGTTCTGATGGGCGAGAAGAGAAAGCAGTTGTTAGTCCCAAAGAGTTGGTTAGAGCCCGGTTAGAGATGTTATGTCCGACAGACAGAAGCCAACGAGCTGGATAAGTGAGGGGGAGCATTCCATGAAACTGATTTCAGAGTCATCTCTAAATTAAGACTCTTGATTACAGAAGGCTTCAGATTGAACTGGATGCCAAGTCAAATAGCTTCTCTACTGATCTTGGCCACACTACTGAAGAGTCTCCTATGAGATGGAGCAAAGTCAGTCTGAGCTTTTGGGTCTTCTAAGTCATGTTTGAGAATCAAAAACAATCTAACACCAAGACCAAGTCTCTTGAGGCTGTTGTTAGCAACACTTTTGGCTCAGATCTGACTGATGGTCTAAGCATAAATCAAGAAATGTTGACTCAAGTGATAAAGCTTTTGATTTTTTGAATGTTGAGAGAAAATAACCTTGACATGGATACTTTTGAGGCAAACACCCACCACAGCTCTGGGTATAAGGGTCTGGATAGTTTGTGAGTTTGCCACCTCTGAGACATGAGAGGTCTCCGACCATGAGTCACTGCCTCTACAGCCCTCCAGCAGATACTGCTGCTGTTGAACTTAATGAGAGGAGGCATGCCACCAGTCAAAGCTGTCTGATCCACTACACGTTAACTTACAAAAGGTTGGCAGACAGTCTGGAAGATTTGAATTAGCATGAACATGCCCCGCATGGGTTATTACAATTTACATGCTGCTGCTACAGGACAAAGAAACCAGTTTAACACAAGTAGAATGTTGTTTGTTGAATCAGATTATATGATTAGCATATTTTCTAAACTCAGCAAGAAAACTTCAAATGATTTAACATTTATTGTCTTTGGACTTTAAAAATACCAAGGACTGGACGATTTGTAATGTATGTAATTGTCATTATGCTGTCACTAAATACAAACTGATTCCCATTGCCACCATTTAACAAACTTGGGAAATGCACAAAGCCAGCTTCAGCACACATCTCTCTTATTTCCAAGACATGTGATGATCATGATGTGAAAACTTTGCACATAACTTTGTATAAAACCAAAACAGCTGATGGACACTTTCACTGAGACTGAGCTGAGGTGCAGTGACACAACACGGAGGCAGAGCTGCCTGAGAGGTCAATTCAATCCTTTAACACTGACTTATTTATCTTTTCAATTTATGAAAAGATTTAAAAAATAAAATCCCCATGAAGAATGTTTGTCCTGCAAGTTTAGGAGAGGCATAATCCTAAAGGTCCAGTATGTAGGAATCACGTTATAGGGTCTAGTATTATTTTATCTTTTTACCAAGATTTGTGTACAGACTGTTTCCAACAAATCACTATTATTTCAGCCCAACTAGTCATACTTTGCCGGCGTAGTACCTGATGCAGAAGTCCAAGTTGTGAAACTGTGGAGGTCAACGTTGTAACATGTGGTTAATGTTGTGAAACGATGGGGGTTAACATTGTAACATGGTTAACGTGAAACGGTGGGATAACGTTGTAATACGGTTAACGTTGTGAAACGGTGGTGGTTAACATTGCAACATGTGGTAAATGTTGTGAAACGGTGGTGGTTAATGTTGTAACATGGCTAACGTTGTACAACAGTGATGGTTAAGTTGTGAAACTGTGGCAGTTATCGTTGTAACACGTGGTTAGAGTTGTGAAAGGATGGCGGTTAACATAACATAGATAGAGTTGTGAAACGGTGGCAGTTAATGTTGTAATGTGGTTAGAGTTGTGAAACGGTGGAAGTCACTTTTGTAATATGTAGTTAGAGTTGTGAAACGGTGGTGGTTAACATTGTAACGTGGTTAGAGTTGTGAAACGGTGGCGGTTAGCATAACATAGATAGAGTTGTGAAACGGTGGCAGTCAACGTTGTAACACGTAACGGTGGTGATTAACGTTGTAACGTAGTTAGAGTTGTGAAACTGTGGCGGTTAACGTAACGTGGTTAGAGTTGTGAAACGGTGACGGTTTACGTTGTAATTTGGTTAGAGTTGTGAAACGGTGGTGGTTAATGTTGTAACATGTGGTAAATGTTGTGAAACTGTGGTGGTTAACGTTGTAACATGTGGTAAATGTTGTGAAACGGTGGTGGTTAACGTTGTAACATGGTTAACGTTGTGAAATGGTGGTGGTTAACGTTGTAACATGGTTAACGTTGTGAAACGGTGGTGGTTAACGTTGTAACATGGTTAACGTTGTGAAATGGTGGTGGTTAACGTGGTAACATGGTTAACGTTGTACGACAGTGATGGTTAAGTTGTGAAAGGGTGGCGGTTAGTGTAACATAGATAGAGTTGTGAAACGGTGGTGGTTACGTTGTAACAGCTGTGGTAACAAAACCACTTTGTTATAGTTAGAAAAAGAAGAATGGTTTGGCTTAAAATAAGTGCGCTTTTAATGTAACATAAGCTATGGACATAATGTTTGTAGCTTGGCGTCACATGGTGTAATGTAAAAATTATACAACTTTTGATTTCACATGGGACATAAACACAGGTCTCCTGAGTAAAAGTCAATTTAAAAAGTGTTTGTTTGACCCGTCCACCACAAGTCCCTCACACCCATAGCAGACTTTTTTGTTATTTATACTGTGTTTGTTTCTCTGAGCTCTACCAATGACACTGATGGGTTTACATTGGAGTTAGAAGAAAGCCTTGTGCATCCTATACAGACTATAAAGGGTGCCTTGTGCATCGGTATCGGTACCCAAGCATCAGTACCTAATGGGCCTGGAGTGAGATCTGACTAAATAAATAAAGTGTGGTCAATGTTTGTCCCTTTGTCCTCTATCAAAAACAGATTTTGTGCTTTGAATTCTTCTTACACAGTCTGCACCATATTTGAACAGATAATTATCTGGTATCTGGGAGATGCTTTTACTATGACTGAAAATATATGATAGTAATGTGTGAAATGTGTGAATAAAGTTAGCAATGAAACATAAGGTCAGCCATCACTTGGCCAGATTCGAACCACATCACTCGGTGTGTATTGAGATCTACTTAAGCATTGTCCTGTGTCTGTTCCTGTGTTTGCGCTGACTCACCTTCTGGTCTGTACTGGGCAATGATGGTGACCACCTGTCCAGCTCCCTTCAGTGCTGCTGCTGCTTGTTCATGTGTGGCTCCTCGTAGGTCAATGCCATTTACCTGTGTTAACAACAAGGAACATTCACAGGATAAGTTTGGTGGAATTTCTGTTTCATTAAACTCAGACACTACAATGACCAGTGCAAATACATGGTAACCTTCAATACGTGTTTATTTCTTTTTTTTTATTCCATTTGAGCCTGTGTCTCGTATCAAACAGTGCTGCACAGTACAGACTACTGCAACCGTGCTAAAGGAGCCTACAGGATTTACCTGAGGGGGAACCAGAGGGTAGGTACTGAGCTTCCACGATGTTCACTGTTTGTCTCATATTTTTAATGACAAAATTTGCCATAAAATCTGTTTCCAGAAATATGCAAAGAAAAATCTAAACTTTGTGGGTACATTTTTGGAGAGTTGCGATGCATCTAAACACAAATGTCTATTAATTCTTTGCTGAGGGTAAAATGGTTAAATCTATTTTTCTCTGCATCTTTGTGTTCAACTTTCTCACATTATCACAAGAGGTGCTGCTGAAACCAGGTCATCTTCCTCACAATGTGAAAAGCTCATTTAACACACATTAAAATGGTCATCTCAGAGAAGGTGGTCCTGTTTCTGTGTTGCTCTCTTCAAGAGGAAAACACAGTTTCTCTCTTCACAGTTGGTGCGCTGTGGCAACAGAACAAAATAGCCCCCTCTGTAAGTGCAAAGGGAGCCACAATGGACATGAACAAAGTGTGTGTTGAGATAGAAGAGCCAGGACGCTGGAATTAGAGTGGTAGGAAGTAGGGAAGGGGCCATTGGCCCCCCACTCTACGCCCCAGACCCGTTGCGGGTGGTGTGGTCCCATCACAAGATGGTCTGTAGTATCTGTCGGCTTTCATCAAGGTAGGCCAAGATGCTGATTGGACACAAATGACCAGCCAGACAGTGCCATGTTGATTTAACAGTCTTCAGGCTATATAATACCATAACACTACAATGCAATGAGACAGTGTAATCTATTGCACAGTGTGGCATTAGAGTGGGAGGAAAACTATTACAATTAACTATAATGAGGCAGAACAATCACTTCCTCCCAGCTACAGCCCACTGTGTAGTCTGCTCATCATCTCAGTAAATTCATACATACATTCACTTTATTAGCAGTTACATGACTGTCATGAATACTGTGACCACTTTATAAAACTTAAGAATGTAAAGCAGTTGATGCTGACTGAATCAAGTGGTAGTTATCCCACAGTGTCAACACACAAAAGTCTTATTGCCCACAAAGGCAACTTAAGTTTTATCATCTCATCAGTTACAGGTAAAATGTCACCAAATCATTCTACAGTTTATCTTGTTAAACTGTTCATAAATTTAGAGTGTAGGTACGATAATGACTTCCTAACCATCTTCTTAGGACGGGGGTCGGTGCCTGTGGAGTGGTGGTTCCCATTTTTAAAAAGGGGAACCAATTATCGAGTATCACACTGCTCAGCCTCCCAGGGAAAGGTTTTTCCAGGGTGCTGGAAAGGAGTCTCTGACCGATTGTCAAACCTCAGATCCAGAAGGAGCAATGTGGATTCTGTTCTGGCCGTGGAACAGTAAACCAGCTCTTTACTCTTGCAGGTGTGTTGGAGGGGTCATGGGAGTTTGCCCATCCAGTCTACATGTGGACTTGGATAAGGCCTACGACCATGTCCCTTGGGGAGTCCTGTGGGAATACAGGGTACTTGGGTCGTTGCTACGAGCCATACAGTCCTTGTATGACCAAAGTGAGAGCTGTGTTTGGATACTGATGGATAGATGGAACCCTCTACTTCCATTGCCCTTGCTCGGACCACAACCAGCTTCAAATTTAAACTTAATTTGCATCTCAACTCCACACCTGTAACGTTAATGTCCGCACGGTTGTCACGGTAGACGGACAGACAGACTGTTGTAGTTCCTGATACAGTCGGTTTTGCCCTGATAACTCACACACAGACTCACAAGGTGAAAACAACACTTGTCTGGTAAATAACCATAACAATGCCCCTATTGAAATGGCTCAAATGTGACAAACTCATTTCAAGGTCATAATTGTGAGAACTTCAAATATATTCTTGTTGGCAAGTTTATGAATACTTGGATGTTATTTAACATTTACATTTAATTCAGAATACTGTGTGTTTGGTGAGTTAACGTTGCAGAGACACTTGGTGTCATTTCATGTTGATGATCTTCTGATCAGTCTCTGGCCATCTGAATCTGTGTGCAGCCAGTTACACATCAGCTCTTTACAGTTTGTGAAAGAAGCTGTTTCTTTAAACACATGAATGCAAATGCTGACTGTGGCATGTTTGTCTTTCAGGGAGAAGACTCCCAAACTTCTGCATACAGAGACGAGAGTTCACTGTGAGAAGATTCGGAAATGGATTTAAAGGCTGCAATCACAAATATTTCATCTGATGGATTTATTAATCAATGTTTTTCTTCATTTAAAATGTCAGAAAAATGAAAATTTTGCTAAAATTGATTGAAACTGATTAATGTTCTGTTGATCAACAAATTTATAAGTGATAATTGTTTAAATTTCTTAGGTGTTTCAGAGAGGGGCCGTGATGCATTATGGTACAGTGGTCACAGATATATGTAGTGTAAAAGAACCACCTGGAATTTATACAACCAGTCCTTTTAGTCTACATAACCTTGAATATAGGAAGTATTGGCTAAAATGTAGGCCTTACCCATCTTTATTTAACAGGTCAAAAACTGCTAGTCTACTGTTTGTTTGGATTATAGAGTGAAAACCCAAATTTAAAGCGAATGTAGCCGGTAATGAAATGTCCCTCCTTGGCTACTGTAGGGCTAGGTAGGCCTTAGTACGTCCTACTTCCTTGTTCCCAATTTGTTTGGTACTATATAAGCCGTACCGATGAGCTGTGTTCTTCCTCTCTGACCCCTGGTGCGACAGGTTGTGCCCATCACGTGCAATGCTTTGGTAGGTGTTAACTTTAGTTTTGTTAAGTTGAGGCATAGCTGCTGTGGGTTTTACACTGTTTCATTTACTCTAGGTCCGGCTCCATAGCGACTCTCGTTTCCCTGCGTTGAGCTTTCCGGATGGGGGTTGAGCAATAATAAGGCAGGAGAGACGCTGACTGCCACTGCTGTTTGGTTTTGTTTCGTCTACTAGCTGTTTTGTGTTAGTGTTAGTTCATTTCGTTACCCTCTGCTAGCCCTCGTGGCGCTCATTGCTTTCCCCCAAGAAGTTAATAGTAGATTCTTGTAGCTGCCATGCGGCACTAACATTGTGTGCTGAACACCTGTTTTCTGTCTGTCTGTTTGTCCAAGTGCAATAGGGCCTGTGGGAAGCGTGGCCGCCCAGACGGTGGAGGGTTTGGTGATAGAGTTTCTCACCTGTGCTTCGCACCCCCATAATGGTCTGTTTGGTGGTGTTTTCTTTGTACTCCCTCCACAATTTGTTTCTTTACCCTTTACTTTGCAGTGTGTGTGTGTGTGTGTGTGTGTGTGTGTGTGTGTGTGTGTGTGTGTGTGTGTGTGTGTGTGTGTGTAGGGCACCGGAGTGTGGTGAGTACTCTGTCCTAGTGCGGCTACGACCATTCATCCTTCCAGCACCCCCCTCTTTTATTGTAATTTGTATCACAAAGTATATTTGATATAAATCTTTTTTACTGTCTTCCATCTATTAGATTTAATGGATTTCCTGTCTTTTTAATACCTTGTTTAAAGTGTTAATTGCTGTAATACATTTTGTAATCTTTTGTCTCAGTCCATCATTTACTGCCACATGTACCATTATAGAGGATCTGTGGGCTTTTAGTTGGTTTGAGTCAGTATTAAAGGGGTTAGTGTACCCTAACATTTTAAACCAAATCTGGGCTTTAAATGGGTTCTGAATGGGAAACCCAGGAATACAATCCAACTTCTAAGGCTATTACCATAGCAGTTAACAAAATCAGCAAAAAATAAACATTCTAGTAACTATAGTAACTCAGACACGCCACACCTGGTAATATTAGAGAAATACTGCAGGGATGAAAAAAAAGACCAGGTTGGCCTGGAAAATGAAAATGAATCTAGGCCAGTAGGACTATTACACTCTATAATTATGCTGGGAACACACCGTTTTTAACTCTTTAAAAGCTGATCTGTACTGGCAGTGAGGGAACCTTGTAGTTTCCAGCTTTGTTATATTAGTTGAGGTCTTTTTGTGATCACTTCTGACTTTCATCATGTAACAGGTGAGCTGATTGCTTATATTTTGTACATAAGCAGCTTGTATTCTGAGTTAAGAAAGGCTGTTATATTAATTTTCAATCAATAGGCCATACATTTCTACTGCACAACACTTGATCCCAAACCCTAAATCCAGATGGTGACTTATCAATAAATGATCCATGACTTATGATCACAATCCCTTTGGAATGTTTTCCAACATGCCTGTGTGTCTTGTATGTACTCACCGATAAGATCTGGTCGCCTCGCCTCAGCTCTCCACTCAGGTCGGCAGGCCCTCCTGCCAGGATGAAGGAGACAAAGATTCCCTCTCCGTCTTCACCGCCCACAATGTTGAAGCCCAGGCCTGTGGAGCCTTTGTGGAGCACCACCTTCCTGGGTTCCCTGTACAGACAGTTCAGATAGTACATCAGCTCGGGGGAGTCGTTGGGTTTCAGCATCTTTGGCTCGGGCGGCGACAGAGAGGTGGACAATAAGCATGAGGTACGTCGACCACAGACTCAGTGATGCTTTGCTCAGGCAACGGAGCTCAAAGACTGCCGGAGCTCCACGGGGGGATGGTGCTCTACATAGGATCACTTGTCCCCAATTCAGTTGTGACGGAAAAGGAACCTCGTCACAAGCTCACACACACTGGCTTGATTCTTCCCTCTCTCACACACACACACACACACACACACACACACACACACACACACACACACACACACACGAGGATTCATGCATAGGATGTCTACAGACATAAACTGAAGGACACAAGCTCCTATAGGGCTGAAGTAGCATTTTCAGGAAACTGACTCAAACGCAGACATACTTTAGGCCACAGACTCCCATTTGAAGATTTGGTTCAAGGCAGCCTATACAAGTGCAACAGTGATGTCTTTGTTAACATATATGCTGCTGACAATGACATGTGTTATGATGGCAGAGAAGTTGATCCTTTATTCAACATGTCTGTATTAGTATTATATGGTCATACTCTGCCAGTATTCATTCTGTCTGACTTGAATTTATTTTTCAGATGTTGTTGCTGCTGTGCTTTTGAACACTGTGTAAGTGTGAGTTAGACACCAGTGACTACTGTTGTTGGACTAGCCCACTTGTTTTCAGGAGGCCTCTCCTTCCTCTTATTGCACTGTCAATCTATGTTCTTTCTATGTTCTTAATGTAAAACTAGTTTGCATGGACCGGTTTCATGTAAGACAATATTTTCATGGACCGGCAGCCTTCAAGGTGTGACGGATAATAAAATGATACGACCGGCATGAAAACAAATATAAAATGCATACAAATACAACTCACCATAATGCTGAATCAGTGCAAAGAAGCTCTCCAAAGACATTTGTTTTTTACTCATTTTCGCTAGCTTGTGGGCTTAATTTTTGAAGTAACGTATCACGTGACAAAGACAAGCGTCTTGACATGTGTCAAGGGGCACAGGCGGATGAAATTGGGAGAGAATCCAGTCATTTTTCAAAATAAAACATCTTTCAGACTCTGATAATCAATAAAACGGAAATAATATAAGTTGTTTATTCTTTCTGTGTGGCCCAATACCAAATGACCCATGGACTGGTACCGGTCCGCGGCCCGGTGGTTGGGGACCGCTGACACACTAAACAAACACTGAAATCAAACTATTTCCTCATGAATGTACGTCATCATGATTGTAAGCAGCACACTGACACCTGCTGGTGAATACACAAACTACAGAAGCACGAAGAAGCAAAGCCACATCATTGGGAGCAGAACCAATCACGTGTCCTCTGTGGCTCTCCACATGTTTCAGTAACCCCATTTAGTGTCTGTCCCTGTCAACAAAGCTAGCCTCCTTTCAGCATCATTTGAAGATACATCAGTTTCTGGCTTTAACACAAACTTGGCGGTTATAACTTGACCAAAGAGCCAAACCACATAATGTTTATATTTGTGAAATCACCCTCTCTATGAATCCAGTCACAGTAAAACCAGTCACCAACCACAGGCTGATTTGCAGGAGTTCAGGCATTTCTAAGGGAGAAAAATCTTTCCTTTGCCATTTTCAACCATTTTTGCAACCCTGCAGGTTTTATGAGAAAAACCTTTGCAAAGCAATGTTGATGCCCTACAGACTGAATTGACAGTTAGTCTGAGTTATCCATAGATAAGAGCCTGGAGAACGCTGCTGTGGAACAGATGAAGGACTCATCCCTGCAAAGAGCAGAGGAGAGAATTGTTTCATTCCTAGCACAATGTCTGTGAACAGTCAATGATCCTTCATTAGAAACCACAAGCACTCTGGGACTGATGTGTTGCTGTTATTAGAGCTGCATGGTTCACATGAGACACTGAATCAACCCCCTACGGTAAATGCATGATTAATCATGGGACAATATTAACTAATGGGTTACAATAAGTAATGACATTTGAAAAACAGCAGTTAACTTTGGTGGTTCAACTTCATCTTGTCCCTGACATTTCATAGTCGTAAATATCTCTGTACTGTCTCAGAGACACCTTAATGTATGAAGATTGTTCATCTAAGGAGTCAGGATCAAACTGGATGACACCAGGATGAGGGTACTTATTAATTCAGGTGGTATTGCATGAAAAATGTTAAACTAAACTCTTGCATTTATAAGAAAAAGGATTGTGAGGAGTACAGCAAGGTGCAACAAATATTAGTTACCGAAAAGTTTTAAAATCTAAAATGAATTGGTAGAGCTACAGTGTCTCTATGATGAGACCAACTCTCTCGAGACATAAGCTGTATGTCACAACCTGCCAAAATTAAATCTCCAAATGAGCAGAACCTCTACTGCTGCTTTGCTCAGTTTTTATCAGTTTGGAGGATTCACATTCACACTAGATGGGGAAGATAAGCTACCATGTTAATAAAACTAAAATGACTATTCTTAACATGTGCGTACTGTACTACTATTAATTCACCAGTAAAAAGGATGTTTTATTTGATTGATACAAGCAGAGCAGTAACAAATATGTTTGGACATGGCAGGCAGCAACATAGCCCTACACAGATATTCACTAAAATATATGAAGTTATATGTATATATCAGTGGTGGACCGTCAGGGCCAGCAAAGCCTTCTCTGATGGCCTAAACAGAATCACAAAGTTATAGCTATTTTATAATTTTTCATAAATAAGTTATGACATTGACATGACAATTTTAGCATTTTGCTTGGTGTAGCTTTGTTTTTTTAAACACTCAATGGCTGAAGGAGGACGAGAAACGGACTTGGGAGTTATTGGCAACGCCTTTCTGGAGAAGAACTTTTCCAGAAAAGCTGGACATCGTAAGAAAGGGTGTTTGGAGCCACGCTAGATTTGCTAACCGAGGCAGCAACAAGACACCATAGCACGACAGGACACTTACAAGCTACGGTGCTTGAAAACTTTTGCTGAGACCCGAGTGGATCTACAACTCAACGAACATGTTCACAGGAGGACCTCTGACTGGAACTGAACCGCACCGATGTTCTGTACAACTGCGTCATTAAACTCTTTGTTAACAAAGAAAGGAGGATGGACTTTGTCTTGAAGTGAACAGCAGCTTTGGTAAGTGAACTGCTTTTGTTTTTTTACATCTGCAGTAGCGTTACTACTGTTAGATCTATGGTGTCGTTTCTATGATATGGTTAATATTGTTCCCTCTGATAATAATAATATTTGAATGGCTCGTGCGCTTCAGTGAGCGGTGGAATACGTGTTTTAGCACTACAGTGTTGCTGGATTGATTTGTCATGCTTTGTTGTCATATAAATATATGTGACTGGTTCTTGTGATTTTGTTCTTGTCATTGTGTTAATTGATTTTAACTATATGCATTGTCCGTTAATGATGAAGCATCCCGTCATTCGCGTATTCATGTATCTCTTTTCTTTAACAAAGCAAGAATTATGGTCTGGAGAAATGGGGATTGAGTGGCGATTGCTTTAGCCCTGTTTGAATCAGTAGGGAAAGCTAAACGCTGCGGGGAGAGTTTGTAGCGTGTGTGCTGCTGTTGGTTTCCTGCTAAACTAGTTTAGCATAGTGTGCATCCCAGAACACACGTGCATCACCAGAGTACAATGGTTTTGTTCCATGATGGGAATGTCAGACAGCACGTTGGGTGGGTTGCCAGGTTGAGCGCAGTGGCTCCACCCAAAGAACATTATATTTCCCACAATTTAAGCTTCTGCATTTTCCAAATGCACTAGTATTATTGAAACGTATTGTTCGGTTCGTAAGCCGAGATGGCAATACTCACATAGCATCTCATCGGTCATATGATTTACTAATGGAAACGGTTTTAAAGAAAAACACCTAAAGTCTTATGAGCACCGCCCCAACACGATTAGAGATCAGAGAAATGACACTGATAGATGACTAAAATCTGTTGATTACTGTAAGAACAGAACGGAAATGAGGGAGCCTACCTGCAGCCTTTCTTTTTGTGAAAGGCTGCAGGTAGAGTAAGTCTGTTAGTCTAAGTTTCAGGCTCAGGCTGATTGATTTGAAGTATTGATTGTGTGTAGAATATGGTGCACTTGTTACAGAAAATTACAGAAAATTGTGGTAGCCAAACTGTGATAAAAAACTAATTTGGAAATGAACAACGTACATTTACTCAAGAACTGTGCCTAAGAACAATTTTGAGGTACTTGTACTTTTTATTCTCTTCTACTTTATACGTCTACTCCACTATGATTCAAAAGGCATTATTACCTTTATCTGATAACTTTAGTTACGTTGCAGAGTCAGATTATTAACACAAAATGTAATCAACAAATAAACTATGATGTAATATCATGGGTTAAGATACAATGAGATGTATGTTTTCTCCCTGGGGGGAATTTACAAACTAGCTAGCAGTTTATAAAGTCATTAAAATGAGCTCCAACTTTACCAGCTGCAACATTGATTATAATCCAATTATATGATAAACATTATTCTGAAATAGACCCTTTTTTAGCTTTTACTTAATTAAAGTATTAAACGAATGACTTGTACTTGTTTCAGAGTATTTCTACAGTGTAGTGCTACTGAGTACTTCTTCCGTCACTGGATAACATTGTGTAGGTGATGAGGCTACAAGGCTCCTGCTTAGTCAGAGCCCTGAGGAGAGAGGGAAGAGTAGGGAGGAAGAGCATGCTAGCTTGAGAAAACAACACCAAGGAGTGGTTAATGAAGAGAGCAAGCAACTAAGCTCATTGGAGAAACCCAGGTGGTTATAAAGAACCATATGGTATCATGACATGCCATTCATATGGAGGGATGGGACATAGTGGTGGAGGCAAGAGAGGTGAGGTGGTGATGGTGGAAAGTACCTGGTGAAGTCCGAGTCAGGGAACAGGCTTAAGTGATATGGGAGGGGGACGGAGTGGAGGAAGCTTTTGTCACACTCCACTGGGGAATAGTGTCGGGGGGAGGGTGCTTTGTCACATAGTTTGTTCACAGTGCTGTAAACTGGCTCAGGAGGCCTACAGTGGAGTGAGAGACAAGAGCAGAGAGGTTAGTGTCCAGAGACGAAGGCGGGGCAAAGGGTCTGGGATAAACAATGATGATGAAAGACAGGAAGAATAATAGAAATAAAGCAGCATGAGACGCAGCAGAGAGAGTAGGAGAAAGTACTGCTACATGGTGTAAATGGTTCTCGCTGGTCAAAACACTGAAGTCAGAGAGAGCATGCTTTACATGTTGAAAATAAAAGGCACTTGAGCTAACTCATTTCCTGCCAGCTACACTAATATTACACTAATATTATTGCTACAACTAACAAGTATTTTCATTATCAACGGACCTGTTAGGATAATTTTTGATCAATTAATCGCTCAGCCAGTCAAATATCTGAATGACTGGAAATGCTCTGGGCAATTTCCCACAGTCCACAGTGATGTCACCAATAAGCTTTTTAGCTTAACAGTCTAAACTAACAGTCTAAACCCCAAAGAGTTTCAGTTTGCTGTGAAAAGAACAAAGAAGATGGAACCAGAGAATGTTCACCACTCTATGCTTGATATATGACTTCAATGAATAATAAACTATTCAAATTGTTGAATTCATGTTCTGGCATGGGTGATCTGACTAATCAACAACTGTAATTGTATATATTGGTTTATTGCAGGAGTACAGGAGTTAACATATTTTAATTTGCATACATATGATGTACTGATGCATTCCTACAATGTTTGTGTTTTAAAGTGAATGTGTCTTCAGCAGACATGGTTATCCATTATGTGGTGGTGGTATCAATATTATTTGATATTTAAGAGCTTAAATTATTTTTTGTTTCAAGGAATGACATTTCTGTTATGAAAATGTAGTCAGCAAACTGATCCAGGAGCTTTTAAATGTTGTGTACTAATATTGTGATATACAGGTTTAATTCATCATAGTCATAAAGACTCACAAAGCAATAAACATCTTCAGTTTGCTAACGTTAGTCACCATTAGCTAGTGGTAAAACTCCTAAGTGTGTCGGATTGAGCAAGGGTGTGTATAATTGCTTATCAATTGAACATTATTTGCAAGAGACGGATTGTGTTATTTCTTCTTTCAAATGTCATATTCTTGCTTTATTGTGTAGCATTCTCACCAGACAGAGCAATCTATTGGAGACACTCTTTAGTTAAAGGCAGAACTCCAAAAAGTTATTTCCATGGACTAGGAAAGTTCAATCAATATTTGTGAACATGATGTACTCTCTGTCAGAGCCAGGAACCAGAGAAGTCTCACTTGTGAAGTATAAAGTGTGGAGCTATGTCTATGGGGACAATGACTGGGAGACTGATTTTATGTTGTTTTCTTTTATCTTTTATACCCAAATGAGTTATATTCTATTAGTGTCCTCATTGGTGAAACAGAAAATGTACCATATCCTCAGAACATTCCCCCGGTGCTCTCAGTGTCATCTAGAACATCTTTAATACATCGTCTATGGAGCAGTTCCACATTTTACACTTGATGACATCATGCATTTCAGATTTAGCACTCTAGTTTTAGGATTTAGGAGAGAGTTGTTTATGTTTACGAATATTTTTGGACTTTCTTAGACCATAGCAATAGAGCGCTGAAGGGATGATGTATCTTTGTAGGTCAACCAGGAAGTTAGTATTGCACTGGTTCCCTTGAAAAAAAGACAATGGTATTTTTCATTGGATTTTGGAGTATTGCAGAAAATAAGCTCTGATGGAGAACACAAGTTTATGAAACTTACATTTAACAAACACAGGAGGCTCCTGTTTGTGCCCCATGAGAAACTAAAAGTCAACGTAATCTCATTTTGTCACATTTATTTTTGTAATGTTAGTCTGTTAGTATCATCATGTCTGACACGTGGAAAACTAACGCGAGAAGAGTACCTAGTGCATCGATAACTGATACCAAGGGGCACTGACTAAATGATGGTATTTGACGAGTTGGGACTGAGAATGTGTTGTTACTTCAGGCATCTAACCAAAAACACATTCAAAACACCCATTGACTTTGAGACATAGAAAAACATGCAAAAATGCGGACTCTTTTTCTGATTTTGGACTCATTCTTGCAGCACTGTATAACATGTATGAATTGTGAAAATGGCCCTACTTTAATTTAATCAACTTATTTCAATAGGGAATAATCTTCTCTTTTGTACAACATAAGAATGCATACCAACATTGTTAAAAGTCACCATATTTTGTAGATAATAGAAACATTATCTTTGAGGAGAGAAATTTAGGTAGAAACAGTACTTCAGAATTTATATATCATATATAGTCAGGCATACGATTCACAATGTAAATGGCTCATGCTTAAAAAAAGTCTAATGATGGAATTTTGTGATTTTGTGAATGATTTGTTGCGCTACAAACACAAACGATGAGGAACATGCAGGGGCATGCAGTAGGTGACAGAGGCGCTAAATATCTCACCTCAACTGGAAGTGCTGGGAATCAAACCTGTGACCCTCCCCGTCATCTAACGAGGGATTTCTAATGGGATGAAAAAAGTCAACGTTTCATAACCAACCATTGATAACCATCTTTTACAACTGATTTTCTCACACATTAAGACACTGATGAAAGATACGCTTGGTGGCATGTTACATAGAACAAAACAAGACAGCTGAAAACAGAAAAAGCCATGTCCTTAAAAGGACTGAGGGATTCATCATCAACATCACCACCAGACATCAGAGTGATCTCATCTGTGCTAGCTCATGAACAGTAGGTCTAATCTGCTGCAGACATGCTGCGAATCTATATCCTTGGTTAGACACTCAGTGAACACTCACTGAGTGCATGTCTGCTGTTTGTGAACTGATGTGGATTCACACATCTTAACTGGAGCATGCAGTACAGTATGTGAGTTTGGAAAGGACTCATTTGTGCACAATGTGTGTGTATGTGTAAGCTGTTGATGTCACAGCCACACAAACACAGAAGCGCACACATACACACAGTCGCATGGACTATACTCGTGATGTCACTGTTTGGCCGGCTACACCTCCACCTCCACACTTCTCTCTTCCTCATCCTCCTCCTGCCTTCTCTCTCTCTGTGACCAACTGTTGTGTGTTTGCATCCTGTTCGAACATGAAAACATCGTCACCAAGAAACTCTGTCCCTTCTGGCAGACTGTGGCTGAAGAAGGAAATGGAGTCCAAATAAAATGAGGTCACTTCATGTGCTCACACAGTGTTTTCCTCCAGAAAATGTCAAGAGAGGAGGGTGAATACTGCAGGGTGGAAGCCTAATGCATGGCAAAGGTCAGAGAACAGACGTGTGAAGGATGTCTTTCATTTATTTAGAACAAATATTTCATACCATCATCCTTTGATTGCTGGATTCTGTGCTTGTACCGAGTCTCAATAATCTCAACAGCTCAACAGTTGTCCTGTGGAGGTGTGGTTCAACGCTCAGTTTCTTTTATTCTTTAGCTTTTAATTCAGGATTTGGAGTTCCAGTACAGGAACTTTGTGCATTTCTGAACTTCTTTTCAAATGGCAAATGTAGTGCCCTGCATGGAGTTACTCCTTAAAGAAGAAGTTTGAAAATTTCTGGCAAAAAGATTGAAGAAAACTAACGACAACACAGTGAGCTTTTGAACAATACAATGCCTAATATTTGGACTTCACACCCTACTGTATAACAGCCATAGAACTTATAAGATATTACTTGTAATGTAATAATCAAGTAATCATTTCGGTATGATTTATTATTAAATTTGTCTCAGCATGATTCTTAAAAATGTGCAAACCTTAAACACTACCACTCTTGCTCTCCTGTCTAGGTAATTTTTCACTCCTCTTAGTGGACTACCTCCAAGAACACTGTGAGCACAGGATATCTAGAGGAAGTATAGCAGAAGGGATTCTCCCCACTTCTCTCTCCTAACCGCTTTATCAATATTTAACAGAATTGTTAGGGACAATTATTCTACTTCACATCAGTGACGAAATGAAAGAAGCTACTGATCATCAGCTATTACAGGAAGTGAGGATCCACATGGCGTTGTAGTATTCACACTGTTTGTTCTGACTGTATGTATGTGTAGAACAGAGCATTCAGAGCCTCTGTCAGAGTGATTCACTTTAGGGCAGCAGGGTAACGTCAGGCACCTTGTCCAAGAGCAAATAGTAAACCTCTTAACTCCAGAGAGAATGGAGGACAAATCCTTTACTCCACAAAGCTTAACACGGGGCTCCTTCACTTATCCTCTCAAATGAGCTTTTGTTATCACTCTGCTCCACTATTCCTCCACCGCTCTTTATTTACAACACAACATAATTCTTGCCACAGCGAACAACATTGACCTCATCTAACGGAGAAGCATTGTGGAATTATGGAATGTACGTGTGCATTAGTTCATTGTGATATCCACCACTCATCCTAACAATCTGCTCTCATCTGTCATTCGTCTAATGCAGTTACATAGAACCGATGAGACACCCCCCCCCCCCGTTACTCGTTACTCTTAGATTTGACTGTATAGGAAATATGGCCCGCTTGGTCCGGAGCCTCGCGGCAGCTTGCTATGGGATTAGGTGTTAGAGAGCTGCTAATGTTTGGCTGTGACTCACTCCAGTGAGACATTTTAAGCCTATTTCTGTTTGGACTGGGAGTAGTGACTGTACACCCAACAGGTAGTAAAATACATACAGAACAGGACAAAGACAGGGAGAGTAAACACAGCAGACATTTTCTGACTGCAAAATAATACACTGAAACTTTCAGAGCTCATGGAAGTTCAGAGACTGTGTTTTGATTGCATTTCCATTTAGTTTGAGTTTTTGTGAGAAAGTTGGTTTTCCCTCTTACACTAGGGCAGAATGGCCTTATACATTTTTCTGTATCTCCAGAATTATTATTGGGGCATGAGTTGGCAAAAAAATATATGCATCCTATTTTTTATAGATTATTTTTAACAACCAAAAAAAGTTAACTGCTCCCTGTAAAATACACAACAAGGCCCTGATGACTGATGTCTAGTCACACAAACAGGAAAGACAGACTGAACATCTGTCTCACTGTGCCGTGATGGTACTGCTGCTGGACCTGAGGCTGCCGTTACGATATAATAACAAAATTTCCACTGATAATGACCAACATTACCAAAGCCTTTCACAACCACAGCTCATAGCACCGACACACAGACACAAGAAGTGCTATGGCTCTGATGTGCTTAGTGCTCCAGTGGTTTACCGACAGGCGTCACAATGTTCAGAAAGAAATCATAAAAAGAGACATTTAGGCACAAACGCAACACAGTACAACAGAAACACAGCATTAGAGCAGACCAGAAATAAGCTGTTTCTGGGAAACTGTCTATATACCCAACTTAATCGATCCAGAACCCTTTTTTTGAAAAACACGGCAGTGGAAACTGGACAAAGATTATGGGATTAAAACCAAAAGTTCCAAGCACAGAGAAACAAGATGTGTTTTCAAATTGCTTCATAACTCCTCGTGGATTTTTGATTACTTACACAAACACAGATCAGACAGGAGAAGGGGGAGACAGGGGACACATCTACCTGTAGTTTTAGTTGTCTGGTAGGAAGGGAGGTAATTACCGTAAGAAGGAAAAACCATCCAACCTGTTTATATCCTCTTCCCCAAGTAAGTGCTTAGGGAGGGGGGAATAACTCCCAGGGGAGATGGGAGGGAGACCAGACTTGTACTCCAGAGTGCCACTATTGACGGGGGAAGAGATATGATTTTCCATTGCTGGAGAGAAAGCTGTGGAGGAAAAGCGAGACAGATAGAGAAAGAGACAGAGAGAGAAAAAACAGAGGCAGCTGCTTTAATAGACAAAACTAGCTGACACATGCTTCCATGACATCAATAAAGTAACCCTGCACAATTAGTTTTATAATTTTTTCTATTTTGTAGTCCTGTTTAGTTTCAAAATATAGCAATTTGGGGTTAAAATCTGACTGCAACACTAAACATCTACAGTATATTAAGTATCCTTGAAATCATACTTATGAAAACAAAGAATCTTTCATAAAAGGCCTCCCTGTACAGTTTTACATTTTTCAAGTGTGTGCAGTTCAATATTTTTTGGTTGTCTTGGTGATAATATGTTGTGTGTGGCAAAAATCAAAGACTCCAGTTGTGTATTTGTGAAATAGAAGTGATTCAAATGGTCTCTCATGGTGCACACACATCTCACATTATACACTTTTAGTCTAAACTCTTCTAACAGCAAGTGACTGGCCAAGTTAAAATACAAGAGGTGAGGACTTACAGTGTGTGATATCAGGAGGCCCATAGGGATCTGATAGGTAGACATTGGTGGGCTTTCCCACCTTTAGGTAAACCACGTCCGACGTGTTCTTCAAAATGGCCACGGCCTCTTCATGAGACACCTCCTCCAGACTGTAGTTGTTCACCTGTCCAGACACAGAAACAGTCCCCGTTTGTTTAATCAGGAGCTTTAGAGGCTGCTCAGATCAGACCGACCAGCGGGCTCCCTGTCTAATAGGAGACTGGATGATGACAGATGGTGTTCGGGTGTGAACACAACAGTAAGGTAATTCAATTAAGCACTGGTTAAGCAAGAGGGATGCCCTCCTCAAGAAGAGCTTGCTGTTATACTACTGAGCCGGTAGGGTGCCACTTTCTTGTTTTCAGATGTCAGATACAGACTCATTTCATAATTTTATTATCATTTAGACTAAAGCTGTGGGAAGAGTGTCTGATTGATGCACTTCTAGGTAATATACATAGATAGAGCGATAGATAGAGGTAGATAGAGCGACAGACAGAGAGACAGATAGATAGAGAGACAGATAGACAGAGAGATAGATAGATAATATACCTAAATACTATGATATTCAATATACGAATATACACTTACTTACTAATTTATATACACTTGTACTCATTGTGTACTCACCATTAACAGCCGGTCTCCTACTTGTAGCCGGCCATCCTTCTGTGCTGCCCCGCCGTCGATGATCTTGGTGACGTATATGCTGTTGTCACCAGGAATGTGTTGGTTTCCAACTCCACCTGCAATACTAAAGCCAAGCCCTGTGTGTGTGTGTGTGTGTGTGTGTGTGTGTGTGTGTTTGCATATATGAAAGTAGTTGGTTAGTTTCTGAGTTGTATGTATGAGAGATTTATGTTTGGCATCAGACAATACCATAATGATCATGTATCAAGCTATACAGCATATGTATCTAAATATTTTTTACTTTACTTTTATTGGGCCGAGGAAAACACTGTTTGAACCAGTCAAAGAACATATATATATATATATATATATATATATATATATATATATATATATATATATATATATATTAGTGCTGGGCAAGTTAACGCATTATTATCGCGTTAACGCATTCATTAATTAATGCCGACAATTATTTTATTGCGCATTAACGCAGTTATTATATTGATGAACAGTGGGAGCTGCATTCACATGCTCTGTCATGAAAACAGAAGACAGACATTTTGCTGAAATGTGGATGGAACATTTTATTCATGTTGCACAGCAGTGTAACATTTCAAATGAAGTCAGCACACTGAGCACAGATAGTGAAGAAATAGAACTGCTATTGTGTAAAGGAATACTGCTGTTAAAAAGAACCTGATTTGTGTTTGCAAACCAAATGTTATTGCACTTTTGTTCATATAGCAGTACTTTTAAAATAAAAGTGCGCAATACACTCATTTTGAATTCATTGTTGAACTTTGCGCATAACAATGCAATTAATTGCAATTAATGGCAGAAAATCATGCGATTAAAAATTGTAATCGTTGCCCAGCACTAATATATATATATATATATATTATATATTATATATATATATATATATATATATATATTATATATTATATATATATATATATATATATATATATATATATATATATATATATGTATATATGTATATATATCCTTTATTTTACTTTGCCTTACACAAAACACGCTGCATTAACAGTGACCACTGACATGAAATCAATCTAATTACCACTCCTGTAAGAAGTGAATATTATCAGTCAGGTGTGTGTGTCTGAGCTCACCTTTTGGTCCTTTGATGAGTTTGATCTCAATGATGGTCTCGAGCATTGGCCTGCGGCGCCGTACGTACAGCCGAACAATAGAACCTGCAACCTTCAGGGCTTCTACTGCCTTACTGTGAGAGACTTCAGACACGTCGGTGTCGTTCACCCGCAGGATGCAGTCGTTTACTCTGGAAAAGGAACAGTGTGCATCAATGATCATTATTATTGTTAATCATTAAGAGAAGACAAACGTTATAGTTTGTCACAAAGCAACAAAAAAATCTCCTTTGACGGATAACTTAAAACACATTTCAAAAGACACACACACTTATGTGAAATAGATCTAACGCTGTTATAACTCTGGTTGACAAGAACAGGGGATTGACTGAATTTAAATCTGTCCAGTATGACTATTGCAGAGGGAATAAAAGATGTTTTGTAGCCGGTCTGATGGCAGTAACTGGTAAAACAGTGTAAGGGGCGTATTTGTAAGGCCGATTCACAGCAGTCACTTTGGGAAAAGTTTTTTTACATTAAGTTTTTTTAAGGTCAAACTAACTTTAACTTTTATGAATTCACATGATGTTTACTATTTTTATTAAGAGCTGTTCAATCACAATGAGGGGTGTCCCCATTTACAGGTATTGATCAAAACCATGATATTTAAAAATGATATGAATTAATAATATATATATGATATTATTGTGTAATAATCCAGCACATCTTAACCCTCCTGTTACCTTAAAATTTACTAACACTTTTTATCCTTGGGGTCAATTTGACCCCAGCAATTTAAACCTCCAGAAAAGTATTATAATTAAAATTGCTACCCAAGTTTATGTGTCAGGTACTTTGTTTTTTGTTGACTACCTAAATAGCCCTTTAAATAAAACAACAACCCCGCCACCCAACCCCTTATACATCCAGAATACCTGTTACGCGACTATGGAGAAATAGATCACCATAAAATCTCACTGATTGACCTAAAATGTTTTAATGTTCTGCACGACACCCCCGAATTTGGGGGCTCGAGGGCTCAGACGAGTAGCATACCGTCGAAAAAAATGCACTTATCCAGAGCGAATATAATGCACGTATACATGTTATATACCAGATAAAAACCAAAAAGTCTGGGCTATCATGTAAGTCATTTTTACAAATTTCAAACACAATTCTACACAACTAATATAATCAACTAGAAGATTTACCACAATATCACGTATTTTTCGCCATGACTCGTCGAGCTACGTACTAGCTAAAGGCTAAAATGGACAACCAAGGTAGCAAAACTCAAGAGAATTCAACACAGATTCCAAAGATACCTTCAGAATTTCTCTCCGTGAAACCATTACAAAGCTGTGAGCAAATAAGCACCAGAAGCACAAACCGTTTTATCGATCAAAATCATAAAAGCTCCTTACTTTATCGATGTTGTCCGGTAAGTCCCCGCTTAATTCCTTCAAACATATGTTCTACGTATATCCTGTGCATCTCTAAAATGTTCCCGAGTAGAAACAAGGGTCTGTCTAACTAGGGGACCTGGGAAAACGGTTTTGACTTTCGGCGAACCGTTTTTTATGCTTCAGGAGGGGTGCCATGTTTTTAATTCTAACTGGCTAACGATTCTGTCAATCAAACCCACGAGGCCACCCTTCAATAGTATGGACTCTGACGCTTTGAAGAAGGGTTCAATGACTGAAATCGACCAATCATAGGCTGAGATATGAGACATAGAAACTGGAAGTCAGACAAGAAAATCTCATGGATGCCAGAGAGAAACAGGCTCAGAGAGTATGCAGGCTCTCAAAATGATGCCAAACTGCTGTATTTGGATAGATTGAACACTATTAGTGATAAAACAAGGGTAATATATAATTATATAGTATATAAAATTACAATGGAACAGCTGGTTCCAAGATGACAATTGTGTCTGACCTCATCTGACCTTCACTTTATCAAAGTCAAACTTTGCAGAGAGAAGGTTAACATGTTGTGCTATGATTTGGGAGAGTTAGACTGTCAGCTGCATCATTTCAAAGAAATAACAACATCTGAACACATCTCACAAGTGTTACCTTTATTATAACACCAAAACAATTCAAATAAACCTTGTAGTTAGAGAAATACACTATTTTTAGTATGGGTATGCAATTTTCGAGCAGAGGCCTAAAAATAGGGCTAGAGTCCAAGAGGTTGGCTTTACATTACATATCATCATGTTAAGTTTATGTTTACCCAGTTGTCCCCATTAAATTAGGAAAAGTCATTAAATATGAAGCAAAAAAAATTATGTCTCATTTATTTAGAGACGTTAAACATTGAATGGGGTCAAATTGACCCCAAGGATATTACAAGGGTTAAATGACTATATTATGTATACAGTTAAAGTTACAGACTCTCTTCTCCTCCCTACCCTCGTATTTTGAGTATAATTCATTTGCTGAAAAAGAGACAAAACACACAATAAACAAAGTTAAAGATGAATTTGACTGATAGCATCATTATTATTTAAACTTTTCTTTTGATATCATGATAATATTGTTATTGTGAATTCTTTTGACCACGATAATCATGTTTATCATAACAGCCCTAATGAGACAATGTTAAGAACCACTTTATGCTTAGAAAACAGCAACTAGGACACACAAATTGAACTAGTGGTAACTAACATACTAATATGTTCGCAGTACAGCCAGAGTAGTTGTATTATTTGCATCTCCCTGTAGACACACACATTTGATGACAGAGGAGACTGTGTGTGTTTGTTGGCAGTAGATCCTGTTTACTGTGCAGTGTTGACCCATGTGCTCACACATGAGTTTTAGATTGCAGGCTGTGTTGTGCATATTACACCCTTTTTATTGTCTGGGATGTAGAGACAGAGTGGGGTACACTGAGTTCCAGCACACCAGTGTGTAAATATCAGAGTCAGCAAGCAGCTCAGGTTGAATTCCCCTGAGGTGTTGACCAATTCATCCATGCCCTGGCACTCAAGGACACAACTCTCCTGAGGGTCAATAGGGAACAGCTGGGACACAGCCCCCTCCCACACACACACACACTAAATCCCATGCATACACACACACTTCAACCAGAGGAAAGCAGAGCATAAAGATCTGCATACTTCCACATCATATTCTTTAGCAAAAAAATATTAGCATTAAATATTTAAAACCTTGTTTGTTTTTGTTCTGTTTCTATTGGAACTGATTTAATTCAGACTGAACCTATTCTTAGCAGTATACCTATAGTATGTTTTTATTTTGAGGTTTATGTGTAAGTAGCTAAACAAAGAACTCTTGTCTGTGATTACTAAATGAACAACAGACAATGACAAATAAAGCTTGACATTGTGAGAAAAGTCTGAAGTAAGATCTAAATACATTTCATATAGGTTAATGGAAATTTTATACACCAATAGAACGGTGGGGATATTGTGGGTTCAGTCTTGACTACAACCATGCTTTTACCCTCCAAAACAACCGACTCCATGAGAAACACTTAAAACGCTCCCAGCGGCCCCTGAAGCCGAGCGGCTGCATTAAGTATACTTAGTGCTCTGCTCCAGCGTCCCACAGCAGTGACAGTCAGGAAGTGTGTCTGGCTTCTATAATGGTTTAACCAAATCCCTCTCAGGCCTCCTTCCTCCCAGAGATTAGACTCCATCCATAATGCATTAGTCATGCTGCCCACCTAGGAATGGGTGACCATCAATTAAGCTAAGAGTGATTTATGCCCGGCCTGCTTCTCCTGTTATCTGCTCCAGATTGACGCTGTTCATGCATACGCTCCCCTCTAGCATCTGTGATCTGACAGTAATGCTGCAGAGCTGTGGCTTGGATAAAGAACAGGAGCTGGCCTGAAACCACCAACCAGCATCATCCATCACTTCTACTTTAATAAAAGTTTATAAATGTTTACAAACAACAATAAATCTTATCAAGATGTTAAGCTGTATGATTATCAGGGTTTTTCCTTTAGTGCTATTTGAAGTCTTTCCAAATAATTCAATGGGAAATCCAACACTGTGACTGACCACTGATGGCAAAATAGCAATGGATAGGAATGCATTTCCTTGCTGCCATAACTGCTAGATCAACAAATACAATACAATTAAATATCAGGACAGATTCCTTACAGTTGCAATTACAGGGAGACACTCTAATGTTGCTTCTTAGACAACTGGAAGACCTGTTTTGAGAACACAGTCGGAGATGTACATTAGCTGGCACATATGCTTTTGCATTACACCAGAAAAGGTCCAACAAATGTTCTATGAGGCTAAAGCTGTGGCTCTCCAGTTTCATACTTAACATAAGAGTGTTCACTAAGACTTTCACCCAGTAGAGAGAAGAGTGAGCTCATGTTGAGTCCTTGCCTCCTTGATAAACTACTGTAGCAAAGGATCTGATGGACTGTATCTGTTCATTTAATAATGTTTAATAATGGTGGGTCACCCTAAAGCAATATAGTGTGAAGTGACTATCAGAGCTCAGTAAGCGCTGATGCTGCAGAGTGCTGAAGGTTTGTTGATGTGGGTTTTAATTGGAGAGAGAAGAGACTCGAGTTCAACCAAAAAGAAAAATGTTTTTAAGTTACACCTGAGATTAAATTAACAGAAGGTTAATGTCTGTGATTTGCGATTAGAGTTAATGTACATGCTAATGGAAACAAATAGTTCAAAAGTAATGTTAATATAGATAGAATGAATTTGGATTCATAGAAATACGAGGCATCATCAAGATAAATTGACAAGAGAGCCATTATACCAGTGCTGACCACAAGTTTTAGTCTGCTTCAGAGCAATGATACTGCTGTATATGTGCTAATGCAAAATTTCTGAGGGCAGATTATCCAGTGCAGTAGTGGAGGAGTAAGCTGTGGTATAGTGGAGTGGTGAGAGATTATCTTTAAATCATCCTTTTACAGGAGGTTTCTTTTCTCACGTGTTTTTGAGAGATGCACGTTTTTTTCCGTGTCAGGGCAGAAAACTTTTCTAGTTACATCCTCTTGAAAAGCTGTGTGGGGAAGTGGAAGTGACTGACCTCAGCCGTCCGTCCTCGGCTGCTGCTCCTCCAGGGATGATCTTGGTGATGAAGATGCCGGGGTCGTCACCAATGTGTGGGTTATCTGTGCCTCCGGCGATGCTAAAGCCCAACCCTGAGTTACCCTGTGGCCATGGAAAACAGTCAAGGACAGGCAGTCTCATTCTGTATGTAGTGTGCCAAAATGCCAACACATCAACTGCATGTTCCCCTGTTCCTCTGTGGGACTCTGTGTTTAGCATCCTGTTATAGAAACAGTCCAGATGTAAGAGAGGAAGCACAACTCCTGCTGCTGCTGCTGCTTTCATTTAAATGAAAAATGAGCCGTCACGTTTATATTGAAGTATTGACCCAACCTTTGTATCTGACATTTTTTTCCTGTTTATTTGTAAATTCTGTGTATGTACGTGGAGAGCAACAAAAAAGTGTCAAATTCCTTGTATGCGTACACAAACATGGCCAATAAAGCTGATTCTGATCCCTTCATCATCACCGCTGTCATGTTCCAAATGTGTTCAGTTGAGCTGATCTTATATCAGAATTTTTGCTACATTATAGAACACTGGTTTGAAATCCCTGACACACACACACACACACACACACACACACCATAAAGCAATCTTGCATAGTAATTGACAGCACTAAGCAAACAACAAAAAATGCCCTTGCATTGCCTTTACAGTATGGATTTTATAGACACCTCTTTTCTAAATGTTGACTTTTAATTCTGTTGAAAAGCACAAGGAACAATTTAAAAGTCAATGAAATATTGACGCAGTTTAACAGTGTGGCTGTACAGTGTCTCTGCTCTCAGCATAATTACAAAGTGTTCAGAGATGTAAAGTCTTCAGTTTGCCATTACACAACAGCTCTGTCATCACAGCCTCTCTCCTGATTCCATCATGACAGACACACTATGAAATGTAAATTAAATTTACGGGCTCACACCGTGTCTTTCAGAGCAGGAGATGCACTTTGTCGGCTCTGCAAATAAAATCCCCTGGATGCCCACTCACAAAATGAAGGTCAAGTTTTGATTAAGTTGTTAGCTGATGGGAATAGCAGCTTCTCTTGATTACAAAACACATTGAGAGTCCCTGCAGGGCATTGCTGCCTGGATGCTGAATCAGAAACACTGACATAATAATGCATACAGTGACTGGACCCACACAATTCATACTAGGAGAATAAAAGAATTTCAGATAGTAGCTCATGATGTAAACAGATAACTGGGTGTAGATCCTCTAAAGTGGCAGCATGCATGTTTCAACTTCCCTCTAGGACTACCTTGCATGTTATTGTAAAGCCTTCAGGAGACCATTTCACTGCACCACAGTGCAGAGGCATGTTCTCATGGATCATCTGAGGTTAAACACAGCTGTGAGGGATGTGAGATACTCACCCGCTCTAGAGTGATTTCCTCAAACTCGTATTCAATTTCTGTGCCGTTGACCTGAGGGTACAGAAAACAGATTGTGTTTTTTAGCACTTCAAATATGGGGAGACACTCCAGGCAAAAACATGGTTGTTCATGTGTTCTCTCAGAATAGTGGAAAGAAAACATCTGAAATACACATTTAGGTGTTTCTTTACTTCTTTGTCTATTGCCTGTAATTTTTTCCTGAATTCACATAGATTGATGGATAGATCATGATATGAATTAAGCATACATAAGCAAATCATATTTTGTTGAAAAGATTATTCGATTTCATAAAACCTTGAAGAAATATTTTTACATATTTGTTAAATAGGTGCACAATGTGACCGGTGATCTATTCATGGATGATGATGTTGGCTCTAAACTCTCCATACTTAAATTGAACAGGGGCTTTCAGGTGTTTTCCAGAGCCACTGATTTCTCTGCTAAATAGGCGCCACCTCAAGGGAAACAATTTAAGGTGATGGTTAATCAACATTCACTATTTTTGCCACATAGCGTTATCTACAGTGGAGTCAGTCCCATCCTGTATCTCACTGTGATGATTAATTAGCAGAGAGCACTTCCGTCATTATGCATTCACATACAGGAATAGCACACCAGCATGTGAGATGCTGCATATCATAGTCCCAGTTGGACATCATTTTTGAGTAACATCAGATGTTATTATCAGAACTCATAGGACTGTAGAAGTAAGCAAGACCTGAAGATCTAATTAGCAACGGCAGTAAAAGAGGCAGATTTTATCTGAAGCTACGATATGATCGTAACTCTATCACATGAACACAATATCTCAGTAAAATTTAGTAATGTTGTCTGGCAGGGAAAAACAACTGCTTGCAAAATGTCACAGGCTGAGGCAGATGCTCCTGTGCTCATTTCTACACAAAACAGAGAAGCACCTTTAACTGTTAACATAACCGCCAACACGTGACAATACACCACCTCTTGAAGCCAGTCAGTTTTTTATCCAGCTTCATTTCTCTGTTCTGATGTAAAATACTGAGGTGAAGGTCTTTAGAAGTCTTGCGCTGGTCATTTATTCATGCCAAACATCAATAATTCAGAACTGCAACCCATTTGTTACTATGATAAGTTACATGATCAAAATGTAGTAACACACCACACATACTATCTCAGCTAAAACTCAGTAATAATGTGCTCCTACTCAAGTGACCTTTAATCTGCAGGAGGTATGGATCCTCTACTGAATAGGTGCTTCAAAAAATACACAGAAACTCACATAAGGAACCGACTCCAAAGTGTCTGTGTTGACGATTATCGGCGCAGGGCTGGCCTGTAAGAGAGACAGAGAGAGAAGGGGGAGAAAAGGGGGAAACTAATGTTTTAGTGATAAAGGGCCCACCATTGTCCTACTTTCCATAAATGTATCCAGGGGACAAGCTTGTAGATCTCTGTATCATCAACAATTCAACAGACTTCCATTTGCTGAATGGCAGCAGAAATGCTCTGCTCTCACACACAGTTATTATAGCTGAGCAGGTTTAACGAGAGACGGATGAGAACACGGGTAGTAAACGAGTGGATGTGGTGACTTCCTATTGGGCAGATATGCCGCACTGATAGTAAAGAATTCATGATTCATACAGGACAGCAGCTTGTGTTAAAATGTGGCATGAATGCCTTTTAATGTAAATGTTCACATTTTAACATCACCAATGGTAAGACTGTCAAAACCTATTCAACGAACAGCTTTCAGGCTCAAGTCGTCTTTCCTTTGCACTGCTCTGCAATTTGACCTCCAGTCAGGTGATGATATTGAGGTCATAAATTGTGCAGCATGAAATGAAACCAATGTGCACGTAAACTGCTTTCTCCTGATGGCCTGTAGAAAATGAGCAGATGGTTAAAGGCAGCACTCCCCAGAGAGGAACTCAGATTTTTGGCCACAATATGAGAGGCTGGACCGAACATCCAATCAGCAGTTCAGTTTCCAGTACGTAAACAATGAGCCTGATGTATGAGACTCACTTCAGAAGAGGATGCTCAAGGATGCATTTGGAGATTCCTTTGAAATTCATCCTTTGATTTTGGTAATATACTACTTTTGATAACAAGTAGTATATTACATTGTGTGCAAAAGGTGAGAGCCCCACATAACTGAAGTTCTTTGAGATTTATATGAGTTGCCAAATCTGGTCACGGATCCTAGACATGTTTTCCATGAGGCGTCATCATGATGTATGCAGTATCTATACACACACAGAGTCCTGTCACAGCTATAGGGTCATAGCACCTTACACACTGTGTGCCCGCTGTGCAGCTGACTGACACAGCGGGCAGACGTCGGGAAAGACGAGACGGTTTGCTTGGTCATCAGTGCAGTGACAGCACATGTCATCAGCAAGAGGCCCTGTCTGTCCACTCATGTCTCCATCACAACTATCACACAGCTGAGACTACGGGTTCCATGACCCCACTATACTACAGGACTGCTGCTTCTTTATACTACTTGCTGCAGATTAAGCTTTTGGTGAATCAATACATGGGATGAGCATTTTGGGGTTTGCTTCAATTAGTAAATATTAGTAAAAAAGAACATCCTGTGGACAAACAGTTTCCTTCACAGTAAACCCTGTGTTGATAAATAAGGTCTAAATTATCAGCCATACATATGCACAGTTCTGTGCTCAAATGGTGTGTATGCTCATTTCTACACACATGACCTAATTCATCAGTTTCTTCTTGTGCTTGAGAATGTGAGTACAAACCAACTCCACTGTTAACCAAGCAAACAGGATTAATATTACCCGTTCCTGAGGACACGCATTTACTTTTCGATTTGAAAAAATACAGTTTTTTCTTTCAGTGCAAATGAGGCCATTAATGCCTCTATTTCTTATCATTAGTACTGCATGTCAATAACATTTTGTGACTCCTCCATCTGTACTTTTTCAAATAATCAAATAATAGAATAAAGAAAATTGCAATAACTTTCAAGTAAACCAGATTACTCCATCAGACAAAAACAAATAAAATGTGCAATCACTTTGTTCGAACAATGCAAATAAAGTTCTATCTGTGCAAAAAAAACCTAATATTTGGCAAAAAATAGCTTATTGTGGCTGCAATTAACCTGTTTTACACTGAATATCTTTTCAAGATAATAACAATGACCTGCAACCTGTGCAAAACAAAACAAAATTAGTGCAGATAATGTGTGAGCCATGAAGTTTTATCAGTATTAGTGGCTGCAATGAGCCTGCTTTCCACTACAAATCTTTTTTAAAACGGGGTTGCAGACTTGATACGGCCTCTCTCAATTCATGCTCAATGTTGAGCTTAGATCTGTATTTTGTTTTGAGAGAGGCACCAACAGAAGTAGAGCAAGGCATCATTCACTGCTTTAAAAATCAAATACTTTGTCTTTTTACTTTCATTACATATTGCAGCTGCTCTTACAAAATACGTACTGTTGCATGCAGTGTGTATTCAATTGGGTTGAATGAATGATTGAATGGCCCAGGTTGCCTACCGTGGCGGTAAAGTCTGCCCTGGAGTGTTTGATGTGTGAGTGCTTGATTTGAGAGTGTTTTTATTTAGGGGGGATGTGTGGTTAGGGGCCATGACACATATGGCTTTCCTGATTCCTTTAATGGACTGTATTTATTTTACTTCCTTCCGTTAGACATACTTTTACTTATGTCTAACGATCTCTCACCCTCTGTTCTCTATTCACTAGTATTTACCTCTGACCAAATGAAAGGAATAACTGATAAGCTTTTGATTGACAACAGATCTGTGAGAAGTGCAGTTCAGACACACCTCGGTAAACAGCATCGAAGATGTAGACAAAACCTGTAACTGCTACTGTGAATACTTTGACAGAGGAAGACATTACCAGTGTCTCTCGCAAGAAATGTGAATTTATTATTATTCATCATCATAAATTGCATTGCCAAATTGTCATGACTTTCAAGTTCAATGAATAATGCAGTGGGCCTATCACTAAAACACGTCTATCAACACATTTCACTCTGATTATTTTATCCAAGTGAGCTCAAATCATTTCATCAATATTTTTGCAGATTAGTGAAGACAAATTAGATCCAAAAATAAAAGATAAATAAAAATAAAAGATACTTTTTAGTGGAGGTGAAAGAAGACAGAGTAAACTCATGGTCTTTTAATTTCCCTGTGTTTATTTTCGGTTTGTTTAAGGTCTGTTAAGTTTCTGATCTATAATTTAGCTCATGAAAACAACAAGAAAAATCATCATGTTAAGATTTAAATAACTACTGAATTAGAGCCGTCTTATTTCCCTCCAGTGCAGCAAATTTAAGACATTTTGTTGCCTAATCCTGAAACTTCATTCATGTGAATTATCAAATCACTGTGGCTCATTCAAATGAGTCTGAACATCACAGAGACAGACAGTGACAGAGAGACTGGTGAATTTAACAAAATAGAAAGATGACAGTGCATGACAGTCCATGCATGTTTGAAAGTGATTGAAGGAAAGAGGTGTTTGTGAGAGGAATGATGAGCGGGATTAAGACACATCTGCTTGCCGCGCACGTACTCTAATTATATGAATGAATTCACAGCCGTTCTCAGACAGAGAGGACATCACACCAAATATCAACTAGACTCAAGGGAATCCTTTTACTATCATTACCGCAGAAATTAAAAATACCCGAACACAAGAAAACATTCTCCCATCACATCCATTCACTTACACATACACACCACTCCTCTGTAATGCAGGTAGCGTCCAGAAGGGACATCTACTCAGACACAAACAGTCACGTGCAGCTACTGCAAGAGGACAGAATCTGAGAAAGAAACAAAGCAAATTTTCTTCTGTAATGCCAGGGAGCAGGGAAGCTCAAATAATCCGATTGTAGGTCAGGAGCATTTGTCATCTTATCCCTGTCTCCGATGCTTTCTGTTGAACAGTGCGAAAGGCATGCCAGCATTGTGAACTGTACCATACTGAAAAAGGGTAGCCTTTCATATACCACAGTCATTTAGTCACTTAGTGTCTTACAGAGAAGGTGAAACAATGCTAAAAATACATAATCACACAATTGCTTTCTACAGTTTCACTTCTTTGCACTGCTATTCCCAGTACCCAATACCACATCACATGGATCCCACTGCCACTATGAATCCACTTGTATGCACACAGAGACCCCCGAGAGGTAATGGCCACTCAACTGCACACTTAAATGGCATGCTTAACTGCACTTGGGCTCATCTCTCTCCTCTTGTTCATGCTTCCTAATATCGCCACGTGATCAACTGCCTCCAACGACATTAAGCCATTAATGATATGTTAACAGGCTTTCATGAAGCTATAAACTATATTGGTGATAATATCATAGGCTAATAATATTCTAAGAAGCAGAAAAAATAACAACAGTTCAGTACTACTGTATAGCCTTACTAAAGGCTTCAGGCAGAGTGTTGTATTTATCGGGGCAGCTCTCTGAAGGCTTCAGGCAGACGTCCTCCTACATGGATAGCGTCTCATAAATATCCTCACTCCACTAAAACATGTGCATTTCTATCTAAACTCATTCAGTACCAGTTGCCAAAATGTTATGTATTTTGTCTTTTCTGTTAAACTGTGCTGAAGACAACGTATAACAAAGCCCTGAATGGATGATGAGGAAGGTGTAAAAGCCTTACTGAGACTGTCATCACACAAAAGCAGCATCAGATACTTCTGATGTTACAGAGTGAGTGGCTTATATTTCTTGTGTTGTGCTCTTGTTGAGGTTGGCTCAATAATTCAGCAGCTCCTCTATGTATAGTGTCTCATGAAAACAGGGGAGTGTATCAATAATTGACTGGCATCCCATGTCATAGTCAACAACACATTGTGAGATGTGGATGCTAAAGTATGGTCAGAGTGAGGCTCAAGGAAAATGCAGGAGTGTGATGTAAATGGACAGATAAGCTCCACTAGAGGAATTAAGAACCTTAAAATGAGACTGAAACTATAATCAAACTGCAAAGTCATCTGTCCGGCAAAGACACTATTGATGGATTCCTCAGGGTCTAATTAGAAATGATGAATCGTCAAGTTATAATGAAGAAGACAACAATTGTTGGAGTTTGAGACAGACAGAACAGGTTAAATTCTACTACTACCATCTGTCTATCTCCTCCTGCTCACACAGGACGCATCAGGTAGTTAGGACGGCCCTCAGTGCACACCACTATGACGGGCCCTAGTTACTTACTGACACTTTTATGTTTTAAAGTCATGACTGCTCACTCGGCCTGCAGATTTTGTGCCTAAACTAGCCTCTGTATGTCGTATCATTGGACAACATCAACATACAAGTTACTCATTGCATATCTGTATATGACAAAAATATCAAAGGAAATACGAAATTGTTCAATAAACTGAATACTTTTTATAAAAGTTTATTTATAGATTTTATAGTTTATGTAAAATAATTATATAGCTTTGTCATCACTACTGACTATTTTACCTCCCAAAAAATGAAAACCATGATGGGGTTGAGTTTGCCTTTATGATGGAATATATATAGCAAATGCCACCAAATACGATCTAATATGAATTCTTCTTTGAACGCCGATTCTTCATTCAAAGCATTGATATAAGTTTCTCCACATACCCCCCCACCCTGAGGACTCCACTTCCTCCACTGCCCGTATTTATGCCCTGGTCTTGGTCTTCCACCTCATACTCGTTGTCCAGCTCCCCATATTTCGAAGGCAGCACAATAGCTGGAGAACATGTAATGCCTTTCCCTGCAGCTCCGTGATGGATGGCCTCTCATTACCTCCCACTGCCTTGCCTGAGGTCATTTTGCTCGTTTGCTAGACCGCTAAAATCCACTCGGCCAAAACATTTGCTGATATTAATATTCATCATTACGCTATATGACTGTATCAGCATATTTGTAAGTAAATAAGTAACAAGAATCTGTATTACAGAAATTCCAAAGATATGTTTTAGGAGCTTTAGGAAGTTTAATTTTCAACCCCAAAACTTCCTGCTCATTACATATATCTTAGTTAGGATGATTTATAAAGAAACAATATAAAAAAATGAATGGGTTTATATAAAAAAAATAGTATCTGCTAATAAGTATCAGATGTTTTAAAATCTCAAATATTGATATCACGACGGACCTCAACAATCCAACTTCAAAATTCTTTTTTCATTTAATCCCAACTTCCACTATGGCACTAGCTGCAGATGCCTACATGTGCAACTGGAAAAGATTCTATGAGGTTTTGTTAACAACTTTAATTGCTGTTGTCAAGCTGTGGAGCCAAACAGAAATAAATATAAATTCCTTTCTGATTGAGTAAACCTGTCCTTTGAATATTATATTCCAACAAGAGAGCCTGGCCAATTAAAGCCCATTGAGCAACTCATGAAATGGCTGTTGGCGAAACAGAATACAGAACAGAACCAGAATAGCGCCGACATCTCCGTCCACATCACTTGACAATCTTGCATCTCCATCTTTCTCAACACATATTTCTGCTCTGGCAATCAGATGCAGATCACCAGCTTGGTTCATAGCTCTGCTGTCTGATAACTCCTGGCAGACCCGGTCAACCTTCAAATCCATTACATCAATGCTACCAAATTTTCCTGATTCTTTCTATAGTTGGAAACGACTGTGTGTCTGTAATAAACATCCCCGTGCTTTGATTTGTGGATGCTTTTCCTCTTTAGCAGGCCAGTGTTTCATGTTTGGCACACAGTGCATTGTAGGATTGCCAAGACTGTTTACTTTGCAAGTTTTAATATTGCAGGTTGTGTGACTGATGCACCCACAATGCAGTCCCTGTGCTCTTTTATAGCTTACATATGTTGCTAATTTGAATTCCTAACCACATTTGAAAAGGCTGTCCATGTTGTTTTCTTTGAAAAAACAACTTAATTACTTTTGTCAAAACCCTTGATTTTTCATGACTAAATGTTGTGAAACAAAATGTCAGTTCAAGATTGGAGGCACAGGTGGGATGAGGTGAGGTGTCTTTCACAAAAGCTACCTTAATTCAATCACAGTGAACTAAGGTGAAAGCTCTGATAAGTTCTGAGTGACAACATAAACAGTGGCACACACAAAAGCCTTAATACCTGATTGCCAGACATGATTTGACAAAGAGCAGCTATACAGCAGCCGAGCTTGAACACTAAAGGAAGACAACATATGGGACCGTCATTGAGGTTATCAAGTCATCAGGACACCAAACTACTAACCTCACTTATGCTCTGTGGTTTTTACTGATGTTTGAAGCCACAAACAAACATTTTACACCGATGTTGATGCCAGTCAAAAAAGATAAACATGCAGGTCTTTTTTAGGATAGAAAACGCCTATAAATTGCAGTTTGTGACAGCCCATCATATTTTAATGATAGTCGACACAGCCATTGACATTTTTGCTTTATTAAAAATCACCTACGTCATAATTTACCTTCAGTTAGATTAGACTAGAAGTCACAAACAGAGACCAACTCTCCAACAGCTTGCTGGTCCTCACGGACACATGTGCTGATAATAGTTCTGACAGTAGCACACTTTTACCTGGTGGGGCTCCTGCCAGCTCTGGACGCAGCCACACTCGGGGGGCCACAGGTCACAGCTCCCCCCCTTGGCTCTGACTGACGCAAAGCGACTGGGGCTTCTGGAGGACATGCTGTCCAAATGCCAGGCCGCCATCTGGCCCCCCCTTCGGGGAAGGGTGGCACCGCCAGGGACAGATCTGTAATGGTACCGCTGGCCCGGGTACTGGTGGTGGTTGTTGGGATGTTGATTGTGCCAGCTGAAGGAACATGGCACCTCCCCACAGTCCCCCCTTTCATCCAAGTCCGCCAAGTCCGCTAAGCAACTCTGCTGCTTGCTCAGGTAAGCAGTCATGCTGCCGCCTCGCAACACTAACCTCTGCTGACTTCAACACTTTGTCTTTGGCTTCTTTCTGTTCCTCCTCTGTAGGTTTACCGGTACAGTCACCAAACACAAGACGTGGTCCTGCCTGATGTACGAGTCCCTCGCTCCGGCAAAATTAATGATGAATGAAGCGACTGGCTGGCTGGCTGGCTCCTGGAGCTGTATGGGGCTACATAGGGTGTGTGTGTGTCAGAGCTTCTGGAGTGGAAGAAGGATAAATGAGAGAGAAAGTGAAATGAGAGGGAGGGAGGGAGGAGAGCTGAGTGAGGGAAGATGGGGGGGGGAGAGAGATGGGGAGAGAGAGAGAGAGAGAGAGAGAGAGAGAGAGAGAGATGGGGAGGGAGAGAGAGAGAGAGAGAGATGGGGAGAGAGAGAGAGAGAGAGAGAGAGAGAGAGATGGGGAGGGAGAGAGAGAGAGAGAGAGAGATGGGGAGGGAGAGAGAGAGAGATGGGGAGAGAGAGAGAGAGAGAGAGAGAGAGAGAGAGAGAGATGAGAAGAGAGAGAGAGAGATGTCTGTGCATTGGCTGCCAGCCCTCTGTCAATAAATAACTCAACTGGCAGTGCTGCTCGACAGCATCCGCACCTACAGGCTGAAACAATTGATGGTAGGTGCTGCTGGGAACTGGAGGAAACGGGAGTTTGAACTACAAATCCCTAAGGCTGATACTGTGGGAGCGGCTGCATCTAAAGGGCCAAAGACATGAAGGTAGATTTGCCTTCTGGGTTAGAGAGACAAAGCTTTGTGACACCAGTTCTTCACTTCAAGCTGAATTTATTTATTTTTTACATCAACAATGGATCAATAACATGTGTAATAATGTGTAATGTGAAAGGTGTTTTTCTTTTAAAGTGATGAACCCACAGAGAATGATCACCCTCTGCAGTTCCCTTCAGATCTACTGAGCGTTATAGCCTTTTTTAGCTCAGTTCTATTTTACAGCTGATTTCAGTAAAAACCTCAAAACCTCAGACCCAAACCCAAGACGAAAACAGCAGACAGACCGACTGATATGTTTCCCTGGAATTGGTGGAGACCAAAAACCAAGCTTAAAGAAGGATGGATGTTGGTCTTACTGTCGTCACACACATGCATTGTAATGCTGCTTTTTGTGTGCTGGATATGGATATACAGGTAACTACAGAAGTTGCTAACACATTAACAAAAAAAAAAGAAAAAACAGCGAAGGACTATGGAGGGCTCACAAATGAAATAGCTACATGTACAATAACTCTTTAAGTCGTTATCCTTTATTCCACAGCAGGTACAAACCCCATACTTTCTGTCTAGATCTTCTGTTCCTCCAAGGATTCAGAAACACAGAAAACAAAGCAGGACAAGAGTAAAAGTGCAACCAATCCAACAAGCCACTGATCCACACAATGATGCAAACCTTCCAAACCCCATCTCACAGCTGTAGAGCACAGTGAAGTAAAAGCATGTTATTAGGCATTTAACTTACTGGAAGCACTAATTCAATCTGATCAGGAACTGCATGTCCTGACTCCAACCTTCCCCCGTTTTGTCAGGCAGATGGAATCAGGCCCACAGGGTTAGGGATACAACAACCTCCAGCGTTAGTATCAGCATAGAGAGAGGAAATAAGTCGTATGTTTCAAACACAAATGTTCACACTATGCATATTCTGAATTCTCACACGGAGATGATGTCATCATAACAGCTCTCCATGATGTGATATAAAAAAAGGGTTCAGCTATGGAGGATACAGTACATAGCTTTACTACACCACACAGTACACTGCCAACAGATGGTGTGTGATGTGATGCCTTACGAGTGTGTGGGCGTTATCCTTATCCATTGTATCTACCAGAGGCAACAGCCACACAACAGTCAGCGATGGAGAATAATACCTCATCAGAGCTGCTGACTGAGGCAGCAAACAGCATGCCCTCGTAGGAGAGAGAGAGCATCAGTGGGCAGCCTGAGTGTGTGTGTGTGTGTGTGTGTGTGTGTGTGTGTGTGTGTGTGTGTGTGTGTGTGTGTGTGTGTGTGTGAGAGAGAGGGCTTGGTTAGATGGCTGGTTGGTCAGTTAGAAGGAAAACGCACACATCCACAAACACAGACCTCTCAGCTCAGCTGCCATTTCTGACATCCCCCTTCACTCCTCCATGTGTTTTCAGCTTCGCCCACGTGCCTAATTTCATTATGATAGGATGTTGTTGCACCCCATCTGACGATGGAGGACGGTCAGTGTTAGAGGCTGAGTCATAACCAACTGTCAAGATACAACATGACATTGAGATTGTAGATCTACAACATGCAATGTCTGGGCTTTAGAGGCACTGGGATATATGACCTGTATAGATATTCATCAGGAACATGTACATCCTGAAACAATCATCATCATCATCATCATCATCATCATCATCATCATCACACTCCACCCCTCCTCTCCTGTCTCCTTAAATCTGAGGGGGTTGGGAGAGTCTTGAAATGCCAGGCCATGGTAAAAATCAAAGCTTTCAAAAACAACTGAATTCTTTTAATCAGAGTCTGAGGAATTAGCCAAAGTCATCTGTGAGTCACTGCTACACATCAACACACAGCATTTATGGTCATTTTGTGATGAAGGGGAGGCACAGCAACTTAATGTAAACGATTCAGTTTAACCCCCCGGTAGTGCTGGGCGATAATTTAATTAATTAATAAATAATTTATCGTCCTGCAATGGAATCATAGCGGGATGAAATCATAAATCAAGATATTGTGATACACAATTACGTCGTCAAAATTTATGATAACAAGCACAAGGAAACTCTATTTGGCAGTAAAGTTCTTTATTAAAGGAGAAAACACCTCATTTGTCAAGTATTTAATTCACACAGGAGAATACGAAACCATATGGATATTTCCCATTGAATTACCAGAAAATATGCTATACCGTGACATTTATCGTTATTGTATATAGATATATGAAATGACCTATATTGTTATAGAAGATTTTGTCCATATCGTCCCGCACTACCGGCAACAAAAATATTTGTTCTCTCTTGAAATATAAATAACAGAAAGAATCAGAGAGAAACTGTTACACCACATACTGTCGTATGGTGTACGAGAATAATTCCTCCCCGCTAGAGTTCAAATCTGGAGCTCATGGTATCACATATTCACAGCTGAGGTAGTTTCCAGGAAACACAAAGAGGTGTTCTGGGCTGAAAACAGATAGTGATCTGGTGGATGTTGGGATGCAGCAGGTTTGGGATTTAGGGCAGGTGTGTATTTGTCCCTTCATGTCTTGGTACGTTTGTATTGATAGTGTGTGGAACAAATTGATAAATATATGAATGTATTCATCTCTTACATTCATTAAATAAAGTCCACAGTAAACACACATGCCAGTGCAGAGCCGAGCACTCTTTAGTTGGCTCATGCAGAAAGCTGTTAGCCTTGTTAACACTCCTAATCCTCCTCTCTACATGGATTCATGCTATCAGTACTCAGGTGTGTTAAACATTACAACAAACACACCGCCACATTGAATCCCTGCCTCTCCAGAGCCAGAAGCTGACACTGTAATCTGTGATGTTTATCCCCCTGATGTTGTCACTGAGACCTTTCCGCTCTCACTAGCTTTTCATTGTCTGAACTGTTAAGATGTTGTAACACCTGCTTTTCCCAGACCTTCCATTTCAGACCATGTCCTCTGCTGCAGAGGTCAGTCAGCAGTAATAAATCAGGTGGAGCAGTTATTTGTGTAAATTAAAATTTCCACATATTTTGCACCTATGAAGAGGAACGCCTTAAAATACATATAATATGAGACCAATTAGCAATTTCCAGCTGCGCTGCTTTTCCTCCATTTCACCTGTGGTCTTTTAGTAAATGAAGACAAATGCAATGTGATTGTTTAGTGCAGAGGTCTTCAACAGGGGGTCCGCGAAATTTTTGGTTGATTAGAGAATTTTTTATTTATTTTTCCCCCAAACATGAATCTGTCCATTATTTTAATAGTTCAGTATTGTATGCAAGATAACAGGTATGTTTATTCATGGCAGTGGCACTAATAGGCCATCACTCATTTTCGTTTCCACATTTATGTTTAAAATAAAAACGTCAATTTGAATAGCTTGTATGCATGATTATCATACAAGGTATGTTTATAAATGGCAGTGGCACGGCCACCCTACTCACTGTACCTTGCACATGTTTAAAATAAAAACATAAATATGAACCTATTATTTATTATTAATAGCTTAGTATTGAATGCACAATAACAAGGTATGTTTATACATGGCACTAGGCCCACTTTAATATAAAACACAATTGTATACAATATACTGTATATAGTAGGGGGTCCCTGCTCCATCTCTCTATCAGTTTGGGGGTCCTTAGCCTGAAAAACGTTGAAGACCCCTGGTTTAGCGCCTAAAAAAGAGCTAATTAATATCACCCTAACTTCTAACTGAAGGTGATGCAAACAGCCCACAGAGATCACCATCACTAAGAGCCGAGCTGTCTTCATCGCCTCCTGAGTACCTAGCAAGTTATTACCATTTTCAGTCACCTCAACACGACAGTGGTGTCACTTGTGATGTCATCACTAAATAACCCAAACAAACCAAGCAACCAAACAGCCAAATATACAATATATACACTGATCACTCTAGTTATGACAACTGATATTATGTAAGTGCATGTGCAATAGATGCAATTAGATGGCGGCGCGCATAGATGCAGCGGCCCGAAGCTCTCTCTACTTTTTTATTATATGTCATTATGCTGCTAAACAGAACAGACTCTTCAAACAAAGTTTTGTTGTATAACATGCAATGACAAATAAAGAAATCTAATCTAATCTAAAATAGATACTTCAGAAATGTAAATGTAGGATCAGACTGGAGTTATTGTATCTACTATCAGACAACAAGGGTGGAGTGTTTCTAAAGCCCATCAGCACAAACCACAATCAGATTCCACTTTACTGCCAAATAGGTTTTTCAAACACGCTCCTTTTTGTTCCCAACAGATACCATTTGACCCTTGACACGAACTTGGGATGAGCCAATCAGAATCTGACAAGTAATTTACTATGTCGGTGCCACTTCACTGAACAGCTTTCAGCCACTCAGGCCTTTGTCGCTATAGGAACAGTCTCGTCTGCACCGAGGAGGAGAAGCCTCGCATTGCTTTGATGGATAATTTTTCCCCCCTGTGCCTTCGATATGTGGGCTGTTTCTCATTTATGGAGTGAGATTACAGGTCATTTACAAAAACATGTCAGGACCACCACGACACCACCATGACAGTTATACATCACAATGTATAACTATATAACTCAACATTGCATGCAGTGGTGCCAGAAACAATGTTTAATGGATGTATGATGACATTTCTCCCTGACTTGTAAATGTATACATTGAAATACACATGGAGTGACATCGAGTGTAAAATCCAAGTGCACATAAAAGAGTTTGAAAGACACTGATTCAGTCATCCAAACAATCTCTATCGTCAGATCAATTTGGCCACATTAACAACAAAATGTGAATACAATGATAGGCAATAATTATAATTGGAAGAACACCCTGAATCTGACAAAGAGCCTTTGAACTGAAGTTGCATTCAAACATTTTTCATTTGAGTGCAGTAAGTGCAGTCATACTGCATTATATGCAATACACCAAACTTTCCACATGGGGGCACTTACAGTTCAGCTTCCAGCTGTGAGCAGGACTAACTGGGAGCATTAAGAGTAAGAGTACCTCTGAGGAAACTCTCTTCACAAACAAGTCATAGGGTACATCCCAAGTCTCTTAATTGTCATTTCCTCGCTCCTCGCATGCTTTCCTCCATGCATCCCTGGTGGGAGGGACTAAGACGCAAGGAAAGGACCCAAGTGAAGGAAACGGGGATGCAATTAAGAGACTTGGGATGTACCCCATACATACAGTCATGTCTTTCCAAGCAAGGGGGGGGCAGCAGCCTCTTCTTACTGGCCTCAGTCCAAACTTAACAATACATGTTGGTATCACCTCAGTGTAGGCATGAACTCAGTCACTGCCTGGTGACTGGTGGGCATCTGCAGCTTTAACAAATCAATTTAGAAATCTGCAAACTTTAGCAAAGTCAAATTTGACTCAAGGATGGATGGGCCATCTGGAGAACTGAGAGTTGTCCCAGTGGGCCGGCCCACCATACTGTCACTGCAGCAACACTGAGACAATGATGCAGAACATTACACTATGTTGTTTAATCCCACATCAAACTGGCATTCCCCTCTTTTTTGCAAACAAATATTTTGTAAGTTATTTTTATGTGAAGGCACATCATGTACATCACACCCATGTCTGCATTGGTCATACTATATAATACTGTATATGTGTGTAGAATACTCATTATTAATTAGAATGTACGTATTAGTTATTGAAATACTTATTGGATTTAGGCCTGCCTATGTATTCTGCAGTAGAGACAATACACACAAGAATGTGTATTTGTTACATATACACAGTAAAAATCTAAATAGTAATTCATATTTGACAAATATTAAATGAATGAAGGCTCTTATGTTGGGAAGGCAAAACTGTGAGATGTAATTCAAAGTTTAATGACTGCAACGCACATCAGCTGACTCATGCTGCATCAAAAACGAAAGTTACGAATGTAACTACGGTTCTATGAATCCTGGATGACCGCCAGAGGCAGTGTTTAACACTGGATATCTTCTGTCTCGCGCATGTGCAGGTCGAGTGACCTCGGATGACCCCCGCCGTCTATAAGTTCCGGTGTCATCCTGAGATCAGTCCTACGAAATCTTCTCGCGAGCTCACGGGATTCTGAGTGACCAAGAACTCTGGCGGTCATCCAGGATTCATAGAACCGTAGTTACATTTGTAACTTTTGTTCTATTTCATCCTTACTGACCGCCATAGGCAGTGTTTAACACTGGATGACTTATAACAACAGAGTCATGAGGAAGCACAAGTACCTACCTCATATAGCTCAGGCAGAGGAACCCTCCCCAGTGGGTGAGGGGTGGCAACGTTGACTCTGTAGTGTTTGGAAAATGTGCTCGGAGATGCCCATGAGGCCGCAGCACATATATCCTCCACAGGCACACCTCTCAGGGCTGCCCATGACGTGGAGACACTCCTGGTAGAGTGGCCCTTCACTCCGGATGGGAGAGCATGGTCACTCGCCTTGTATGCATAGGCAATGGCCTCCACTATCAAGTGGGGGCCAAATACCAAATGTAGGTCTCATGCAGGGGCCCTCGGGGCGTTCGGGGGACGCAATCGCAGAGCCCCTCTTAGGAAGAGGGACACCAGTCTGTGGCTCCCCACTGTGTCATTGTTGACCATAGCATGTTGCCACGAAATAGCCGCCACGTATAGCCTCAGGGTAGAGGGAGACCGGCCCTTATCTAGGAGGGACTGCAGAAACTCAAGTACAGCAGGCACGGGGCACTGTACTGGGTCCTTGTTCCGAACTGCACACCAGTCAGAAAACAGCCTCCACCTGTTTTCGTACAGCAGACGGGTAGATGGTGCTCTGGCATTCAGGATAGTTCTTCTGACTGGTTCTGTGCAGCCAGTCAGCAGCCGGTCGGGCCCTCCAGCGGCCAGACCCATAGTTGGAGGTGGCTGGGATCAAGATGCCAAATCCGGCCTCCTAGTTGCGACAGGAGGTCCCTCCTGTCGGGGAGGCGCCAGGGTGTCCTGCAGCAGAGTCTGTGCAGTAGGGAGAACCAAGTCCTGGCTGGCCACAGGGGGGGCACTAGCAAGAGTCTGTGGCCCTGTTGAGGAACTCTAAGAAGCGTTGGCAAAATCAGAGGGAACGGTGGAAAGGCATAAAGAAGCCCTTTGGCCACGTGTGAGCCAGGGCATCCTGACCCAGAGGACTGGTCCTCTCCGTCAGGGAGAACCAGTGGGGACAGTGGGTCAACGTCTCCGAGGCAAAGAGATCCACCTCTGCTCTGCCGAAGAGACCCCAGATGTTCTGTACCACGTCTGGATGAAGCCGCCACTCCCCCGGTGGAGGCTTGTGACGGGACAGGAAATCTGCGACCTAGTTCCGCTCTCCTGGCAGGTACATTGCCCGAAGGCAGGTAAGGCAAGGGGCAGCCCAAGTCAGAAGGGCACAGGATACCCGTAGTAACTTTAGGGATCTGGTACCCCCTTGATGGTTTATGTGGAACACAGCAGAGGTGTTGTCCGACCGGACAAGCACAAGTTTGTCAGAAAATGTTTGAGCGCTAGGTGCACAGCCCGTAGCTCTAGAACATTGACATGCTCCATCTCTGCAGGGGGCGCAGTGACAGCTGAGGCAGCTGTCAGTTTGCCCAATAGGCGGAGAAAAAGAATGTAGGGCAACCGCCTGCCCCCTCGGAAGGAGAAGAGACTGTGGAGGATGTCGTCCACATGCTGGGGTGACGGAGAGGCACTCATAGTGGCTGCATCCAGGGCCACACCAATGAAGGTTATGCTCTGGGAAGGGGTCAGGGAGCTCTTTTCCATGTTCACCTTGAGGCCCCACCGGGCCACGTGAGAGAGGAGGCGAGCAGTGTCCTGTGCTGCCTGAAGACGGGATGGTGCACAGATCAGCCAATCGTCCAAGTACGGCAGTATTTTCATGCCCTGTGATTGCAGGGGGGAAAGGGCAGCAGCAACGCACCTTGTGAACACCCGTGGGGAGAGGGAGAGTCCGAATGGGAGCACCCTGAACTGGAAGTGACGGCCTTGAAAGGCGAAACGCAGAAACTGCCTGTGGTGAGGTACAATGGGAATGTGGAAATAGGCATCCTTCAGGTCAACAGACGTGAACCACTCTCCCCTGGAAACAGCCCGAAGGACGTCTGCTGTGCTCAGCATGTGAAATGGTAATACCTTCAGGAACTTGTTGAGTCCCCTCAGGTCTAGGACTGGGCGCAGTCTGCCGCCTTTCTTTTTTACAAGAAAGTAAGTTGAGTAGAACTCCCCGGGTTGTGACAGGGGGTCCACCCTCTCGATTGCACCCTTGGCCAGGAGCGCGGCTAACTCCTGGTAAAGGGCTAGGGATTTTGCCGGGTCGGTGATGCTGGTCATTTTGATCCGGCTGGAGGCTGGGGGCCGGTGTTGGAATTGAAACTTGTACCCCTGGGTTACAAGCATGTGATGGCTACTGGTGTGAGCTGGGGACCCCTAGGTCTGCAGGGTGCGGGCATGTCCCTGCGAAGGCCAGGGAACTGCTGCCTGGTTAGCTTCAACGGTCCGCTGAAGCGCCTGTATAGCAGATGCCCCGAACAGCTCACCAGGTTCTACTGGGAAAGTACGGAGGGTCCTCCTACATGTCTCCGACAGGGGAGACTGCGTTAGCCAAACCTGGCGGCAAGTCTGGACCAGGGTGGACATCAGACTTCCAAGTTCCCTTGACATGAGCGCAAATGCCTGCAGTGAAGCATCACTGAGGCTGGTGGCGGAAGCATCGAGAGTAGCCTGCTGCAGAGAAGCTGAGAGGGCAAGCATGAGGTGGGAGAGGGAGTTGCCGATACGGCCCATGCGCGCTGCTGTGTCATAAGCCCTGGATAGCAGGTCATCCGTGACCCGACATTGGGGTCGAGGGTACCTGGCATCGGAGGGCCGCAATAGTCGGCTCAACGGTTGGCATACGGGCAAGGCCAAATTTTGCCGCGTTCTGCATGGCCAGCAGGGTTCGTCCATCCGATGTAAGACGGGACAGAGTCCCGGTGTCTCTCCAGCATGCATGCAGCTCCCTCAGGTATTCTTCGGAGGGAGGAACAGAGAAGGTGGTGGGGGCGGGAACGCCCCTGAAGAAGGCACTCGCAGGCGGAGGTTCCGGCTACTGTGTATCTAACTGCAGGCGTGCTAGTGCCATGCGAATGACAGACCCCATGGAGCTATCGACTGCCCCCTCTGAAGAACTCTGAGCTGAAGAACGGGAGCCAGGCCCCGAAGCATGGGAGGGCCGCCCTTCACTGTACTCAGTAAAGAGATTGGCTGACGCTGCCAGTGAGATAACGTCCTCTTCTGGACCAAGCTCAGCCGTGGATGGATCTGGTGCTTCAGACCCCCCTGCACTAGGGTGGAGGGTCAGGAGAAACAACTTCATTTGAGCAAGCTCAGCAGTCAGCAGATCCACTCTAGAAGACAGCCTGCTGGGCTTAGCCCTCTTGGAGGGAGCCCCTGCGGCCTCTGTGGCCCGGCGTTTGGAATGGGTAGGTTGGGCTGGATTCAGCTGTCCTGACAGGGAGGTCGCCCTCATCCATCAGGTGTTCCACCTCGGCGAGCCTAGCAGCCCTTACTACTCGAGGCATGATGCCACAGTTCATGCATGAGTTCTCCGAGAGGCCCTCCCTCAGATGCTCGAGGCCAAGGCAAGAGGGGCAGAGGTCATGGCCTTCCTCCGGCTGAAGAGGAGCCATACAGGTCCTACAGCCGGGAGAGTTAAACATGGCCGCAATTCTGGAGGAACTCTTGTCCCACTAGTTGGTGTGGGCTGCTAAGTCAGTTTGAGCGGGAGCGCTCTGCTGACGAGAACAGGCAGGGGACAGTCAGTGAGAGGGGAGTGAGGACACTCTCCACTAGGACAGTCGTCGCAGATATTGGTGTCCCACCAGTTAGCCTGAGCGAGAGCACTCTGCTACTGTGGAAACAGGCCAAGAAAAAACAGTCCTTACAGTGAGAGGGGAGCGAGGACACTCTCTTCACTTGGACAGTTGCTGTAACTATTGGTGTCCCATCAGTTAGCCTGAGCGAGAGCACTCTGCTAACTTTGATAGCCGTAATGTTTACAAAACCAATGGACACCATCCGAGTATTAGCTTAGTCTAGTTAGCACCAAGTTAGCCGGAGCGAGGACGCTCCGTTAACTGTGAAGGGCGGCCCGACAGCGTAACTCTACGCTCCCACTAGCACGCTGCCACTGCATTAGCTAGAGCGGAAACGCTCTGCCAACCGTGGAAAATAACAAACAATGGTTATAGAAACAATGTTAATCGATCTCACCAATTGTTGTCTTTGCGATTTAGGTAGCCTGTATCAGACTGAGTCCGGGGCCGAACGACGAAACACGCCGTTCCCTCCTAAGAGGGATAGCTTGTCGCAGCCTTTGGAGGGCGAAGATCCGCAATTCCGACCGGTGGTCACAAGGCTACCGCGACAAACTCTAATATGTCTTGATCATAGACAAATAATTTTTGCTTTAAGCTTCTACTACCATGGTAGCTAGCCTGCGTAGCGAGAAGATGAAAAAAGACTGATCTCAGGATGACACCGGAACTTATAGACGACGGGGGTCATCCGAGGTCACAGGTGACTTTGTTGATATAAAGACTCGACCTGCGCATGCGCGAGACAGAAGATATCCAGTGTTAAACACTGCCTCTGGCGGTCAGTAAGGATGAAATAGAACATATACATTAAAGCACAACCATAGGGCTGGGCGGTATGACCAAAAATGTATATCACGGTATTTTGTAAGATTATACCGGTTTCACGGTATTTCACGGTATTTTTTTTTCGCGTAAAGGAATTAACTAATTAACAGCAAAAATGATTTTATCGAGCGTTTAATTATTAAGCGGACATTTGTAATACAAGAACCAGCCGGCAGCGAGCAGTTTGTGTGGCTTGTCTTCCTCTCTTCCTGCTTCCTTCACCTACATTCCCCTGGGTCCTAAGACCCTCCAGGTACAGCTTCTTAGCAACCTCTATGTACCAACCTCCATTTATAACAAATACCACACATATTACACCCTAATCAGCGTTGCATATGTGTCTAACCAAAATACCCCAAAAAGCAAAACATTTTAAAATCATTTAAATAATTTTTTTGAGTTTTTAAAGTGTTTTTGTTTGTAATATGTATAATAAGCATATAATTTAGTTATCGCTACTGAGAATTTAACAAACATAAAAATATGACGTAGATAGGTTTGCAGTTTGTGGCCAACAGTGGCTCCAAACTCGCAAAACGTTGGATTTTTTAAAACCAAAACACTTCCAAACAGCAGACACAGCTCCTCTCTTGGGCACAGATTCTATTGGTGCATCTCCGGTCTCTCTTTGTTCCTCCTGCATCGCTCTTTTCTGTTCTAACGCAACGGAGCCTCTCCCAGCTGTTAGCAGACTGTTGTGCTACCGAGCTGTACCCAGCATGCTGTTCGGCGGTGAAATTTTATAAATTTATAACAATTTATAACAATTATTAGTGTGACAAATTGTTTGTGTCACAAACTGTTGTGTGCCGTGGTGTTGTCCTGTTAAAGAGAGTTAGTTGTGGGTTATTAATTGTTGGGTTATAAAGTTCTAACCATAATTTAGGGGTCCCTCTCACTCAGTGGCGGACCATGCATTTTATACCTGGGCCTTCTGTGCTGTCCTACTAGACTTGAGCCATGTCCTAATAAGCTCATTATGACGCCACAGCTATGGTTATTTGTTTCTAGGGGTGTAATAATACTACGGCTGCAACTAACGATTATTTTAATAATCGATTAATCTGTCGATTATTTTTTCGATTAATCAATGAATCGGTGGGGAAAAGGCGATAAAAACGTGTCTTTAGTCTTGCAAACTATACCACCCCTGCTTTACTACTGTTATTAACGAGCTAACGCTAACTTGTCATGCTTGTCAAGCTGGATAACGAGTAAACACCAGCACCAGAAGAGCTACTGGAGGGACGTTAAGTTCCTCACTTCAAAACGGAACAAATGTAGGATTCAGTAGTGACTTATCCTGCTGTTGAACTCCCTTCCTCCTCATCAAGGACTCCAACATGTTTACGTTTTAGTTGCTGAATCATCACCGTGGTGCTCCCGTGCCATGCCATGTCGCTTTTGCATATCTTGCAATTAACACACTTTTTCGATTTATTTAGTGTGAAATGCTCCCACACCTTGGATGACTTAGGTCGTACTGATTTCTCTTCCTCCGCCGTGTGTTTCAGAACAACGTTACGGGTCTCTCCGATGGCCTTTCCTCTAACTCCGCTCAGCTCCGCGCTCAACTCAACATTTTTTTTTTATACTCAAACGCGACTTATTATGTCGTAATAATTGTGCGACACAACGAATCAATAATGAAATTCGTTGCCAACGCTTTTAATAATCAATTTTAATAAATTTTAGCGATTCGTTGTTGCAGCCCTAAATAATACACGTATTCGTATTAAACGGTTCGGTACGAGGCTTAAGAACTGAACAATACGTTTGAATACTAATGCATTTGGAAAATGCAAAAGCTTAATTGTGGGAAATATAATGTTTTCGTTGGACTGCGTTCACGTAACAGACAACAGGCTTTGTGACCTCTGAACCCGGAACAATAACAAAAAACAGCTGAGGCTGCGGCACCGCACGTGTCTTCAGGGGGGCTAAGCGGGGAAGCAACAGCACGGACAATAACCCTGCGCATGACGGGATGCTTTGTAATTAACGAACAATGCATATAGTCCAAATCAATGTAATTAACACAATGACAAGAAAACCCTCTTAAGAACCAGTCACATATATTTATATGACAACAAAGCAACAAATCAATCCAGCAACACTGTGGCGCTAGAGCACGAGCCATTCATATTATTCATAAAAACGCCACGATAGACAAATGAACACTGTAGAAACGCTACTGCAGATGTAAAGACTCAAAATCAGTTAACTTACTACAGCTGCTCTTCACTTAAAAAGTCCACTCAGGTCTCTCCAAAAGTTTTCAAAAGCACGTAGCTTGTCCGTGTCCTGTAGCTGCCTTGGTTAGCGTAGCATAGCTCCAAACAGCTCCAAACACCAAGAGCTCAGTTGCAAATGAATCGCATTCTTAACCATAAAATGAGCAACGATTCTCGGCCGCTGTCAGCCAGAAATACTGTAAATCTTTCTCCATGCTGGGTCAGGGCTGCTAGCTGTGGGCTTGACCGACCCTTTGATATGATGTCCAGCTTTTCTGGAAATGTCCTTCTCCAGAAATCCATTTAAAAACGCTAAAAATGTCATGTCAATGTCATAACTTCTTACATATCTTTCAACTTAAACTCTTACTAAACACTAAGATCTGCTAGCTAGCTTTCTGTTTGACAAAAGTAGCGCTGGCCCACTGACCAATCACGGCACACCTTAATGCTGACGTACTTAGCAGGCTACCTGGGTAGCTCTGGCACGTCAAAGAATACACATTACATTACAGTCATTTAGCAGACGCTTTTATCCAAAGCGACTTACAATCTATACACCGTAGATGCAGCTACGGGAGCAATTTTGGGGTTAAGTGTCTTGCTCAAGGACACATTGACATGAGACTAGTAGAGCAGGAGCTGGGGATCGAACCACCGACCCTCTGATTGAAAGGCAGCCCGGTTCTCCACTTAGCCACAGTCACCCGCGTGACATTAACTCATTTAATTCTGGACCCGTGAGCCCCCACCGGTGGGGGCTCACACGTTCATCCAAAAATTCACCCACGACGACCACAAAATGCCAAACAAGTGCACTTATCAGTAACGAATATAATGATGTCGCATACCTGCTCAAACTGCAGATCCTGGGTTACAAAGTCATGCCAGCTGTTTGTACAAACTCCAAACACAACTCAGACAAAACTATATATATATTACCAAATATCAAAATCCGTATAGCACTCCTTGGGCAGACCCACTCGCCACATCTATGCCTCCAATGCTGTGCTCTGTAGCTCAATGCTAACACTCAGTTAGCTCAAAAGATCGCCAGTAACCTGAGGATTACAGGGATATGACTCATATTCCACTACGACAGTATCACAGAGTTATGAGCTATCAGACACCAGCAATACCAAACTCAATATCGATTTACATCATAAACAGCTCCTTACTTTTTAATGTTTTGCAGCAAAAGGAGAAATATTTCCATTCAGGTTTGCTGTCCATGTGCTCACTGGACGACCCTCTGTCTGAATAGAGAGATCTAGGCTCTCTCTGTGACTGCTAGCTAAAGGGGGAGGGTTATAGGTTTCAGCAAATCAAATTTTTAGATATTTGACGATCCAGTAGTTTTTTTATTCTGACTGGCTAACGATTCTGTCAATCAAAGGCACGAGGGGTCATTTCAATAGTATGGACTCTGACGCGTAGAAAGAGGGTTCATTGACTTAAATCGACCAATCATAGGCTAGTAAGGTCCTGGAAGAGAGACAAACTGGAATTCAGAGAGAAAATCCCACATAAACAAGCTCAGATAGGATCCAGGCTCTCAAAATGATGCCAAACTGCTGTATTTGGAAAGATTGAACACTATTAGTGATACAAAAAAGTGAAATATATAACTATATAGTATATAAAATTACAATGGAACAGCTGAAACAAAATTACATTTTGGTTGACCTAGCCTGACCTCTCTGTACTAAAACCTCTCTAACTTTTTTGTGCTTCACTTTATCAAAGTAAAAATTTGCCCAGAGACTGTTCATATATTGTGCTATGATCTGGGAGAGTTAAATCCTTGAAACTACATCATTCCTAAAAATACATATCCTGAAAGTGCTTTTTTTTTTTGGACGGAAATTAAAATTTTCAATTTCTGCTGTGTGCCATACTAGCACCAACCAATGGTCAAGGACTCATATAGGAAACAAAGGAACTGAGTTTGCAAAGCAAAATGCAGCATACACTCATTTATATGTGACGTTGAGTTAGCAATACAGGGAAAATTTCAAAAAACATCCTTAGGATTTTTATGCAGAAACTAGCCAAGCCAGCAAGTGGCCATTACTGGGTGGCTGTTGCCCCCCTCCTCTCATCCTTCTCAGGGGGGAGATCACATCCCTGTGATACAAGGAACAATGACATGTATTGATTTTATGTGACTCATTAATTAGGTGTGCATATAGATGCAGCCATTTAGAATGTCCTTCTGGTCTGTGGCGAGGCCCAGGCAGATCTGTGGTGGATCCCTGCTGCGACCCTTCCGGGTCCTTGTCTGTAATGAGATCCCTGTAAATGACATAGTGACCACGGTGCTGACACATAATGCTCCTGAATCACCATTTGTGGAAACCAGTTGCAATGCTTCATCAATCCATCAGGAGGAGCAGTGATCATTGAAGCTTAAACAGTTTACTGCTGTAATGTTTCCCACACAGAGCGACGATGGATGAAATTGTGGTTGCTGTTTAATGTATTTGTTCAACCATCAATAAAATTGTGTTTTGTTCATAAATGTAGTGTAATGATGAAATCAATTAAAATGGTCAGTGTGGAACATATTTTGCACTTGCAAAAGAAACCCCCTTTAAGCAAAAGAAAAACATACATTAGAATTTGTCACAGAAAGACCAGCAGAGCTTCCAGATAATTCTGAGGACTCATACACGCTTGGAAGATGATTAGAGCTGAGGAACTACACCGAATATACAAAAACTGTTACGTCACCCTATTCAATAACCATTACATTACAGTCATTTAGCAGACGCTTTTATCCAAAGCATTCAGTATCTATCTACACACCGTAGATGCAGCTACGGGAGCAATTTTGGGGTTAAGTGTGTTGCTCAAGGACACATTGACATGAGACTAGCAGGAGCCGGGGATCGAATCACCGACCCTCTGATTGAAAGGTGGCCCTGCTCTCCACTTAGCCACGGTCACCCCGTGACATGACAGCCGTTCTCCTGAGTTAATGTAGCTCAATAGATATGCTTCACCACATACAGATGTGTTCCCTTCAAATTAACAAAACTGTCATTTATCAAACAAGAAGATCATCTCTTGTAGGAGCAGGATGGTACAGGTACGTTTCTCTATGAATACACCAGCCCAGATTGCATCAATTTGAACCTGAAACATGGCGTCCTGCAACAAATGGACACAAAGTGAGCAGACAAAGGGGATGAGGAATAGTGTGTATACTTACATTCATATGCTGAGATGGACATTATAGACATACACTGTATATCTTTTGTACAAGACTTTTGAGAGGCTCTGCCTCCTCCAGCATATTGGACTCCCTCATTCTCTCCCTTTCCCTTATTTGCGTACACTGGGCCAGGCAACACAGAAAACACAGATTATGCTCCTTACTGAACCCAAACCCTTCATTTGCATTACAGAGTTGGCTAGAGTCAGAGTTCAATCTCATGGGTCAGGGCTATTTATTTTGCTCCCCGATCTTTGGTCACTGTGACAGATTCCACTGTGACACTGCAGTGGAATCAGGCTCCTACTTAGATTGAATCATCAAAGAGTGGACTATTCAGGATGACTCCTAATGTAGGCTTCCTTATTGTTCGCACTTAAGGGAACAGTGTGTAAGATTTAGGGAGATTTATTGGCAGAAATGGAATATTATATTCATAGATTTGTTTTCTTTTTTTAAGAATTGTTGTGTTTTTGTTACCATAGAATGAGTCCTTCATATCTACATAGGGAACAGGTCTTCTTCATGGAGTCCTTCATGTTTCTACCATAGCCCAGAACGGACAAACTAAACACTGGCTCTAAAGAGAACCTTTTGCACATATGTGAGTGGAGGGTTTTTAGTTGGATGCAATCTACAACCTCACCACTAGTTGCCACTCAATTCTACACACTGCTCATTTAATGGGCCATCGGTGGTCATCCACGATCTTCTGCCCTCTCTGAGTGTGAGGACCTTTGTAACACACACAGACAAAACATACCTCCAGGCAGTGCAATCCTTCTGCAGCTCTGGCCCTACCAACTAAACATTAAGTGAAGAAGCAAGTGAAGAAGTCAGAAGTCATGTCTGAAAAGCCTTGCACACATTCAGAATAAAAAAAAATGTAATTCTGAATTTCCTCAGGTTGCTATAAAACTGATCATTTCTGATAGCTGAGGTTGAGTGCAATCACTATCCTTTATCTTTTGTGCCAATTGATGTGTCTGTGATGATGTTTTTTTTTGTGACTTATTAATTATGGTTACATATTTTGGTATCCTTTACAGCATTTATGCTACACGATCTCACTGTAATCTAACATTAATCTGATTCCAAGATTAACTCTCATCACTAAAACTTGTAAAACAGCTTGTTTTACAAGTCCAAAGTTGTTATAAACTCCAGAAGGCTACTCGTCTGCTGACTCATTCCTGCTCCTGTGACCACATCACCCCTGTCCTAAAATTCACCTCCTGTGTCCCTCCTACCTCACCCACCTTCTCCACTGCCACAATGCTTCCTGCAGCCTCTGTTCCTCTGACACCATCCTGTTCCACCATCCAGGACCAAACCCTGGACCTAAGCCTTTCCATAGCAGCCCTGTTCCTCTGTTACTGCACCAATCTATGTTCAAGAAATGACTGCTTTAATGTTTGACCTAATATGTACTGTGTTTTGAGTTTTCAAGGTTTTTATCTTTCATTTTATTTATCACTCAAAGTGTCTTTGAGTATCTTGATAAGCACTCTCTAAATCAAATGTATCATTTTTTAAATGATTAACCCTTTAATCAGCTCTTTGGAAGTTGCCACAGTGAATATAAGGCAATCTGTCCTGCCAATGTAATTAATAATTTATCATTAACCTTTCCAAGGACAGGTTCACCTCAGTCATGTGGAATAATTTTAATTCACATTTACATTTAGAGACATTAAATGCTAAGTTGGCCTGAATGTAATGCTCACCGTAGCAAAATGTGACAGGGTATCAAAGGTGATAATGGGTATGGTTATGACTGACATATCTTCCATATTCTTAGTATTGTATCCATTCCTTGTCATTACTATTCTAAAGATATTAAAAATCACCAAGTTAGTTGTTTAACAGCAATATCACGTTTCCATGATGAAAACCATAAAATTAGAATTAGAATTGTTACACACAAATAAAAACAAAAAACAAGAGACTAAATGTCCATTAACAGCTGGAGGCTGTGCTGCTTTCTAACACTCAAACCACTAAACGTAGAGAACACAACAACTGTACTCTAGCACGTACTGCACACTACACAGCTAATTACAAAGTGAAACAATATATATTCATTTGAAACATATTTCCTTATTCTCCCTCTGTACTACACTTTAATCCAGTGATTCTCAACTGGTGGTTTGGGTCGTGGACCTGTTTTCAGTGGGTCTGTGTGGGCCTTTGCCTGGAGAAAAAAAAATAATCCTGTGCTTTTATTTTGAAAAGGATTTTTTACACAGCGGAGTTATTTACACTCCTTAACAGTATTCGGCGTTAATGCCTTGTAATGGACAAATCTACAGACATAACAAACAAAGCCGTTTTAGTCGTTTACGTGAAACATGTGTGGGACGGGGACTGACAGGAACAATTTCATTTCATTTTTCATTAAATACATTTGAGAAGTTGAAAATTTGGGTCGCGGCTTGTCATTAAGTCATTGTTGGGTCCCGCAGCCAGACCAGTTGAGAACCACTGCTTTAATTAATCTATGGAACTCAAAGAGCCATAGTTCAAACCTCAACCTCCTGTGTGAAGTGGGTGAGACTGAGCACATACAATTATATGCATCATTATGCTATTAATGTGCTATTAATGTCAGTGGAAGTGGAGAGTGGTGGAAACAAACTCAGTGGAAACCTAAAAAAGCCAATGGTTGTTGATAGATCACCAGCCAGCTACTCCATTGACTGATACAAGGCAAGTCTCATAGGAAACATCTCCTATCTAATGAACGCTATCAATTTAGAGAAGCTGTTGGATGGAAAGATACATTTGTAATTACACTGCATGAAAGCAATGGAAGGGGCAGTAAAATCAGGGGAGCGGTGGGTAGTTTCATTATTGCTGCATATGTAGCTGGACCCTCAGTTTTTAACTTACAATGAAGGATCTTCTGACAGAGTCATTAAAGAGTCCAGATTAAAATAGCTTTGCCTTCTGAGACTGCACTGCTGCCTTTTGCTCTTTTTATGTGACTTTACGTTGTACTTTTGTTTGTTTGCATCTTCCGTTTACCTTAATGCAGCTTTCTTGGCCATGTTGCTGTTGAAGAGGAGTCTTAATCTCAGAGGGATTCAATGACAGTGAAAAAGAGAATTGAATAAGTAAAACCTGTGTGCTGGTATCTTACAAACACTGTTGTGTAGGCATGCCACAGTAATATTAACTAGCTAAAGGGCTTAAAAGAAAGGTACAATAAAGGCTTTAACATTCTAAAAACACAGGGGTGTCGAACAGTCTCCAAGCTTCTGGCCCGTGCAAGCTCTCTAACCTGTGATTCGTCCTCAGTTCCACAGTGTCTCTTCTTTAGCTTCTCTGTCAGGGTCTGTTTCCACTTGCAGACGGTAACTAGCGAGGGCCATTTCACTGGGCTCAAATTGAGATTGAGCCCCATACTCAGGCTCCCCAAGTCCGGGGCCCAGCCTCGCAGGATTTCCATGGACAGTCTTTTCTTGAGGGTCCCAAGGGCCTCGGAGCGTGGAGGGGACAGGAGGTTTGGAACACTTCCGCCGTGGAGAGTGTAGCCCAGGGATGAGTTACTCAACATGCTGTCCCACCGCCGCTTTCCCACAGAGCTCATCTGGAACCTGGTTTTGTATGTACCCTGACTGACAGAGGTCACCAAGCAGGTCAGACAGCTTCTACTACAAGCCGCGCATCCTGATTTAGTGAAGATATCCCAATGAAGAAAAAATTGCAGACATCTTCAAAAGTAAAATAATCCATCGATCAGCTGTACCTCTAGATACCAGCTTAAAGCGTGTTCAAAATCAACTTCTCATCCATAAGAAAGAGTTTATGTGAATTGGAGGATCTGCCCCGGACACATCTGCCCCCTGCACAGCTGTGTTTTGGTGTGACACAGAGTGGTGGACTTTAGAACAATAGAAGTAGTGAAACTGTCAAGGACAAATCGCTCTAGGGGAGTGTAAGCAAAGGGGAAACACTTGCGACACATACTCAATATATCTGATTGGGTGAGAGCTGCAGTGGCTGGGCCACAGACGTGGATCCGATTGGATTAGACAGGGTAGAGTGCTGGGTGCCGGAGCCCACTGATATAAATCACATGGAAGCATAATTAATGCCTGAGGGAAGTCAGCTCTGTCAGGAAGCCAAAACTAGATTAGAGACAGATCAATGGAGCACGTCAGGAGAAGAGGTGGAGCAACAGCAGCCCATGCCACAAACCAACATACGCCAAAATGAGCAGAAAACAAATGGAAACAACAACATAGGCTCTGCAGTGGGAGATAAATCAAATACAATACTGAACACTGGCTTGGGGCTAATTGAAAATTCTCAGAATAGAGCGGCTTTAACCTTTTGTCTCACTCTTTTGTGATTGGAGCAATCAGAGGGAAGAGGTGCAGCCAGAAAAGAGAAAGACGAGCGGCTTCATCTACCTGTCTGTCTCCTCCTAATCTTCTTCCTCTCACTCTGCGTTCTGCGTCTCTTTCATTTGCTCATTTGTCAATGACCTCTTCTCTCCCTCGCAGCCCACGACCGTCTTCCTCCCACACACCGGTCTCTTGTGTGTCTCCCTTGTTGTCTCCCTGCCTGTCTTCCACTGAATCAGGCAGCAGGAGGATGTGTGGAGGTTAGAACAACTCAGACCTCAGGCCCGAGCTGCCTGGAAGCAGAAACACTCTCTGCGTCAGCGCCGGATGACTGCAGGATTAGACGCGCCTGGCATGACATTGATAAGAACTTACAGGTAGGAATAAAACAAGGTAGAGGGTAAGCAGAAAGTAAAAACAGGGCTCTGCTTGGAGCAGACATGTTGACAGGCTTAAAAATATAAGAGAGAGTCAAACAGAAAACCCCCTTATAAATTGCCACATTTCTATGTCACTTTGTTCTCCAGATGCTTGACATCAGCCCTCTCAAAACCGTACTTGGCTATCAAGCTACTAGAGTGCAGATCCATTATCGAAAGGAGCTGGTTCCCACGCAGCAAATGGCTGCTTTGTCAGGGGGACGTCATAAGAGTAACAACCACAGGAGAGTAAAAAAAGGGCCAGAGAGAGATTTGGAATAGGGCAAGTTAATCCATGAGAATGGAAATGGAAGAGAGAGGCAGAAGGAGAGAAGAGATATGTGGAAAAAGAGTCTTTATATGAAACAGACAAAAACCAAGCCAATTTTTTTTTTACAGATACAAACACAAAAATTATGAGAACAAATAAATTCATTAATATGGTACTCAGCTGTCCATCACCTGTTTGATCATTTCAACTCATGCGAATGAGGCAAATTTGCGTTATTCACGTGGCGGCTATTTGCATCTGTGCATTGACATTGTATATAATCTACTCACGCAAAAAATTCGAGCCACGTTTGGTGTGAACACGGCATTACAGTCTGATTAGTTGATATCTAAGAAAACTTTCTTTTAGGTTCTGTGAGTTCAGTTTACTGTAAATCCATTTTGAAATGACCAAGGCAACAACCACTGTTCAGCTGGACCCAATGCTGACAAAGACTAGAAAGTACCAGGGTGGTTTATGGTGATGGGTGGGTGTGTTTGAACAAGCTCTTGGTGTCAGTAAAGTGATGCTGACAGTGGACATTATTCAAACTGTGAAACCAAATTCCAATCGTCGATACAAGTAAATTCATGAGGTTTGACTCACAGCTGCTTCAAATCAAACTTACACTGCCACAACAGTAAAACCCAGACTACAAGCATTGCAACCCTATATTCATAGATCAGATGTCGCTGCACTGCACAGGCCATCTCTCACAAAGAGCCTTTCTCAGCAGATTACCGACACTGCCTGCTCAAAGAAGAAGCATATTGTAGTGTTCGGATGTGGCAGCTCTCCTCTCTTCACTCAGCTAATGCTGCTGCATACATGTATGCTGCCTCCAGGTGCTCATCATACATTAAGACTTGGGATATTTGCAAGTTTCACTTCTGACTTGTGGGACCTTCAAGGACTTCCTGCAGTGAAAATTGTATTTTTAAATGAATTACATCTCTGCAACTCCAGTATGATACAAACCCCTCCCCTGCTCTGTTGGCTTATTTATGTGGGCTCAGTTTGTAATTACGATATCTCTGACAGCAGACTGCCATTCAACAGCTGTGGGGGTTGCTGTGATCCCGGCTAAGTCCTTTGAAATAAAGCAGAGTTTGCTGTGGACAGCTGTAGAGACAGATTCATTTTGGGTGTTTGGAGAGCGAGCTACTGTTTGAAGTGGAAAGCCAGGTAGCCCTCAACGGCTCTCACTCTCCCTGTGACAAAATGACAGAGAGGAAGGCAAAGACTGCTGTGCTCATAACAGATACAATGATATATACAGACACTGACAACTGTCACACTCTCAGACAACAATCGGTTTCACTATAAAAAAAACATTTGTTGGACAGTTGATACTCTTATAGAAGGAGACAGAGAAAAAAAGGCAGAGAGAAAAGGCCCTTCAGAAACAGCTTTAAACACAGACAGTACCTGTGTTTTCATTTTAAACATGATACATCATACTCCATAACCTGATCGTGTCAGGTAAATGCCATGCTTTGCTTCATATCAGCCGCTGAGTCATTCCTATCTCACTAGCACTTTGTTCATCTCACTGACCATGACATACCCTGATATCTGAGGTCCAATTTTAAAAACAGCCCTTCAATTATCTTTCTTTGCAATTAAGTTGCCCCTTTGTTACCAAAATACTGGCACGACATATTAAATGTGTGCCATAGCTTTGAAACAGCTGAGCCTCTCCGGGAGATGTCATGTACAGAGATACGATGTAGAAACTCTCGCAGCAAACCAGCATGGACATCTCAGTAACTCCACTTATGACCCACTCTTTTCGGATTCCCTACAACTAAAACATTTTCTGAGAGAAACTTTTAAAATGAATAGCTTTCTGTGGGTCCCCTGATTGTAGAGACTTGAAAAAAAGATTTATAGTGTGCAGAGGAAATAAGGCTTTTTAAACACCTGTTCTGCATGACGCCCCCGAATTTGGGGGCTCGAGGGCTCAGACGAGTAGCATATACCGTCGGAAAAATTGCACTTATCCAGAGCGAATATAATGCACGTATACATGTTATATACCAGATTTCTGGGCAATACTAGTAAGTAATAGTAAGCCATTTTTACAAACTCCAAACACAATTCTACACAACTAATATAATCAACTAGAAGATTTACCACAATATCACGTATTTTTCGCCATGACTCGGTGAGCTATGTACTTCTCTCCCAGATACAAACACAAAACTAAAAACTAACATGGACAACCGAGATAGCAAAAAGCAAGAGAAATGGAAACACAGATTCCAAAGATACCTTCAGAATTTCTCTCCGTGAAACCATTACAAAGCTGTGAGCAAATGAGCACCAGAAGCACGAACCGTTTTATCGATCAAAATCATAAAAGCTCCTTACTTTATCGATGTTGTCCGGTAAGTCCCCGCTTAATTCCTTCAAATATATGTTCTACGTATATCCTGTGTGTCTCTAAAATGTTCCCGGGTAGAAACAAGGGTCTGTCTTACTAGGGGACCTGGGGAAAGGGTTTTGACTTTCGGTGAATCGGATTTTATGCTTCAGGAGGGGCGCCATGTTTTTAATTCTGACTGGCTAACGATTCTGTCAATCAAACCCATGAGGTGACCCTTCAATAGTATGGACTCTGACGCTTCAAAGGAGGGTTCATTGACTGAAATCAACCAATCATAGGCTGAATTATGAGACATAGAAACTGGAAGTCAGAAGAGAAAATCCCATGGATAACAGAGAGAAACAGTCTCAGATAGGATCTAGGCTCTCAAAATGATGCCAGCCTGTTGTATTTGGATAGGTTGAACACTATTAGTGATAAAACAAGTGCAATATATAATTATATAGTATATAAAATTACAATGGAACAGCTGGAACAGCTGGTTCCAAAATGACAATTGTTCTGACCTCGCCTGACCTCTCTGTACTAAAACCGCTCTAACTTTGTTCTGCTTCACTTTATCAAAATCAGACTTTGCAGAGAGACTGTTAACATGTTGTGCTATGATTTGGGAGAGTTTTTAGACTGTCAGCTGCATCATTTCAAAGAAATAATAACAATAAAAGTGCTTTTTTTTTCAGGCGATCCTGAAACTTTTCAATTTGTGCTGTGTGCCATCTTCATTTACTCTTAACCAGTAACATATACACTGATATTTACACATCTGAACAAATCTCACAAGTGTTACCTTTATTATAACACCAAGACTATTAAAATAAACCTTGTAGTTAGAGAAATACACGAGCAGAGGCCTAAAAATAGGGCTAGAGTCCAAGAGGAAAAGAAGAATTGAAGGAGCCTTTTTCTTGGTAAATTTAGATGTAGCGTGGATACTGCAGATACAGTAATTGAAAAGAGTTCTTTTCTAATTTGATTTCAAGGCCCTGTTAAACGGACTTGTTCTGCTACAGGTGATGTCTGTTTTAATCACAACGGATTAATAAGTTGTGTGGGAAGCATTTTGTTCTGGGAGAGGAAAGTAAAATAAAGGAAATATTACTGATAGAGCGCAGAGCACCAAGCATCAACATTTCTACTGAAAATGACTTGGATTTCGGCTTGTTTTAAACATCTTGGGCGACTGTGGCTAAGTGGAGAGCGGGGCCGTCCTTCAATCAAAGGATCTGCGGTTCGATCTCCGGCTCCACCAGTCGCATGTCGATCTGTCCTTGAGCAAGACACTTAACCCCAAAATTGCTCTCGTAGCTGTGCCTACAGTATGATAGAATCGGAATTTTAAGTCGCTTTGGATAAAAGCATCTGCTAAATGACTGTAATGTAATGTAATCTCGTCTGACTTATTCAATAGTTTGAGCCAGAGATTCAATAGTAGGGTTTTATATCTATATTGTTTTCTGACTAAAGGCCTTTACACACTGGGGGCGTTTTTCTTTCTGCGATTAATTTGGACGTCAATGTATTTTTCCGAACTGTTGTTTTTGTCATGAATACTTTCATACAGAGCGCGGATATTATGCAGTCTTTTTTTTTCATAGAGGTTGATTTTTTTCGGAGCTTTTGCACTGCGAATAAAGGCATCAACCAATCACGAAACATATTCAATATCTACACGTATATTGTACACATAGACCTGATATTAGAAGTGGACGTAGTTGTTGTGACGTCGGCATTTTCAAGCCTCTAGTTTGGCATTTTGGCCGTCGCCATCTTGGTTTTTTGCAACCAGTGAATGGAAGTGACCACATTTGGACAGCAGAAGAGTGATGTAGAGACGCCGTATCTCTGGTAGAGACCTGTCAACCACTGTGTAGCCCCGCCCTAAAACATACCCTGCTTTATGGTCTGTTTGACTCTAAATGGACCATAATTACTAAATGAACACCATGCTGTATTGAAGAAGACTTGAAACTGATTGAGACCATAAACTCATGTTTACAATGTTTACTGAGGTAATAAATCAAGAGAGAAGTAGAGTCATTTTTTCATAGACTTCTATAGAACCAGAGGAGTCGCCCCCTGATGGTAATTAGAGAGAATGCAGGTTTAAAGATACTTCTACATTGGCTTCACTTTGGAGAACCGGATGTTGCCGACAGTTTGGACAACAAAACAGAGACTCCGTGGTCCGAACCGAGACGGCAAACTTTATTACTATTTTCAACCTTGACAAAGGCAGCGCAGACCAGATCCACTCCTTCCAATATTACCTTTCACAATAAGAGTCCTTTAGACACGACCTAACTGTTTACCAGAGGGAACTTAAATTCACTCAGAGCATTTCACTAAAAGGAAACTCAATTAAATATCTCACAGTAGCTTAGGCTATACAACAACAGCTCAGACAGACTGACAGACGCTGCTCTGGGTCATTAGGATCCTGTAGTTGGTCCTCTTCCTGCACAAATCTATCAAACCTCTTATTGAAAAACTGCTGTAACTGTTGCAAATTCGTTTTGCTGCCGGTATGAGTTATGATGCAAAATATTTGCAGGCGAGTATTCTGCATTTCTGTGTCATTTATTCATGCCCCCGGTGTGTAAGTTGTCAAGGGTCCTTCTCTGAGGTATCGAACAATAACATTTCTGTCTTCTTCACAGGGAGGACCACTTTCCTCAACAGTTGTTGGAAAGACATTACAAAGACAACACTTCAATTACATGACTTTAACAGTATGACAAGTCAAACTGAATTCTTCTTTGCTACTATATGCATAGTCAGTTTAGAACAGATATCCAATGTGAAACCTGGAGCCTGTTGGTTTAAAATATCAACATGACACACAGCTCCAATTAGTTGCTTTCCAGCTGTGCAAAGGAAAGTCTTCTCTCACACGCCTCCGTCAGTGCTTCAAGCACGACTACACACACGGTACATGTACTATATGTACACACTCACATATCCCACAGCTCCATCACCTTATGCCACCAGAGTTCAACCAGCAGCTCATTTACTGTAGACTGTCATGCAGACAGATAATAGGGCTAGAGGTTCTGCACTCATTTCCACGAGTCCACAAAACAATTTTCACACCTCCAATCATTCTCAAAAGAAAAAATGTAAACAGCACTCAAGTATTATTTTTTTCTTAAAAACATAATATTACTGTATTGATACCATCATACTAGGATGTGAAAAGTAAAAATGGAAAAGACTGCTCTTAATAGAAGGACTTAAATACAATTCTTATTATCCCTCTTATGCATTTATCAGCATCGACACCATTAGAAATAGAAGCTCTATACTCTGCTGTACATGTAATTCTGTTAATCATCTGTTGTTTGGAAATGTGGGTTCCACACTTCCTATTATGCCCACGGATATAATGCATTGTTTCATAACACGTCATAAGTGCTGACCACTCACTTTGTTTTTTGTTGCAAGCATCATAGTGTAGTTTTTACCATAGTTTTTCTACATTTTATTTTTTATAATGCATTATAATGTCATTATAAGTTACTCTAAGTGGTATATTTAAGTTAAGTGAAATATATATAATCAAATCTATGCAAGAACAACACACAAATTTTTTTAAAAATAAATTAAAGAAACAATAACCACTGATTATTGTTATAAATAAGTATGCTTACAATACTTATGAGTTCTTATAACTATAATTATTCACTGCTATAAGCTAATTATAAATATGTTTATAATGCATTATATAATGTGCGTCATAGAAAGTGTTCACGACATGTGCAAATGCATCATCTCCATGCATGGTGTCCATTACTGGCCCCCTCCGCCCCTTACCCAGGGCAATTAGGTAAAACACAAGCACTCTACTTCAGCGCTCTGTCACACACACAAACACTCGTTGCTAAGCAGCATGCTGCTTTTTGTTCATGTGAATGTGGCCATGGCACACACACTGTGGGGGTCACAGATTATGTACATAGCTAGACTATAATCAGTAGGATTTAGGCTGCAATTAATGGAGAGTCCACAGCGGAAGTCGTAAGATCACACTTGATGATGGCTAAAGCGGAGTGGGTGCGTCAAACTGTGACAAAAGACACAAGGGAGGAACCCGAGGCCCCTGAATGGTGTAAAGGTAAAATAAATGGGCTTGTTGCAAGAACAATTTCTCATCAAGATGAGAAACAACAGCTGGGAGAACAAGTTTTGGTTGGTGAATGAGAAAGATTCTCCCCTGACAACTGCTACTGTCGAGGTGCCCTTGAGCAAAAATAGTTACTCAGTGATAGTTTGAGACTGTAGTTGTAGCCAAACCAGGCAACCTCCATGATCCGCAATAGATGAATCGAATATGTAAATAAATATATAAAACATAGTAGTACGTGTAGTTTACATTTCACTACACTGAAATGTAAAAAATCACTATTTCTTTTTTAATGGTGTCCCCATCCTTTTTTATATTTTCTCCCATGGTGGAGATTTTAGCTTGGATAATTAGCTGCTCCTCCCTTCACTGTAGAAAAAAGTGCTGCCTGACCAAGCCCCCAGGAAGACTGCCAGGCTTTGAATTCAATTTTACATAGGGGCCAAAACAGTGGAATTATAACTTTTACTTTTTAATATTAGAGAATTTCCTCATGCTAAGGTATGGAACATCACAATAATGTCTAACTTGCGCTATGGTTTAGTGCCATATGTATTGAAGTAGCCAACAGCTGTATTAACATATGTATGTAGTCAACAACTGACTGTCAAATCAAATAAGGAAAGTGCAATTGAATAATATCTCAACAATATTTATTATCAAATTGAACTGGATGAATTATAAATAATACATAATCTAATAATAAATCAATGTTCTTATCTCATTTCCAGTAAAATAAGGAATGCATTTAAGAATAAATTACATAACAGATAGCTTTTGAAAAATGTGACTCTTAAAATAAAATACTTGATTTTAGAAAAATATTGAAGTATTGAACTGAATTGCCCTGCAGCTTTAAATTCAGTTCATTCAGAGTGAAATGATGTCACCAATAAAAGCAACTATATAATTTTTCTCATCTTCTAACAAGAGAAGGGTGCAGGGTCTAATGTTATATCTGTGGTTGTTGAAACCACTTGTTTCAGCTCTATTCCGTCTCTGTTAACATAATTTTTGGGCAGTGAATTACTGTGCTAGGATTCTGATCATACACATATTTGATTGGCTGAGTAGCATCATGTGATGTGATTGAGTGTGTTTCCTGGACCACTGAACGAGTGCCATAAAGGCTAGAAAGCTGCGGCGGTTAAAATAGAGGCACTCTGTCAATATTGAATAATTCTCAATTCTCTATCGGTTTTAGGTCCAGGTCTGGATACAACGGTGTCTGGGTCCAGGGCTGGGACCGCGGTCCACCTATTAGTGACCCCTGCCATAGACTTACATTGGGAAAGAGACAATCTTTTTTTGCGGTGAATCAACTTGCCAGTAAGACTTGAATAGCCGTTATTTAAATGATTAGGTCCTAAAAGTTATAAAACGCATTCGCAGTTATTTCCATGAAAATAAATTTCGCCGGAAGATCTGGGTAATTTTATACTCAACAGTTGAACCATTTTGGCTTCATTTGCCACTGAGCAGCTTTCATAGGAATGAACAGGGCCCCGCCTCCAACTCTGTATGCAGTCTCCTTTACATCCATGGTGGCAAGGCCATTAAAGCAGAATCGTTATGGTACAGGGTACACGGTACAGTGAACGCAGTTGCATGCAGTACACCCAGTCTAGATTGATGCATGTAATGCAAAACCAAAGTTCCCAACCAAAGAAAGTTGTACACCATGAGCAACATGCGCTGAAGATAGCACAATAAGCTGATTCACACTCTGACGCGATTGAAACGGTGGAGCTGGAAGACTCTCCTGCTTGTTTCTGGTCAGCTGCAACAGCAACAGAGAGAGAGAGTTGACTATAAGACGAGCATGGCGTGTTGGCGTTGATGCAACGATGTAGCGTATGTTCGTACATTATGATACTCAAGTGTTTGAAATGTTCCTTATTTCTATCATGAAAATAATTCACCAAAGTTGCCAGTGGGCAAAATGTTACCTCAGTGCCTAGCTGTGACACTCAAGTGGAGGTACACATCGCTGCGTGCTTAGCTGACATCTCAAAGTGGATGGCAACACACCACCTGAAACTGAACCTGGACAAAACCGAGCTACTGTTCCTTCCGGGGAAGGGTTGCCCGCACCGAGGCCTGTCCATCACCATTGACGATACCGTGGTGACGCCAACTCAGACTGCGAGGAACCTGGGTGTGACCCTGAATGACCAACTGTCATTCTCAGTAAACATTGCATCGGTTATACGCTCCTGCAGATTCCTGCTCTACAACATCAGGAGGATTCGCCCCTTCCTCACTGAAGAGACAGCGCAGTTTCTCATCCAGGCTCTTGACATCTCGAGACTGGATTACTGCAACTCACTACTTGCCATCAGACCTCTGGAGCTTGTCCAGAAAGCTGCAGCTCGCCTGGTGTTCAATCGCCCCAAGTTCTCCCACACAACTTCCTTTCTCCGTTCTCTACACTGGCTACCTGTAAGAGCTCGCATCCAGTTTAAGACTCTGGTGCTAGCCTACAGGGCAGTGAAAGGAACAGCTCCTTCCTATCTCCAGGCCATGGTCAAGCCCTACACCCCCGCCCGACCACTTCGCTCTGCTGCCTCGAGGCGATTGGTTGCCCCGTCGCTCAGAGGTCCCTGTGGCCGATATACCCGGTCTCGGCTGTTTTCTGTCCTGGCCCCACAGTGGTGGAATGAACTCTCCACTGACGTCAGGACAGCAGAGTCACTGCCCATCTTTCATCAGGCTGAAAACTCACCTCTTCAAGAAGTAGTACCCTGAGCCTTCCACTTAGCACTTATTGTATTCATATTAGTTTGTTTCTGCACTTAGATGCTTGTTTGGAAAAGGAGATGCACTTATGACTCCTGGTGACTAGTAGTTCTCTTGAATACCTATGTTAAATACACTTATTGTAAGTCGCTTTGGATAAAAACGTCTGCTAAATGACTGTAATGTAATGTAGCTGGAGGTTTTTGTCACACTGTCACAGATCCTCATTTATTTCCTATTGTACCAAACTCACACCGAACCGTGACTCTTAAACCGGGGAATGAACCATGTTTGTGTACCGCTACACCATACCTGATGGTGTTGCCCATTGGAAGTTTGAGAGTCAGATAAATATTTAAAGTCGATTTCAAGAAAACATGTCTAGTAGTACTCTGGACCGACCATTAATACTAAACATTATTTTACATTATTTTACGTTCAGCAGCAGAATTTGCCAATGAGATCAGCGTCTGCAGTGACAAAACTTTGCTGTGAAGGCAGATGACTTAAAAGATGTCGATGAAGAAAACTGATGCTCAGGGACAGAATGACAGGCGAATCTGCTGCAAGTTGAGAAAGAGTGCGCTTCTGAGTTGCTTTGTGCTCATGAGCAGGGTCAAAATACAAGATTTGGCTTTCCAGGCAGCGGGGTCCGAGTCCCTCATTGCTCATTCTCCCCTCAAATGAAGCAGAAAGGACGCAATTGAGCAAAGTCAACTAATTTACCTCCAAAGTTAAACTGCTTACACAGACGTCAACAACACTATTAATCAACAGGTGAATTGAAGTAGCACCTGCTGCTCCAGTACCTCAATCGTACGTACACCTTTACTAAAAATCATGACATATTGACTATAGCAAAGGTTGTATTTGTTTCTGTCACACAGATCTGCCATGAAATTGTAATCTGTATCTGTTTTGTCAACCCACAGTAAATCAGTAAAGCAAGCACAGCGGTGAACCTACCTTGTCTTTCAGCATTTTAGCTTTCCGGCTGTTCTGCACAAGTCGTCTTCCTAGCTTCTTGGCATACCAAATAGAGGCAAACATAGCGGCAGGTGAAATAATGATGAATTCTTTGGTCTGCAGTGACAGCCCAAACGGCTCTAGCTGCTGCCCATCTGGACTGAATGCTTCTTATCAGCGGACTATAACGCACAGGCAAGAGCAAAAAAGAGAGGGAGGGAGAAAAGATGGGATGATGCTGCGGGAGGGGGAGCGTCTACATAGCAAAGTCAGGTCTCCGTCAGCCACAAGAGCAAGGGGAGGGAGGGAGAAAGAGAGAGACGAAGGGAGAGAGGGCTTAAGAGACAGAAAGGGAGGAGGGGCCACCACTTTCCACGTGGAAACTACATCTTCAGGACCAATCGAAACCTGCTAAGAGGCCGTCGGTAGCTCCCAGTGTCCAGAGGTGGGGGTGGAAGGGAGTAGGTAATGCTCTGCTCTCACCATACCTACGCATGCAGCCACTCATCATCATAAAGCTAACAATCAACAGCATAGCTAAGCCTACTGAAATATCAAATGTTTACCAAAAATAATGTTTTTTACTGATTCAATGTTAATCTATAACTTTCCTCTTATACCTTGCTATATATGTTGGTGTATCCTGATATATTACATTAGATTAGATTCAACTTTGTTGTCATTGCACATTTTAGCATCTGAACCAGAAGTGCAAAAAGCAATAAAAATCAGAGTAATGTATAGGGCAGGGGTCGGCAACCTTTACTATCCAAAGAGCCATTTTGTCCTATTTTCCACCAAATAAGATGTGTCTGGAGCTGCAAAAGCTATTTGACATCAGCTTATAAAGTTTTATATATAGTTATATTATGTATACAAAAACTATAGTTTGTTATATTCATGAAATTATAGAACAAGAATAAAGACAATTATTGAAATTTTATTGCTATTTAACCCGTTATAACAATATCAAACTCTTATGAAGAGGTAAAAAAGAAACTTGCTCAGTTTGCTGCAGCAGTTGAGAAATCGCTCTTTTTCGCTCATCTCCAGTTTGATACTTTTCAGCAAATGCTGTGTGTTTGTTCTGGAAGTGTCTTTCTACATTACATTGTTTGTTGTTTGCTAATTTCTTGCCACATTTCAAGCATACAGGTGAAAGCAAATTAATACGTCCATGCAGAATTAAACTCTCTATTTTCCTCCGTGACTTTTCTTTTTTTGGATTTATCCATTGATAGTTTACCGAGGGCGGGGGTTTGCAAATCATAATTAGCCACCTGCAGGGAAAGGCGCTTGACAGCAACGTAATAGGATGTGACGCACATTTTAGTTGACAAAATATTAAAGCATTTTTTATTTTCCGTGACACAGTATCACCTCAAACTCCAAGATAAGAGGTGTTCACTTTGAAAGATTGTCCACTGTGCAAAAAGTAAAATAAAATAACCGTTATTTATTTCCATGTTATTTTTTGTCAAAGCCTGAGGCCATGTCCACACTACTCCATTTCCATTTGAAAATGCATATGTTTTGCTACATTTACACTAAGTGTCCACACTACTCCGGAGTTTTCGAGCACTGAAAACGGAGGAGTTTGAAAACTCCGGGGTTACCTCTTCATGTGGACGCTCGTAAACGCATAACACAAACGATGACGTAGACATTCACTTCGCTACTTGATTGGTTCTTAGCAGTCACGACGTGTCCTTCCCTGATTGGTCACACCCCTATCACGTGACCCTTTCCCGCAAAATCATAAACAACAACATTGATTATCGAGGTATTACCAGGTTAATTTAAAATGGACAACTGATTACAGGCGTTGCTGACCTTGTTGTCTTTACTAGCAGCTGTTGTCCAGTAAAATTCAGCATTTTTGCAGAGGAAGCAGCTGCTATTGGAGCGATTAGCGAGCAGCGTTATCAGACCTATGTCTGAAGTCACAGTTAGCAGCTTTGAGGAGGACAAACACAAAATGGAGGATTTTCCTTTTCATATTAATGCAACAAAAAACACTAAAACTTTCCATGAAATGTGTCTGTTTGAGTTTATAGAGGAAGATTTTAGAGGAAAATTGGCCGAAATGTGATCTATGAAATTGGTTTTGAATGAGCTACTTGTGAAACAATGCGGTCGTACACGCCATCTCTCAACTCCAGTCTTGCATGTGAAGATGCTAATCGGACTGTAATCAACAAGCAGCGCACGGAAAAGGAAGTCTTAATCCGGATATCCGCTGGCTACACTAGAACCCCAGAAATACAGCCCCCTTACCACCAGAGGCTTATAAGTTGTCAGACCAATATCTGATCCGACATTGCTTAGTCTGTCACTGGAGTTACGTCCAGATAAATTATTTTTTCCTTGTCTCATTACTGAAAAAGAGATGTTCATGTTCTTTCATTCTTCTGCTCACCACCATCACTCTGTCACAGTGATGGTGGTGAGCAGAAGGTTTACAGTGGGGATGTACAGTGTCAGTGAAATGGAGAAGATAACAGAGCCTTCTTCAACTTCCTCAATGATGTCTTCTCCATCAACCAGTGTCAACCAGTGTCTGGAACTTGTAAAAGTCACAGTTCTTGTGTTCCCCACCTGGTATCTCCATCAGTGCTGTAGCCCCAACCTGTAAATACATTGTCTATGCACATAGCCACTGAATCTATGCTGTAATCCCTTAGCATAACACTATTGGTCAATCTTAAGGCTTTGGGTGTAGGTCATATGATTAGAGATGGAAATAGATACAGTCATAGTAGGACAATACAACAGGCCTGGAGAGAGCAGAGATCAGTACACTGACAAATATCAGGACTTAAAGATGTGTTTCATTAGTATGCCAGGCGGTGGCATCACACCCTATAATGAGCCACATTAACACTTCTGTCCCATGCATCACCCTCCTCATCCTGTCTCCCATCTATCAACTCTGAACCCAGACGTTCTGCGTTTTACTTCTGGGCTTCAATTCAAACCGCTCTAATCAATTGGTTGACTTGCTTCGCATTCAAATAATTTTGCAACAGAGCCACAAGGAAGACCAGATAGAAGCCTGATCCTCCCACATCACAGCGTGTGTGTTGCCAGCTTATTTGAGACCAAGCTCCAGTAATAACACGGCTGCCCTTCTATCACTAAAGAGAAGGAGTGCTGCAGGCTAATTGCCAGGAAAGATGACACCACACAGCTGGACAATGATAAACTACAGGGTGGGGAGGATGACGTGTGTTCTTCTCTCTTCCAAGAGCCTCTCCCTGGCTCATCCTTTCCTGGTGTGTCCTTTAACCAAGCTTTCCGTTTGCAATCACATCAGCAGATGGGTATGATCGATAACAATTTACAGTGTGCACATCTTCTGCATATCTTTCACTCCTCCGTCGAAATTTCACAGAACCATTCCAGTTTTTGATCTGGATACTGGATTTATAGACAGTGGCTGTCTCAACTTGGTTGTTGTTTCTCCCCATTCAAATATCATGACACAATTTCATTCAATCAACCTTAGAAGCCAAGAAGACATTATACAACATCTGCAGTCATCCTCCTCCTGCTGCTTGGATATTCTACCAACACACTTTTTCAAAAATATTTCAAACTGCATGACCACTGATCTTTTACAAATTGTAAACACATCCCTTCTCTCAGGTGTCTTCCCACAAGCCCTAAAAACTGCAGTTATTAAACCACTCCTAAAGAAGGCTAATTTAGACTCCGCAACAATGAAAAATTATAGGCCAATATCAAACCTCCCATTTTTAAGTAGAATAATTGAAAAAGCATTTTTTTCAACAGCTGAACAACTTCTTGGCCGTAAATAACCGTTTTGATGTCTTCTAGTCAGGCTTTCAACAGCATCACAGTACTGAAACTGCTCTTGTTAAGGTTTTCAACGACATCCACTTAAACACAGATAATGGCAGAATTTCAGTCTTAGTATTACTGGATCTCAGTGCTGCATTCGACACGGTCGACCATGACATACTACTAGAAAGACAAAAAAATTGGGTGGGACTTTCTGGCACAGCACTTAACTGGTTTGAATCCTACTTGAAGGACCGAGAATACTTTGTGTCTGTAGCTAATTACACATCCGAGCTGACTAAAATGACATGTGGTGTTCCCCAAGGTTCAATACTGGGGCCTCTTCTGTTCAACATCTACATGCTTCCACTAGCTCAGATTATGGAAAACAACAAAGTGTGTTATCATAATTATGCAGACGACACACAAATCTACATAACTATACCACCAGGGGACTATAATCCCATACAAGGGCTGGGTAAATGCATTGAACAAATCAACAACTGGATGTGCCAGAATTTTCTTCAATTAAACAAAGATAAAACAGAAGTAATTGTTTTTGGTACCAAGGATGAGCGATTGAAAGTCAACGCTCAGCTTCAATCACTGATGTTAAAAACCACAAACCAAGCCAGTAATCTAGGTGTAGTTATTGATTCAGACCTCAACCTGAACAGCCATATCAAGACAATCACAAAATCAGCCTACTATCAGCTGAAGAATATATCAAGGATTAGAGGACTTATATCTCAACAGGATTTGGAAAAACTTGTCCATGCATTTATCCTCAGTAGACTCGACTACTGTAACGGTGTGTTTACAGGTCTCTGAAAAAAGTCAATCAGAAAGCTGCAGCTGATTCAGAACGTTGCAGCTCGAGTCCTCACTAAGACCAAGAAAGTGGATCACATCACTCCAGTTCTGAGGTCTTTGCACTGGCTTCCTGTCCAACAAAGAATTGACTTTAAAATCCTGCTGTTGGTTTATAATGGAGAAGCAGCGTTCAGTTCTTCTGCTCCACATATCTGGAACAAAGTCCCAGAAAGCTGCAGGTCTGCTGAGACCCTCAGCTCCTTTAAATCAAGATTGAAGACTTTTCTGTTTGCTGCTGCCTTTAATTGAACCAGATTCAACGATGCTAATCAATTTCCAGCATTTCTGCATTTTACTACGGTATTTTATTTCTTACACTGCTTTTTAGTGTTTCAATGAATGTTCTTAATTGTTTTTAAATCTCCTTTTCTTTTGCCTTATGTGTTGATGCTTTTAATGGTTTTATGTGAAGCACTTTGAATTATCTTGTTGAAACGTGCTATACAAATAAACTTGCCTTGCCTTGCTTTACCCACACATAAGGGTGGGGTTTACTAGAGTGCTGCCAGGACAATACTGTTGCAAAACAAAGGCCTAGATTCAATTCTAATGTAATTCTCGGTTGTTTGTGATAGATGAAACAAAATTCAAACCTTTTTGTTACTAATATCAGATCTACAATTATACCACTCGTGCTAATGTGCCTCTGTGGATAACGAGGCACATATGAGTCAGTTAAAGATATTACTAACACTAAATTCCTAAAAGTTGTCATGGGGACAGTCTGTAATAACTTTTTGTTGTACACCATCTTCCAGACTATTCTCAGCATTTATCTAAAAACATGGCATTCAGGGAACACCTGGGGATTAAGAAAAATTTTTTTTTTTTTTGCCTTGCAAGTGATCTTTTGATGAATGGTAATTTGAGACTTCAGTGTTTCTGTCGGCTGATCTAAGGGCAGCTTTTCAATCAGGAGATTGTGCTAATCATTAAAATGTGAAACGGGGCTGATACCAATAGAGCCTGCTGTGGAAAGGTTGTTATATTTGACATTTACCGGCAAAGCCAAATTATTTGGGCAGCATTAGAGAAGAACATCCAAAGCTAGCTGGTCTATCTGCTTGACTCTTTGACATCAAGTAGTTAAGGGCAGAACATTTACTTTAACATTTCTCTGCCTAAACAACATATTTTAGCATTTGTTCAGAACATATGTCCAGTTATATTCATTCTTTCATCTAAATTCAACCTTCTGAAGATATTATTATACATGTGTCAACACATATGTGCTTATTGTGAAACAAATGAGAGCAGCAGTAAGGGGAACACATAATATGCTAGGATAAAAAAATATGAAAAGGAACTTGTGTATTCCTTTATGTTCCATCTGGTATAGTGTTTTTATTTTTATGTGTCTGCTCCTGAGAGTCTGGCGTGTCAAGGTTGGTTAGTCCAGGGTGGCAGGATCCCAATAACTGTGGAGGATTGTGATAGGCTGTCAGGCCAGGAGGAGGCTTTGGCCATCTGGAGCGAAGGGTCCTGGTGTCCCCAGGGTCACACTCAAGTAATGTTTGTGTGTGGGAGGAAACGCAACTTTCTGCCTGGTGTGTATGTGTGCCGATGAGATATGTGTGCATGAGAGAATGGTCTGTGTGGTGGGGAGGAGAACTCAGGGGAGAAGGCTGATCTTGTGAAGACACCCTTGGCCCTGTAAAAGAGGTCAGCTGCCTGCATTAGCATTCTCTTCTTCTCCAAAAACACTTGCACGAGGTCGATATTTTCAGGGACCATTGTTTAAGTTTAGTGGAAAAGGGGAATTGAATGGAGAATAGAGATGTGATATTTGTATGTAATATCTGGATTTTAAATATCTATGCATATCTATGAATTAAAAGCAACAATGAGAAAATTAAAAATGCTGATAGGAAGCTTTAACTATTAGCAATGGTTGCTATGCTCAAACCAAATTGTTACAAAAATAAAAATAAAAATATATTCTGTATACTGTATACAGCTGTCAGATGTTACAGCTTAAGCCTTGCAAACAGGTACAACATGGTGCATTTCTATTCATAAGAGTAGCTTATGTTTACTTTTCACATACTTTAAAATGTCCCCTAAAGAATAATAAAACAATCTACCTGTGTATCTGAGTAAAGGTGAATACTCCCACCTGAGTGGCAGAGAGTAAGACAGAGACAAAGCACAGCTCTTAAAATCAGAAGTTATTATCATACATACCTCTTTGCAACTGCATTCTTACATGACAATAATTCTACCATATTTGCATTAGCAGGGAGACCTGCCACACCAAACCAAGCGCTCCAACAGATTCAAGACAACCTCAAAACACATGAGAAGCAGTGCCCAGTTGGGTTAGGGCAGAGGATTAAAGCTTTAACACAGGGGGAGAGGGCACAACGTTTTGTGGCAGACATAAGGGCAACAGTGAAAGAAAAAGCTTTAGAGGAACAAAAGAAACCAAACAAAATGAGACAGAATTAAAGAAACCTCAAGATGTAAAAGAGAAAATAAATGTATCTTACACCATTTCTAACAAAGACATGGTGCCTCCAAAAAAAGTTCACATTCTGTTGTGTGAACTTCTTTTTCAGATGAATAGAGGATGCTGACACAAACTTTGAAAGCTATGTTTTGTAATATTAGCCAACCTGAAACTACTAATACTATGAAGCTATCAAGGCCGCACAAACAAAGCTGCTGCCAGCACACACACACATCCTTAAGGGAGACCTAGAGGAGCCGGGTGGAGCGCTTCTCTCCTGTGCACTTTTGTTTGATTTATGCAACTCAACATTATCTCACTTATGCCTTTGTAAAATAAATGAGTGATTTATTTGCATTCAACCTGCTTCTCTGTCTCTTTTGTCATGGCTTTAGAAACCGGTCATGGCACGCGCAGCACCATACCTCACATTTTATTGACAAATGAAGCTCCAGCATAAGTTCAAACAAGAAGACTATACTCTTGCATGCCTAAGCCCGTAGTTCATTTCTCATACATCTGCCAATCACTCTTCATGCTCACTCATTATTTCCCTGCTGTCATTGTTCAAGGCTGTCGGTCATGATGTCAGCAGTTTAGATCAGCTGGTCTCTTCATCCAATAGCACAATGAAACAATGACATCATTAGCCTATCATCTTGCTGCTGTCTCTTTTAAATATGATTGTCTCTCTACCTTCAGTACGTTCGTGCTGCTGTTACATAACCCTCCACCTCCCCATCTCCTCCCAATCTTCATCAGATTCTATCATCTTCACCAACCCATCATTCTGTCTGGACTCCACGGGGGGATTTATATTGTTGCTGATGAGGGCAATCACAACTTGATCACAAATCTCCTCGTCGAGTTCAAGCGCCAAATAACTTCTGTGTAACTCATTAACGCATCATCTGTCATAATAAATTAACTACTAATCATTCACTTGTCTCTCCTGATTGAAATAGTTTCCTTTAGAATTGGGAGAGAAAACCATCATCTCAGTTTGAGCGTGGTTCTTATTTTATCCAAAGACCTGCAGCATGAACAAAGGGCCATATAAATGTGAACGGAATCACTGCAGGACACAGTGTACTGCTACAGAAACATTTATCAAGTATTTAAATCCAAATTACTTTACATCCATTCACAATAGAAAGAAAAACACACAACTATCAGAGCTGCCCGCTGACTAAGATTGACATATTGAACCAAGCCATCGACCTTGACTTAATGGATGATGTGACATCGGCCAACGCACATTAAAACACACAAACACATGTTCTTATGGTAGCACACTGTACCAAGAGATTGTACTAGACTTAGTTTCATTACAGTCATTATCATCATTATTACAGTCAAGTTTGAAGTACCAATAGAAAACCAATAGAATTACTTATCACATTGGTAAATTATCTATTATTATCTACTATTGATTATCAAGTCTAGATGTAGATTCATTAATGTGGATTTTTCACTGCCTGGATTACTGTCTGTACCACCTGAATGTTGGAGCAGATAATGACAGCAGTAATGTGAGTAATGTGATACATTTACATAAACATGTAGATATCAGCATTTTCCTTAGGGTTCATCTCGGATCATGTTAATTAGTAGTGACGGTTATGAATTGCAATGAAAAAGTATCAAAAGCAGTGTGCAGAAACGCATTTCTGCTGCAGTGTGGACTCCACTAATAAAACGCTTCTACTGCTTTTAGAGTGGATCTGAGAACGCTTTATTTCACTGAGACAAGAGTCAATGAGCAGACGGTTTCCATAGTAACCAGCACGCCAACATCTGCCTGGTAGCCCATGTAAGAGATCCTTCTTACTGCCACAGTTTGAGACCAACATAATACTGCTACTATGCTCATCTTACCATTAAAGGTTTTTTTGACCCAATTTAATATATGTCAAATGTAACATTAACTGTGTTATTAGTTTGTTTAATTCAAGCAGCTGAGAGGCTACAGCCAAAGACCTTTAGTGTCAGGGAGCTCTAACAGAGAGAAGCAAAAGGAGCACAGAGAATCATATTTATAAAATGCACATTTAAAGATAATTTGGAGCTACTGCTCAGGACTTGTAGCAACCTCTAATTACAAACATATTGTTGAAAATTGTTTTTGATTTACTTTGAAGAAAGCTAAATGGATTGGGGGACTTTGGGGAAAAAAAGTTGATGTAGCAGAGGCCAAGATATTAGGTCTAGAAACCCTGGGTCCTACACTTCCCATAATGCAACTTGATAGCATTTTTTATTAGACCTTCGGTACCCCAGGTTGTAAGAGTCTTCCTGTTATATAATCATCAGAAGATTGTCCATCCCCGGCTCTGCTAGTCCATGTCGATGTATCCTTGCAAGGTGCCACCTCGCCCATCAGGACTATCTAACATGCATACAACATTCATACACCGTAGGCACAGCTACAGGAGCAATTTGGGGTGTCTTGCCCAAAGACACATGACCTAGGGGGGCCGGGGATCAAACCGCTGACCCTCTGATTGAAGGACGATCCTGCTCTACCACTGCTCTACCCACACGCGCCGTCAACATTTATTTTTGTTTTCACGTAGGACACAAACAGCGGGCTCCTGGATGAAAGTCCTGTGTATGATATGATGAAATTGTCAATGTGATACAATGTATTTTGAGGGTTAAATAGACTGTACTTTATCTCTTTTCTAGTCTTTCAACCACTCAAAGCTCTTTAACACTACATGTCATCATTCATCCATTCACACCCATTCATATACTGATGACAGGGGCTACCATGCAAGGTGCCACCTGCCCATCAGAACTCTAACTAACCATTCACACACATTCATACACCGCAGGCTGTGAATTACTGGGTAGGGTACAGTAAAGTCCATATGGTCATAACCAGGAACATTTTGAGCAGAATTTCATTGTACTTCTCGGCATACCTTTATTTTTTAAATTAGTGCACCTTTAGTGACGTCACATATTCAACAAGACTTGTTTTATATATGATGTGTTATTTAATGTGAGAAAGAATTGCCGACATGTGATTCTTTAGTCCTTTTTGGCCGCTTCCAAGCACAGGTACCGTAACAGCATGAATAGTCGCGCATTAAAATCTATTGATGCTGTTGAGCAGCGGTACTGCTTCACCCGCACTAAAGCACTAAATCTAGTCATCTAATCAAGACACTGTCATGCAAGTTATTATTTTAACTATGAAATATTTGTCAGTAAACATCTCAACATTTGGAACAATTCTTGGACAAAATGTGGCCTTTTTACTTTACTCCATTATTTTAATTTATGCAGCAGCTTTATAAATGATTTGAAGACATTTTATTCAACTTAGTATGAAAAAGCAAAAGCATGTTGGATGCACAGGCTAATAATTAACGTGAGTAAAGTGCTTCTGTTGCTGTACAAGATGTCCATTCAGAATTCAGCAAAAGCAAGCACCACTCAATCTAATGACGCACTCCTGCTATTTGCATAAGATGCTTTAACCAGTGAAAACACAGGCTGAATGTTGACAGTTCAATAGTCAAGTTAGAGAGACCATATATTCAAGCTGCCACTGTCAAAATCAGCAAAAATAATTAATGTTCATTGTTATAATCCCAATACAAATTAAAAAAATGCTACTTTTTATTGCATTCAATATTCATTCAGGTCACTGGACATTATTTTGAGGCCATACCTCAGTGTCAAATGAGTACAAATGCAGCCGCTAAAACAACAAACTCTGAATGAAAAGGTCGGCGTACATCCAGCATGTCCGACATGACGCTTCGAGCCAACCTTCGGCTACAGTCAGGCTCCAACTCATGATTTGAGAAGCTACGACAGCACTCTGCTAGTACTAATGGCTGTTTCTGTTTAATGGCTTTCCATTTCCCTTTCCTCTGTTTAAGAGCTGACCTCTTTTTTCTGAAGACGTTCTCTAACAACAATATTAAATGAACTGTTCAATATACGTCCATATATTCATTCTTTGAGTGTTGTCACCACCTTTAATTCATGTTCACCAACGCTTTTTGCATCAGAAAAGAAAAAAAAATCTTATAAGGGAAAATGGCTAAAGCGCACAAAATTTACCTCTTACAGAAACCCACTAAGAGCAAATCAATTTTGGAGGATCCCATAGTGTGTCTGAGTGTAGACAGCGGGTCTTTCACAGAGATGCTGAAATGGGTCCGTGGGTTATTTGCAGTGCATCATTTTGTTCAATCTAGGTTTGATGGGAACTCCTTGTGAACAGGCCATCAGCAGGAGAGGTCAGTCACACTTTGCGTGACATTTTGACTCCTTGTGTTTCCTCATCCCTTTCTTGTCCTCACTGCCCGCAGAAAACAGATAAGACAAAGGCATTCTGAACAACAACAGAGGGTCACGGACCACACATATGAAATTACAAAGGCCATCTGTGAATGTGTGCTGAGAGAACCAAGATACCGCAGTGTTTACCATTACCAGACGCACCAACCAAAGACCTCAATCAACAGAATAAAGCAGGATGACTAATATTAATACTATAGTACTACAACTAAGAGTAACTATGTCTGTGTTGTTGAATGTACTTAAACTTTGTTTCTGCAGCATTCTGCTGAACAAAAATATCTGACGAATGGAATTTTCTGTGGAGCCTTTAGATGACAATTAAGTTTGAATGAATTTTCTTCACTTTAATCTTAGAGATCTCATTCAATGTTTGGGTCTGTAAGTTTTTGATAAGCAAGTTTCTTAATGGAAAGTACATTGCCTCTTTATATTACAGCACCACTTACATAAAGCTGGTGCATTGACAGGACCAAAAGCATTGTTGTTATGAAACAACGAAAACATTATGTAATAAGGTCTGCAAACCTCAGCTGGTGCAAGGTAGTGGGTATGATGTAACAATCCTACATTAGAATAAATGCTATCATAGTTTAAAAGATACAAGATCCGAGATTGGGGGCATTCTTCTGCACACCTAGAAATACAGTAAGTCAACACAGAAAGTAATAAATAAACATCCCACAAAACTAAGCTGAAACATATAAAATGGCCTACTGATAGCAGGAATAGATTCAAATTGATGTAACTGTTGCCGTATTGTCACAGCACTCAGTCAATTTCAAAGACACTAGTCACTTATCAATTTGTTTTGCCCCAGCCTAACAAATATATTCACCATCTAAAGCTTATTTTCCTCAGCTGGGAGGAAATACATTCCTTGTTATCCTGACAACAAAATAAACCACCATGTCATCAAAGTCCACAGAACTCAAAAGGCGTCATTCTAAAAATAGCATGTCAGGATGAGTTAGAGTAATATCCCTTTAAATGTAACATTTGGTCACCTCATGAACTTCAGGGTACAGTTCAGAATGATAAATGCACAGATGCAGTGTGTTTTTATAAAGTCAGAATCCATCTAATGTACAATGTGTTGTGTTCAACCCGGTCTTTGCTGCCTGGGTTAGGCAAAAAGTGCCCTAAGGAATTCCCAAAGGTTTTGGCTTTATTATTCACAATGAAGTGCATTTGTGAGACTGAAAATGATTCCGGTGTCCTCATCGTTGCTGTTGGTGGCACTGTTGTTATCCATGTCCCTCCCCACTAACCCACAGTGGCTTTAAAAGCCAATCTTTGTGTTTTCACATGGTAATCAGGGCCTCCCATTGTGTGGATTAGAAGACAGAGGAGGAATAATGACAACAGGGAGTGGATTAAAGAAAAAGAAAAATCTTTTCCCCATGAGATGAAAGTTATACTGAAGTTCACTGTTGATCCGACACCGAACATAAACCAGTAACTGCTTTGCAGCCGTCATTAAATTGGTGTTTATTACTCACAAACGTCATTGCTGCAAAAAAATGCATGTGTTTTTACAAGCGGACCTTACCATGGAAAGAGGGTGGCGATCGATAAGAATTGCAGCACTTCGAATCAATAGCATCTTCCCTGAGTCACACTCTCCAATCGGTGGTGCTTGATTCGGTCAGCGAGGGAGGGGCTACACTTCCTCTGGTCATAGACAAACCATAATTCTTGCTTCCCTGCTGCTTTTACAATTACACCGGCTGTATTAAAGCAATTTTTCATTCAAAAGTCCCAAGGCTGAGAGTAAACAAATAGGCTGAGCACAGAATGCGTGGACCTGGGCCTGTTCACGAGTCCCTTACACACTCATACTCACATTACAGAGCCAATCAGGTCCTCCTTTCCACGAGGGAACCAACCCACCAGGAAATTACAACCAAAGAAAGTCAATAATTATTTAACAGATGTATACATGTGAGATTGTTGAAGACAGAACTGTTTAAGTACAACTATGCATTTACCCGCTGCAACGCTGGTGTTGTTATCACCTTGTGAGTCTGTGTGTGTGTGTGTGTGTGTGTGTGTGTGTGATCATGGCAAAACCACAGAGGAGGTTTGGACTACTGACTACTGTGTTTATATGTCTGTCTGGGGACAGATTTTATCACTGTGATAGCTTCACTATTGTGCAAGTCGCAAAACTGTACAGGTGTGGTTGAGATGAAAATGAAGGCTGTGTTCTCCGACCAAGTAGGGCGATAGACCTGATTTGGTGTTGTGGCTGGTTTGATCTTATCACAGGATGATCTCTAGTTCCATTTTTTATTTAAACTACCGCTGTGACTGCCAGTGTTTCTTTTCACTCACACGAAATAAATAAGAAAAACATTTGAATGCGTGGGTACATGACTATTACAGCTATTTTAACTTAAAATCAGTGCATCTTCACTCTCTTGTGTGTTTTTGGACACGGTGAACATGCACACATTTTCTCCTATCATTAATGAAACGCAGTCTGGACTTTTTGAACTTGTTCCATATAATAATTCTGTTGCTCTCCCTAAGGTTTCTTCCTTTTTTTCCTCTGTCGTATGTGTACAGATTGTAAAGCCAAATAAATAGAATAGAATTGACTAAATTGATGGGGCTCATATTTTCTTGGGGAGCTAAGAGTTGACAGAGACCGACCTCGAGATTCTTTGACAAAATTAAAGCACCAGATTCATTATGTAGAGCCTTTTTTACATCAACACCTTACCCAATTAAACATCACTATCATGTATTGTTGGTAATAATGTTTGGCCAATAAAAAATACCATCAAAGACAAACACAGTACGCAGTATAGATCAGTGATTTTCAACCACTGTGCCGCGACACACCAGTGTGCCTTGAGATCGTCAGGTGTGCCGTGGGAAAATGTCCAATTTCACTTTATTGGTCCAAAAAAATATTATTTAGTTGCTGCAAATAATTTGCGATTGTTGAGTGTCTGAGCCTGCAACATAGTGGCTGGATAAGTAATGAAATACTCTTCCATGCCAGTGGGTGGCAGTAGGTAGCGCAATAATGACTATGAATTTAAGACTATTAAATGATGCGCAGGAAAGGTTGCGGTGACAAAACGAACAGCGATGGAGAAATTTGAGAAGGAAAAATGCAAACTCTGAAGTCTAACCCAGATGAAAAGCCTAGTAAGAGTGGTGGTCTAAAGAATGAAAAAACAGTGAGCTCGAGGCAATACAGTGAAAGTTATCTTTCATTTGGATTTACTTTCATTTTCATCTAAACAGGCCCAGGATCAACAAACATTAAATTGTCAGCATATATGCTGTAATATGCTACAATGTGTCATTTTGCAACTTTTTTGGTTGTTGGTGTGCCGCGGAATCTTTTTAATGTAAAAATTTTTTCAGAAAAGGTTGAAAAATATAGAGCATGCTGTAAGCCTTTGAATATTATGCTTCATTATTTAAGTGTATGTTAAATCAGATGCAGGTATCCTAAACACATGACCTGGTAACAGTAAGCTCTTTAGCAAATAGCAATACATGATCATTAACAGAGACAGATTAACACCAGATAACAGTAACACCACAACAAGCACATGGGATTCGCTGGCAAGCAAATGCGTCACAAACACACATGGGGTTATAGTAACATATACATATATTATACATACTTATAGTAAGTGTGGGCAGGGCTCAAGACTAACAGCAACCCAATAGAAAATGTTTGGGTCGAACAGAGATCTTCTCCGGAATGCCTCGGGGAGGAAAGGAATTAAAGAATTTATTTATTACATTACAGTCATTTAGCAGATGTTTTTATCCAAAGCGACTTACAATTCAGATTCTATCATACCGTAGGCACAGCTACGGGAGCAATTTTGGGGTGTGAGCAAGTGTCTTGCTCAAGGACACATCGACATGCGACTGGTGGAACAGGGGATCGAACCGCCGATCCTCTGATTGAAGGACGGCCCTGCTCGCCACTTAGCCACAGTCGCCTACATGTATGTGTGTATGTGTGTATGTATGTATGTGCATATGTAATTACAGAATGTCTGTAAAGTATGTATGTATTTACAATATGTATGTATGTATATTCTTCTCATGTCGGTAGGAGAAAAGCTAGTTAGCTGTTAGCAGCTTGTGAGCAAGCTGGTGTGTTTGGCTAACGGCACTAACAGCTAACGGTGGAAACACTCAGAAGCTTTAAACACTCAACACGAAGCGTTACACAGTAAAGTGCAGTTTAATGTGACAACACAACAGATTTACAGTGATTAAATGTACTGAAGTATTTCAGCTGAGTACAGTACAATACAAGTACTTTGAGTTTGAGTTTAAAACCAATCCTGTTAATCATATATCTTTTAGCGGGACTGTTTTTTCAATAAGGTTAGCAATAATAATATGTCCTAATGATTGGGAGCATTTTGACCAAATCAAATCTATTTACTTTCAACTTTTCAGCTGAAACCTAGAAGCTTTGGCTATAAAGCAAAATGCATGTTTTTATTATGACACTAAAAATGTAAAAAAAACAAAAACAAAAAAACAACAACTAGATGATAATAACAAAAGAACCATTTTAGTACGGGACAGTTTGCATTCACTTTGGGACGGTTAAAAAAACCCTTTGTGACGTTGGTGAAAAATGTTAGTCTGGAGCCCTGTGTGTGGGTATGAGGGGAGGGCAACTACCTACAAGAGAAGGAAAGACTGCTTCTTCAGGCGATGGACTGAAGACAACACCAAAACTGAAGACAACACCAAAACAAAATCCATGCAGAACCGAGGGTACATCAATCATCTGGGTAGAAGGACCCAGAAATAAGGAAAGAGTTTTAAATTGTACCAAAAAATATAGAGGATTGAGATTCCTGAGAGGTCAAATAAAAATTAAATTAAATAAAACTTGCCATGTAGTTTGCTGTGGTCACACCGGGGTATGCAAGATCAAAACGGGTAACCAGTGCAGGCTGCAGGTAAGAAAACAAGACAAGATCACTAGCCAGTATTGGGTAAAGAGAGAGAGGGGGGGGAGGGGGCAAGGGAACCTAATGCACCGGGATTCAAAAAAAGCAATAGTAATTGTTACCCTGTTACATGTTGAGTGGGAGGCGGAGGGTTACATGTCCAAAGGGGTTGAGATTGGATGAGGATGATGAGAGGGAGTGGATCGCTCTGGCTGCCTGCATTATTTCTGTCAATGAGGAAGAGCCTCTTACCCAGTGACAGACTGGCTGCACATGTGCAAAATCTTATTCACTGATGTTCCCTACTGCAGTAATGACTCAAACTGACTAAAGAACAAATAAGTATTAGAAAACAGAACAGTGTGTTTCTCAATAAACATATACCAACATTGACTGCCAACTGCCAACAAGACTGTTTGCACCATATTTATATATAGTATATATAGCATTTGATTTGGTTGTTTGAGCCATTTCACTGCTGTGTGTTACATTTACATGATGACTCTTTAACTTTGGAGATATTTTAAATGTATGTAAATGGTTCAGATGTCAACAGATATCGCTTCATGACACAACACAGGTAGAGGGTGTAATCAGAAATAAAGCACTCAGAGCTCCAGACAGTAGATGGTGACAGAGTATAACATTGAGGATTATAAAATCTGGTTTCACATTCAGACAAAAGCATTAACATCATCATTTAGCAACAACACTACGAGAGAAGTGCTGTGTTCAATCACAATGTAATCCCATTGAGTTCCTGCCTGTGAAGAAGTCTTCACAAAATCAAAGTCAAGGCCAAGCGTCCCTTCATATGCATTCAAACCAACATCATTTAATACACAATGATTTCAATTATGATCACTTCTAATGGAGCCCATTTTAAAAAAACAGTGGTAGCAGATGGAATTATGAAGGGCAGTGTGTAATACTTCTGGGGATATATTAGCATAAATGGAATGTCATTTTCATTATTATGTTTTCATCAGTGTATAATCACCAGAAAATAAGAATAGTTGTGTTTTTGGAGAATGAGCCCTTCATATCTACATAGGGAGCTGGTCCTCTTCATGCAGTCCGCCATGTTGCACCACCGTCTTTCTACAGTAAAGCCAGTTTGAAGGCAAAAGTTGTTCACGGCTCACGTTACCATAGTCTTGGAAAGGGAGGAGTGAGTGGGGGGGATTCAGTTGGTTATAAAATGCAAACAACAGTACGTCAAAGGAAAATTCAATCAAAGGAAAAATTAAATCTAATCTAAAGACAATAAAGAACTGTAAATGTAATGGTACTGTAATAATGTTTCCACTTACTGTAGTTAGACTTCCCTTAATAACAATATATGCTTTGAACACTAACATTAGGACGAATTATTCTGCTGCATATGTGCCACACCATATTAGATTATTTCTAATGGTATATAAATTCATGCCCATGTCTCCTCTGACTGTTGTTAATGGTATCTATTTGGGACTGACTTTTTTTAAAACCCTCACTAACTGTCTTATTAACTAATATATATACGTATATATATATATATATATACGTATATATATATATATATATATACGTATATATATATATATATATATATATATATATATATATATATATATATACATATATATATATGTATATATATACGTATATATATATATATATATATATATATATATATACATATATATATACGTATATATATACGTATATATATATATATATATATATATATACATATATATATACGTATATATATACGTATATATATATATATATATATATATATATATATATATATATATATACATAGTATACGCAGGCAATTTATTCCCTGTTCACTGAAACAACAAATGGTTTGCCAAGGATGTCAAACCATTCCTGAAATTAACTTCTCTTCATTTGCAACATTGCCCTCTGCTGGCTCAAACCTGAATAGAAACACAGTCACTTCACAACAAAGTCCATCTGCCAGCTGAACCGCTGTCTGATCTTTAACATCACTCTCTTATTGACCTTGTACTATGTGCATGAGACATGTGTTGTGTTTTTTAATTCAACTTTGGACTTTACATGGAGGTGAGCTCCTTTTTGGGCTGAGAGAGGCACTGAGATGTTAGAGGATGGACTCCAGGTTAGGATGCACCGGCTCTTCATGAATCAAGACAATGCAGAGGAAAAATGTTTGCAAAGAATGGTGAAGGCAGAGAGAAAGAGGAATGTGGAGACAGTATTTAATAATTTTATCTTCCAATGAAGATGAAAACTACGACAAAGACTACAATTTGTGCTTCTGTGGAACAGAAAAGCACATAAAAATAGGGAAGTAAAAAGTAGGAGGAAAACCTTCACATTTTGTGAAGCATCCAAAAAGTAGACTCTCCAAAGTGTTCCATACATTTGCCAATCAAAACGGACACTATGAACAGTGAGCAGTCTGTGGTCATATTAAAGCTAAAAAGACAAAACGGAGGAGGGAGAGAGACTAAGACAAGGCCATGTTGGCAGTGGTCATGGTTGAATTGTGATGAAGGCCAGAGGGTCATGGTTTCTATGCCAGGTGCAAAAGCTCATACTTGGAATGGAGGGAGAGAGGGTGTGGTTCTAACCTTGAGAGGAGAGATGTGGGAATGGGACACGTAGCCGTGCACATTCTCGATCTCAGACAGGTTCTTCTCAGAAACGTGCACAAGCTCAGGGGCGTGCACCTCGTTGGTGAGCCGCGGGAATCCCTGGTCAAGAGGCGGAGAGTCGTCTTCTTGGTAGTGGTACTGCTGAGAGCGGAACAAGAGAAAGAGAAAAAGGGGGACATGGAGAGACAAAGAGAGACAAGGACACCGAGAAGTGATGAGATCCAAAAACAAAAGTATGGGCTTTGTCTTCCTGTTCTCAGAAATGACAAGAGAAAAGGCAAAGAACCATTCATCTTGATGAAGTTTGTACATTAAACTGGCAAATTCATGATCATACTGTCATTTTCAATGTTTCCTTTACTTGGTGTGATTATTGTACAATGCTTAAATATTCTAAATTATGAAAAGAATGATGTTGAAATGTATATGTTTTTTTAGACATCAACATGGCTAAACTATTAGGCACCCAGAGTAGCACAAGAGATTCACAGTCATGAGATATTAATTCAAATTGCATTTGTTGCATACCATTATTTATGAATATGAAATATTCATTACATATGGGGAGTGTCTCAGATTTAGAATATATATTTATCTCACTAGGTTATTTAAAAATATATAATAAAAAAATGTGTTTTCTACAAGACAAGGAATTTCAAGTTATAACTTCTACTTATCTTTATGTTCTCGATGAGAAACTAGATTTGGTTTTAATCACTTACTCACTTTTTTTTTTGCGCTTTGATTTGCACTGAAATTTGACGACACCCAACTTTTGCAACAACAACAGATTCATATGGCACAAAATGGATCCCTGGTTAACATGTAAATACAGTGTTGACAGAGATGGTCATGAGAGTCAACAGTAGTTCTGAAGTGTGACACAAGATGCTGTGAAACTGAGAGATGAATCATGACTCGTCACATATCATATCAGCAGAGTAAATACTGTGGTTGATCGCCAGAATGATACTGTGTGGGTTTGGATGGGGGGAAAAATACTACTCCCCTCCTCCCCTCTCTCACCCAAGGAGCGTTCATCAAGGCAGGGTTCATGCAGGGTGGGGGCTGGCCATTGTGGGGCAGTTGTATTGCTGGTGGCCTGTTCTGGAGAGAGCAACAGGACCACATGTAACCACCAAGAGCAAACAGAAACGGTCTGGCTGAGAAATTAAGTACAGAAACAATCAGTCACGTCCAAGATTCCAAGCATTTAACCAGTCCACCCATACAGGAGCAAAATGGCAGCAGGAGGCTGAGAAGCTCAGAGGTACTGGCACATACAGTAGAGTACTGTGGGTGTCAGCATTCTGTACAAACACAACAGATGTCAGCACAGGCTGGCCAGATGGGGCTAGGGTAACTACAAACTAAAACACACAGGTAAACAATGGGAAGACTTAGAGCAGGGGTGTCAAACAAATTTTGACCCTGGGCCACATCAGCATCATGGTTGCCCTCAAAGGCCGGTTGTAACTGTAAGGCTGTATAACTGTAACGACTCCCAAAAATATTGTTAAATAACTGTCTCTGCATTTGATTATTGTTTATTCAAGTGTAAACAGATTGTACATGCAGTTATATACATGTAAAATTATATTTAAGCACATTTCTGTTATTATTACATAATCAAATTCATAAGATAATCAAAGCTATTTTTGTCCTCTCTCTGCATCACTAATGTTCCTCCCCGTCATCGTCCCATGCATGGCAGCTACATCCAAGAGCTCCTCACTGACGGTCAAGTCTGCCTTCAGTCTCTTTTAAACACTGATAGATGTATGATGTATCCGTGTTGTCTGTGATTTCATCAACAGCTAATGAAGAAGACAAGTAACTGCTCATTTCTTCGGCTAGCTGTGTTGTTAGATCGCCTGCTAGTTCCTGAACTCGGTCTGCGATGGTGTTACTTCACAAACATTTGTAAAAGTCTGTATCTGGTCGGAGCACACCTGCTCACATACCTTTAAGCATGTACTGGGCTGTAGCTTTTGTAAATATATTCTGCTGCGATTGCAGTCTGCCTTTTAATTCTTGGACAATTTCATGTTTATGAAATGTTTATCTTGGAGGCTAAATTTAGCTCCGTGTTTGGTGTCAAAATGCCGACGTAAATTGTATTCCTTCATCACCGACACTGCCTCATAGCACAGAAGACGTACCGTTTTTTCTTCTTGAAGAACAAACCATATTTCATAAAATTGTCTTCCATCTGCATACATTTTTCTCTTCGTGGACATTTTGGGATTATTTGTCAATCATTTTCAACTCAAACACTTGTTGGAAAACCGCTTTAAGGGCTGTTGCCTCTCCTGTCCACCTGTTGTGATAGTTTTAATGTCGGCACACAGACAACATGCTATCTCATAATTTAGACTTTCTATCTCATAATTTCGACCATGGGGATATTTTTATTTTCAAGTCTAACTTTTAATTATTTTTTTTAAAATAAAAAATCCGCGGGCCACATAAAATTATGTGGCGGGCCGAATTTGGGCCTTGAGTTTGACATGTCTGACTTAGAGCAACAATCACATCATCCCATGGCACGGTCACACAAGTTAAAGTAAAATTAAATGGTTGGCTAATAGATCTGTGATAAAGAGTGCACTATAGCACGTCACAATTCTTAGCAACAACAAAAAACAGATCCACTCTTTCTCTATAAGAAGACAATTTAGAAACAGACATATTGGCATTTGGCATTACAGCAGCACTGCATCATACACCAACATCGTTCTATCACTTTAGACTCACATCCTTAAATGTGAGAAGGCCCCTGGTATCAAGGCAACATTTGACCAAATCAACTACAAAAGAGGAAGAGCATGCCTCTCAAAGTCATAGAATAACAGAACAGTACCTAGAAGATACAACAGAGTCCAATCAATTGTAATGCCTCAATGATCACAGTTATTTCTGATGATGCCTAAAGGCAGCAATATACAAATGTGCATTCTAATGTTAGGAGGACGCAGCTCTGGCCGATGATAGCTTCCAGTGCTACTAAAATAGAAATCCATTTTGTAATTGTGCCATAGCTGTATTATCATGCATGCATGCATTATCTACTGTATAATCCTGTAAGATGTAAGAGAAATAAAAAGGTGACAAACGAACATCCTTTTGTGTTCATTTTAAACAATAAAAAGCTTTAATTAAATGTGATCCTGCAAAGGCTAAAGTTAGCACAGTTAAAAGATGGACAGATGGATAAATGTGATATACACGATTAGTCATGTGATCATGCCTAGGTTCTCTTGAGTGAGAAATTTACCACTGGAGGTAATTTTACCAGTGCAGGTAGGTAGTAGTTGGGCATTTAATTAGCATTGTTACAGAAACAGTTACTTTGCAGTTACACATCCCCTACTGGACAATCTAGATATTAAAAAAAATGGATTTGGGCAGAGGCAGGAAGAAGTGGAGCGAAGGGGCCTTACTAGTTGAGTGAAAGTATCCACCAGGGCAAACACTGCAATTTCCTGCTAGCAAACAAATCGGCCACCAGCTGACCAAAAACATTGCCACATTGATGCAACTCTGTCAAGAAGAGAGTTAGAGCTTTCGATCATCTGGATACTGATTGATGTGTCAGGCTCTAAGGAAACAAAAAATGACTTTCAGCCTTCCTGCGAAAGCTGGGGAACCTAGCGCCCCCTGCAGATTCAGCTAGGCCACCACAATGGTGCTGTCCAACCATAGCATGATGAGTTTGCTGGTAACCGAGGTAAAAATGGAGCAGAGATTTCTTTAAAAGAAAATAAAATAAATAAAAACGTCAAACTGATCACTAAGGTTTTCCCTAATGGAATATAATTTTCCACGTTTACTTACTTTTGTGATTTACACAGTTCAGATTTGTTTTTTTACCCCCTATACGTGTGCATCTCAGGATTTTTAGAAAACCTCTGGAAATAATAATAAAAACATGATGGTTCTCAGTTTGCTTGGAAGCCAACTGTTAAGTCTTGAATTTGACAGCTTACCTTACATACACACAGACCTTTCACATTCAATGAAAACCAAGAAATACTCTTTGAAACATGTTGGAAAACATGCAAAAAAGTGAAGAGGAAAGAAAAAAATCCCTCAGCTGCTCGACTAACAAAACCTTAAACACTCTACTTCTAACATCGACACCTCCATTCAGTCTATGTCAGGATGGATGGAGGAAATCAAAGGAGTGTGTCTTTATGCTGCTGTTTTTTCGGGGGCTATTAGGACACAGGTAGCAGTTTTATTCAAGACACTGAATCAGATTTTTAATGCACTTTAATTGAGGCCTTCCTACAGGAATAATCAGTGGATGGCAGGAGACAGTGTTGCAAGATGTTAGAGCCGTGACAATGTAATCGTGTATTGGATGCAGCAGGAAAGATGGGCTCTTCTTTTAAAAATGAATCCATCTCTGTTAAGAGTTCCTGTAGAAACACCTGCTACCAAGAACAAAATAGTGTTTCCCTTGGTTTTGTGTTGCAGTGGTGCGTAGGGACAATTTTACATTGGGGTCTGTTTGTGTTTCTTGTGTAGATTAAGATGCTGCAGTACAAATTCACTTTTAGAAATTACTGACTACTTTGGAAGAAGTGTAATTAGTGTTATTTATTAATAATTTAGGGGGAAAGTTGACAATGATGCACTCCTCTTGTGTCTCATTGTACATGCATATAGTCACTGTACATTAACACATTGTGTTGTTTGACCCGGACTTGAAAACTTTCACTAGGAAAAGTCCAACAGTGGTGATTCTTAACCCGATACTGGTCCGTGCAGTGTTGGTCTGATCTGATACCAAGACTAAGAGTCGACAGACATGTTAGAGGCTCTGTAAGACTGCAGTTAGGCAAAGTGGTGTTTTGAGCTATATACTAAAGTCAGCATGCTAACATGCTAATGATTCCACTCTGTTTGTTCTTTCTTGTTACATCACAAGGCAGCTGGATTGTCGCGATGTCACAAGATCATGTGAGAATTGTGGGATCACATATCACACGAAAAGCCACCTTGTCAGACTTAAGTAATGTGTTTGTGTCCGGTAGGCCATTACACGGACCAATCAGTGTCCTGTGGGGAGGCAGCTGGGGGTGTGGCTTAGTGTGTGTAAGACAACACAGAGAGGAGACTGTTCGTTCTAAACAAAAATGGAGACTCCTAAAGAGGTTAGTGTAGAAACTGCAATAGCATCAGTTCTATCACAACTAGTGGTGTAACGGATCACGGACAGTTTAATCGTCATAGTGTAATAAAGCTTTACTGTTGCTGTTCCTTTTCAAGTAGCAAGTCCCAATATCAATGCAAAATTTCAAGGACTGCCTTTTTTTGACCTTCATAACATATCAAAAATCAGGCACATCATTTCTCAAAGCCATGCAGAAAGATTAGTTCATGCATTTGTTACTTTTAGATTACTGCAATTCCTTATTATCAGACTGCTCTAATAAGTCTCTTCAATCGCTCCAGAATCCAGAATGCTGCAGCACATCGTGTACTAACAAAAACTAAGAAAAGAGATCATATCACTCCTGTATTAGCTTCTCTGCACTGACAGAAATCAGAATCCTTCTCCTCACCTACAAAGCCCTAAATGGCCAGGTACCATCATATCTTAAGGAGCGTACAGTACCATATTACCATATGGTACCATATTGTGACCTGGAACAATATACTTTATATCAGTGGTTCTCAACTGGTCTGGCTGCGGGACCCACCATCACCCCTTGATGACAAGCCGCGACCCAAATTTTCAACTTCTTAAATGTATTTAATGAAAAGATGGTGCAAATCCATATCTCATGTAGTCGGTGTTGTACTTGCATTTCCCTCAATTAGCATGAAAACAAACAGTGTGGGTGTTCTTCTATACTGTGAAATGGGGGGTGTCTATTAGCATTACAAGGCATTAACGCCAAATACTGTTAAGGAGAGTGAATAACTCCGCTGCTTTAAAAATCCCCTTCAAAATAAAAGCACAGGATTTTTTATTTTATTTGAATTTTTATTCAGCAAAGGCCCGCGACCCACTGAAAATGGGACTGCGACCCACTTTTAGGTCGTGACCCACCAGTTGAGAATTACTGCTCTATATCCTTCATGAATGTAAACTATTTGCAGCAGTCAAACATTCAATTTAAAGTCTCTATGTTGCGGTTGTGCTCATGTCTTTCAGTCAATTAAAATTGGTGAAGAATGGTTTCTAAAACTGCACTGAAATGTTGTTATTACAATATTAAACATACCAATAAAATGCAGCAGTATATTTAATCTACTGTACTGGCATTTTCAACAATACCAACACAAACATGTACCATGGTTAAGGAGAATTCTGTCGCATAGGCTTTACTTTCTTTAATGTCACTATAGCCTATTTTAGGCCATAATAGACTGATAAGCAGCCAACAGTGGAATTGCTATAACGAGGTGAAACGTTTGCGCTAAGCAAGTAGATGAAAGAATGCTCAGAGTTAATAATCATAACTACTGTACCAATCCAAGGCCTCAAGCCTGAGAGAAGCCCAGTGACCTACAATATACTGTGTGAGAGAAGTACTACAGCACTGGGTAAAATCACCCAGGCTCTGGTTACACAACCACATTAGAGGAGTGTGAGCACTATTGGAGCATCGTTTGGTGTGCATAAAGCCTGAGGTGAGAGTAAATTATTTTCTTTTCATTTTTGTTCACTGAGTTCACTGTGAACTACTGTACTGCTTAACTTACTTGGTTTGCTAAAATGTAATGGACTAAAGTTAAAGCATAATACTTGGGGCACAAATACATTCCAATAACCAGTTTAAGAAGTAGCAAATCAGTAAATGAAGGCTAAATGACTGTCGCAAAGGGGCTCTTCATTTACCACCAGGACCAGACAATAGAATTGGGGAAGAACAAGGGTGGAGGTGTCTGCTTCATGATCGACAACCAATGATGCTCAAATGTGGAGATATATTTCTACAGCCTGTTCTCCTAACCTAGAGCACCTTATGATGAGATGCCATCCTTATTACTCCAAGGGAGTTAACATTGGTTATTCATTCCCCTACACACTGACGGCAACCAAGCACTGGACGAACTGTATGGAGTTATCCACAGGAATGACACCTAATGGCTGGAAGCTGCTTTTATTTTTGCCAGGGATCTCAACAATGCCAAGCCAAGAAAAGTCTTGCCAAGTTTTCACTTTACCTGCTGTGGTAACAAGCTTGACCAAGTCTACATTCCAGGAAGAAGATAAGGCCCTGCCTGGTCCCCCCTTTAGTAAATTAGATCACACCTCAGTTGTACTTGCCTACCTATAGGGCCAATAGTATAGGCTCCGGTCTTGGACTTTTCGCTACATCATTGCTTTAGAGTAGTGTGTGTGTGATCCAGGACAACAACATTGACACATATAAGCATGCAGTCATTGACTCATCGGCAATTGCATTGATGACGTTGTAGACTACTAAATAAACATTACCAAATCAGAAGCCCTGGGTTAACAGGGAAGTCCAAGCCACATTTAAAGAACAGACTCATACAACTAAAGCACTTTGGGAGAATACAGTAACATATGGTCTGGACTAAGAACTATCACAGACTACATAAGGAAACTACAGGATCTATGTATATCTCCCAAATTAACAGAACACCTCTCTGTGCATTGAGAGTTACGACTGAGGACCTCTCAGTAATATCCTTCAAAAGTATTAACCTACACAAGGCACCTGGACCTGATGGCATCCCTGCCAGCTGCCGGGTCCTCAATGTGTATGCAGATTAACTGGTGGATGTCTTCACAGGCATTTTCAACCTTTCATTGCTTCAGTCTGTAGTACCCAAGTTTCAAAAAGGCCATCATTGCCCCTGTCCCCTAACAAACTCATGTCCTCTACCCAAACCACTGCCCAGTAGCATTTAGTGGAAGTGACCCATTTGAGAGATCATTAGATTCAGTTTTAATCAAAACAGTCCCGTAGAGGAGCTGTAGTTTCATCTGTCCAAACTTAAACAGTTTTTTTCTCATGGTTTCACTCATTTAACCAGCTGGAAGTAAGTAGGCAGGCAGCAGAAACAGGGAAATATGGTCTGACCAAAGTGGGGGCAAGGGAGGGCTATTTACCTTCTTCTTATGAGAATCTTGAGTCATGTTGGCATGGTATACAGTCCGCCCCTCAAGAGCAATAGCCTAAGTCTTATTTCATTCATTTTACTTTCCAGTGACTGGGCATTAGCCAGAAGCAGGCCTGGTAGTGGACTAGCCCTGGCTTAGCTTTGCTCTTATCCCAACTATTCTCCCTCCTTTTCTGGGGTGGTCACATGGCTTCTGGTGGCATTTGGTCCAGCTGGTCTGGCTGGATGGTCAAAAGATTTCGTGGGCAGTGATCGTCTCAAAATCTTCTGCACTTTCCAATGTTGATGAGTTATTTTCTGTCATAAATGTAGCAACGTTTATGGGAGCTACTGGACGCCCCATCTACATGCGCCACAGTCATGTGGCTCATGTGGCACAGTCATGGTAACATGAAGCTCAGAGACCTGAGACTCAACTGCCCTCTTTGACTGGATCCTGAACTTCCTGACGGGCAGACCCCAGGCTGTGCGGATGAGCACTACCACATCCTCCACCCGACTCTAAACACCAGTGCCCCTCAGAGCTGCATGTTAAGTCCTCTCTTGTACCTCGTTGCTCAAACACGACTGCCCGGACACACTCAACTCTATCAAAAAGTTTTCTGACGACACAGTTGTCATTGGCCTGATTACCAACAATGAGCACAACAACCTTCATCTCAATTCTAGCAAATCATAGGATCTGATGTGGACTATAGGAAACAATAAAGAGTAGGACATGTCCCATCATCCTCATCACTGAGACAACGGTGGAGAGAGTCAGCAGCTTCAGGTTCTGCGAGGTTCACATCAGCGAGGAACTGACCTTGACTCTCCACACTGACACAATAACAAAGACAGCGAGAAAAAGTTTGCAGGGCTTGTAATACCATGTATTATAACCAAGGTATGAAAAATGAATAATTTGAGCTGTGCATGTAATTTTCAGTTCTATTTGCACTAGTGTACTGTAACTTGGTACATTGTGCAGTGCTGCTAACTGTCCTGCATTGACTGTGAGACTCACACAGTTGAAACTTTTCTCACTCACGACACAAATCCATCTTCTCATGCAATGAAATATAAATGTATAACTGTTAACGTTGCAGCGCGAAAAGAAGACACTGACAGCGAACAAAGATGTCACAGTTCAGCTCCACACCCTCCTCACTCTACTTGTCACCCACTCAGTCTAAACTCCCTTCACCTGTTCACTCACCTGTCTCTGATCACTAATCAAGTCACTATACTGGGTACATCCCAAGCCTCTTAATTGCATCCCCGTTTCCCTCACTTGGGTCCTTTCCTTGCGTCTTAGTCCCTCCCACCAGGGATGCATGGAGGAAACCATGCGAGGAGAGAGGAACGAGGAAATATGTTTTAAGAGATATGAGACGTCCTTTCCTCTGAAGCGTCATGTGAAACGACGTCTGTTTCTGATGATGGCAGATCACAACTGATCGCAGCCGGCTTTAACAGCTGGAGAGACTTTTGATAGTTTGTGTCTGCACAATAACCCTGATGAATAGCAGCCCACGGTCTTCAGTTGCTGCTCGAATTACCGGGGTATCATGCTACTCAACCTCCCAGGGAAGGTCTATGCCAGGGTGCTGGAAAGGAGGCGCCGACCGTTTGTCGAACCTCGGATTCAAGAGGAACAGTGTGGATTCCATCCCGGCCGTGGAACAGTGGACCCTCGCAAGACTACTGGAGGGATTCTGGGAGTTTGCTCAACCAGTCTATATGTGCTTTGTGGACTTGGAGAAGGCTTTCGACCGGGTCTCTCGGGTTCTTGTGGGGGGTGCTGTGGGAGTATGTGATGCCGGACCCGTTACAACGGGCCATCTGGTCTCTGTATGACTGCAGTAGGAGCTGTGTCAGCATTCTCTGCAATAAGTCAGACACGTTCCTGGTGGGTGTTGGCCTCCGCCAGGGCTGCCCTTTGTCACCGGTCCTGTTCGTGACTTTCATTGACAGGATATCCAGGCGCAGCCAGATGGTGGAGAACGTCAGGTTCGTAGGTCTCAGATCACCTCTCTGCTGTTTGCAGATGATGTCGTCCTGTTGGCCTCTTCGGATCGTGACCTCCAGCATTCACTGGGGCGGTTTGCAGCCGAGTGTGAAGCAGCGGGGATGAGAGTTACCACCTCCAAATCTGAGGTCATGGTGCTCTGCCGGAAACCGGTGGATTGCTCCCTCTAGGTGGGGACGGAGTGCATACCTCAAGTGAAGGAGTTCAAGTATCTTGGGGTCTTGTTCACGAATGAGGGTGAGATGGAGCGGGAGATCGACAGGCGGATCGGTGCGGCTGCATCAGTAAAGCAGGCGCTGCATCAGAACGTCTTGGTTAAGAGGAAGCTGAGCCGGAAGGCGAACCTCTCAATTTACTGGTCGGTCTACATTCCTACCCTCACCTATGGTCACGAACTTTGGGTCGTGACCGAAAGGACAAGGTCGCGGCTACAAGCGGCCGAAATGAGTTTCCTCCGTAGGGTGGCCAGGCTCAGCCTTAGAGATAGGTTAAGGAGCTCAGACATCAGGAGGGAACTTGGAGTTGAACCGCTACTCCTTCGCGTCAAGGTTTTCTGGGCACGCCCAACTGGGAGGAGACCCTGGGGAAGACCCAGAACACGCTGGAGGGATAATATCTCCCAGCTGGCCTGGGAACGCCTCGGGATCCCCCAGTATGAGCTGGAAAATGTTGTGGGGGAAATGGAAGTCTGGGTCAGCCTGCTTGGCCTGCTGCCACTGCGACCCGACCCCGGATAAGCAGAAGAAAAATGGATGGTGTCTGCACACATGATCACTGTACTTAATAATAGTAACTAATAATACTAATAACTAATAAAGACACACAGTAATCATCACTGTAGAGGTGTTTTCTCTGTTACCTCTTTAATAAACTGTGTCCTGTTTATAAGCACATGATCGATTTATACGGCAGAATGCGTTTGTCATATGTCTTATGACTTATTTGCGTCTGTACATTTTGAAATTGTGACTGTGACGTGATTATTAAATAAGCCAGAATATGATTATGGTTTCTCTTAAATGACATAACTCATCAAACCAGACACTCAGGAATGATCAGCCTCACGTGACTGAATGAAATGATGATAAATTATGTAAAACGTGTTTCGTCTCTCCAGCTCTCTCTGACTTTAATTGTATCCATAATAAAAGTTATTGAGGGAAATATCAGATCATGAAAAGACAAATCTTTCTAATAAATGAAGAAAGTTGTTTGTGGTCCTTTTGTTGTTCAGTCTACAATGAACATATAATTAAACCAGATACTGAATCAGAAAACATATAAAATATAAAACTTAAATTTAATCTGCGATCCGTCTTTGCTGTTTACATCTTGAAAAAAATCGTATCAGTCCGATCAGCTGCAGCGTCCAATCACATAACTGATGAACAAAGAGGGGGCGTGTCGGCCATTAAAACACTTCCTGGAAGCCTGTTCTCGTGGGTCCTCGCTCATGGCTCCTCAGGGATCCCTCCTCTCTCCTCGATCCTCGCTCCTCCGAGCTAAATAAGAGCTTTGGGACGGCCGTCAATATGGCTGCGCAGTACAACTTCCAGTTCAAGTGAGGATCGAAGAGCGAGGAAATGACAATTAAGAGACTTGGGATGTACCCATAGACTCCTGCCTCTCAGACACACATTGCCAGATTGTTCTTCGCTTTTCAATGCCAGACTCTCCAGCGCTCTATCACTGACTGATTTCCTGTTATCAACCCTGCCTGCCCCTGATCTACCCGTCTCGTCTGACTCCCGGTAAACCCAGCAGCCTTCTGTTCCTGATTTGGATTAATTCTGCCTGCTCTGCCAAGGACTTTGGTTATCATTCTGTACCTGCTAACTTTCTAATAAAAGCCAACGGTTCCTGGAATCTTGTGTGCTGCATTTGGGTCCATATACAATCCGTTAAAAAAGAGACAAGACAGAGCAGTACAGCACAGCAGCAGTGTGCTTTTGGTACAGTACCTGAACATGGAGCGGCCGAAAAGGACGAAAAATATACTTGCATTGCAATAACAATTTATTACACATCATATATTTAATAAGTTTTGTTGAATATCTGACGTCACAATGCTGAAAATCTTCCTATGGCCATATAAAACACTGTACAGGCTCAAATTATATAGTTACATTTTGAATTCTTAAAGTCTCATAAATTAAATAAATGTTTTCCATTAAAGGTTTGCTCAAATTTCCAATGTGGTCCTGTTTTACAAATCTGTTTTTGATCAAATTTAAAGAAAGGTCTGCTCACATTACATATTGACACATTGATTATTTCCTCATATTTGAACTGTCATAACAAAAGAAAATGTTGCAGTGGTTAATATTACATTTCTAATAGGTGCACCAAATTGTGCAGTAAATCTTAAAAGTTACATGCACCAGTGCATGTGCCCATTTCGTGCCCTGGAGTGGATGCCGCCAGTGTCCTAACAGTACATGTTCAACAAAGCAGGCAGCATATGTCGAAAGCACATTTCAAGTTTTTTATTTGAATTGTTTTACTAGAATGACTGTATAAGCAAGTGACACCACCAGTACAAACCAAGAGTACATCACAGAGCAAGAGTGCATCATGCTGCCTCCCCCAAGCTACTTTAGCAGTAGTTTGTTTTAGGCTACAACAGCAAAACTAAGTCATGGCACTGAGGTATGATGAGTTCCAAGTGAAAGTATTGGAGCACAAAGAACGGATTTATACTTTAACAGTGAGTGACTAATGAGTGAGAGAGACCAAGGGAGAGGTGGAGGAGGAGGGCATCTGACCTCTGGATGAAGGCCCGTTAAGCCCTAAGCCTATTTGTAGGCCTCTCCTCGATTTTTGCAACCCATAGTAAAGAGAGTGATTTTCGTCTAAATATAAGGTGTATTTTAATAGTTTTTATATTGTAGAAAGCTGACCCTTGTGAAATTTGTTCTGATTTGTAAATATCAGTATATATGTTACTTGTTAAGAGAACATTAAGATGGAACACAGCACAAATTTAAATTCTTTATCTCCGATTTAAAATTAATCCAATTTTAATAGATATTTTTTTTTAATGTTGTAGTTGAAAGCTCAAACCTCTCCCAGATCATAGCCCAATGGGTTGAAAGTCTCTCTGCACAATGTTTTCTTTGATAAAGTGAAGCATTCAAGAGCTAGAGAGATTAGAGTGCAGAGATTTCAGCCGAGGTCAACCAAAATGGTTCCAGCTGTTCCATTGTAATTTTATATAGTATATAATTATATATTTCACTTCTTTTATGACTAATAGTGTTCAATCTATCATATGCAGCAGTTTGGCATCATTTAGAGAGCCTGGATCCTCTCTGAGCCTGTTTATGTCTGTCATCCATGGGATTTTCTCATCTGGCTTCCACTCCAGGTCTCCTAGCTCAGCCTATGGTTGGTTGATTTCAGTCAATGGACCCTCCTTAGAAGCGTCTGAGTCCACAGAATCTAACAAACCCCTCGTGATTTTGATAGACAGAAGCGTTAGCCAGTAGGGAGTAAAACGGTGGTGCGTCACCTGAACCGCGTGCAAAAGATCGCCGTGGGGGGATAGGTTCCTTTGTTAGACGGACCCTTGTTTCTGCACGGGGGACATTTCAGAGACGCACCGGAAATACGTAGAAATATTGTTGACGGAAATAAGCGGAGATATACAGCAGAACTTTGCTGCTGTATTTGCTCACAGCCTTGTGAGGGTTTACCGGAGAGACGATCTGATGGTAGTTCTGTGTCGAATGCTCGTGCTTTTTGCTATCTTGGTTGCCTATGCTAACCGTTAGCTTTGTTATGCTAACTCGGAGAAGAGCGAGTTATGGCTAGAAATACGTGATTTTGTGATAAATCTTTTATTTGCGTACACTATTTGTGTAGAATGGTGTTTGGAGTGTGTACGAATGTCTTAGATTGTTTGTTTTAAGCAGATTTTGAATTTTTTTTTAGATTTTTATTTTTTTTTCATATTCATAAATACATGCATAAATGGACATTTTTGGACGGTAAATGCTACAGCGGACCCGAATTCGGGTCCGTCGGGCTTAACAGGTTTTAAACTAAGCAGAAGCAGAGAGATAATGACATTTATCAGAGCAATGCAAAGGGCTGTTTTAAACTCTGAAAGGTTCCACACAGAATGTATCCAAAGCAGCAGTTATTGTAAACTGTTTTGAAAAGGGCAGGCAAAAGATACGAGGCAGGTGATTGAATGACCCATCAGTTAATCAAACTCTCGTTTCGTCTTTCCATCAAGAAAAGCCTTCAGTGTCATTCTTTGCTCTTCTATCAATGAAGAAATACTCTCCAGGACTGATGCTTTTGCAGCACCTTCACTGACCTCTTTAGGAGTCGCCATTGTTGTTTAGAACAAACACTTGTCTCTCTGTATGGTCTCACACATACCTAAGCCACACAAACGCATTCCTTGAAGCCTGGCAACATGGATTTTGATGTGATATGTGATGCTGCGATTCACACATGATGACGTTGCAAGAATCCAGCTGTCATGCAAAGTAAATCCAAAGACACAATAATGACATGGAATTCTCTTTTTTCATTTCAGCCTCACACTGATTACAAAGTGTAGTCTGGAATGCAGAAAAGGAAGAGAGGGGTTGAAGGAGATAATTTGATCATGTTTTGATACGCGAGTAGATTTGTATAAAAAAAAATGGTATAAAAAGGGTTTGTTAGCTCGGCATCAACATATGCATTATAAGTAATACATTAGTGTATGATGCATGTAATTTACTAGTAACATGTTTGTCATTTATTTTGATGCGCAGCTCGAGGAAATCTCACATTAGTCACACTTCACAGTGCTCAAAGAAGAAAATTATGTTTCTTTCATCATGTCAAGTTGCTAATTTTGTACTTCTTGGCAATCAACATAATTAACCAATTCCTTTTCTTGGTTAAGCCAGATGAAGTCAGCGCACCATAAACACTACACACTCTCATCCTGTAGAGCAATGCCTCTCAACGTTGGGGTTTGTAGTATGCTGTTGCTGTGGGGCTGGTTGGGCTGAGCTGTGTGCAAAGCATCACTGCTCACGTGTGGTGTTGTCATGCTCCACTGAGAGGATCCCTTCTCTATGATGTTCACTACAGCAGAATCAAGATGAGATGGAAATGTGGGTTGGCATGGCCAAGGGCCGATTTAGAGCCTCTGTGCAGATTTAGTGTGGAATCTCCTAGCCGTTGTGTGCACTGACCTCTTTCTGTGGCTTTATATATCTACAGTTAGACTCTCTTCCCCCATTCTCTGCTCCAGTCCTAATTCCATCAGACAGTAGGAGGGAGAGCTGAGCTGTGGGAAAAAGAAAAGCACCTGCCCTCTGTTTTTCTCTCTTTTATAGTCAAACACACACATTTCTGTTGTCATCTAATGTTTTTTTTTAGCTTCAGTGTGTCAAACTCTTTTTAGGTGAGCAATGGATTTTGTACCCACAGACTGTCTGGGTGTTTTTCCAATCACTGTTATTCATGGGATTATACGGAATAATTATTGGGTCCTAAACAGACCAGTGGCTATAGTCTGGGAATGTGATGTACTGTAGTTGATGCCTGTTGATTCTTAATTAGTTTTCATCTAGGTATGTGTTCTAAATCATTTTAATCAGGCACTGTACAAGCAAGATTTTGCGTATGTAAATTATATAAGTGCCTGTACCTGATGAGAAGGGCTGGAAGAGAAAATGTAATCTCACTGGCATCAGAACAGTAAAGAAGGAAACAGTGATCACAGCAAGAAATATATTAACACCTCCCTTTAAACTGACTGATGCAGACAAACACGTTCATTCAATTTAAAACCGGTGGATGGAAGTAGAGGGAAAAAAGCACTTCACCAGGGACAGAAAAGATGGAGAGAGACAACAGAGTTGAGGTCTGAATGACCTCAGGGGACAGTTTGACTGTTTAAGCTGTATAACAGTCAGGCGAATCAGCGCACATATTTGAAGTGATTATGAGAAACATTTGAATAATTGTCATGTCCGTGAAGCTGTACTGAGAAACCACAGTTAGAAAAACCTAAGAGCTGAGAGTGATTCACAGTAAGAGCCATGAATAACTCACTGAAGCTAAATTACTTTTGTTTCCCATTAATTCTGTTGACTGCACTGTTCCCACATACTAACCCGCCTGTCATTTCAGAGGCAGCCACTCCTTCCTGCCCTGCAGTGACCCCTTTCCTGCCACATCACCTGACCTCCCCGCTCCCCTACTCAGCTGCTTCCCTTTTCCCTCATCATACCGGCCCATCACCATTCATTCCCTGCCAGATTGTCTACTTTTCTTCCATCTTTACCTTTTACTGCCCGAGTCTTGGATCGATTGATGATCCTGAACCCCGCCCCTTCTTAGGCATGTTTGCCTGTTCTTACTGCCTGTTATTTGACTCCAGAAAACATGAACTTTTATCCTAACCTGTCTTTTTTAATCTTTTCTGTTTTCTGAGACATTTCAGTGTTTCATACATATAGGGTCATTGTACCCAGTTCTCAAAGTTTAGTAATTAAAAGAAAACTGTAAAAATGAAAAAGTTAAAGAAAAAAGAGGCTCTTTGTTCCCTGAATGCTATACTGACTACCAATCCAATAGGGATGCAGCATACTGACTTTGGTCCAATACTGACTGGATCAGGTTTTGGTGTCAATGGGCCAATCTGGTATCAGATATACACACACACAGCTTATTTATCTGATTGGTACTCGAGTTTGATACCCAATGAAATGATAATCAATGAAATTAATAAATGGAAGAAGAATCAGTGCATACCAGTGCGCTTTTGTCCCCTATATGTATGTAATGTAATCCGTAACGCTCACTGCGTGAAATCAATGTCATGTGAAACTATGTGTCAGTTCTGACATTTAAACAAAACCATTGTTCATAACCTTGTGAAACTTTGTACAAATGTCATCATTGATGTGCAGTATCAGTCTCATAACAGCAGACGCACTAGCATGCTCAACTTGTCTGCTACTCTTCCAGCGACAGGGTTTCTGGTGTCATATAGTGATACAGACCTGACAAAGTAAAAGAAAAGGCTTTGCTCAGTGTTATTAATTGCACCTACATCTCTTCACCAAACCACTACACCTGTGTAAATGTTCATCCTAAATAAGACAGAATATCAGTTCATGTTTACCGAGCTATTCTTCTTGGAATGTATCTCATCTAAAATTTGATAAAAAAGTACTGAACATCAAGTTTTAAATGTTTGGCAACATTATCTTATCACAAAGTCATTATCAACACCTCTGGCTTCACAGTTAAGAACTACCACTGCAGCATGCAGGCAGTAGCGTAGCAGTAGCTTTATGCACGAACAAACCAAAACCAAAACAAGCTATTGTAGAAACAATAATGGTGCTGCCTATTTATGACTAGATTACGCTATTTGAGTGTTGATGTAACAGCTGCAATGTTAGCATTGTTTGCCTGTCATCTTGCAGACAGACCTGACAAAGCATGAATTCAGACTTTTTACAAAGCTGCATCATTATATCGTTATTTCAGCATCCTTTTTATCTGTTTATTGCCATTAAATCACGGCATACCGCTGTAGTAAACCAGTTGACATGTGGCTAGCTAGATACAGTGAATACGAAAATGTAAAAAATTGGTTTTGCCTTTGGAATGAACACATCCTTTGCTGGGGCGGTTCACTAATTGTGGACAAATGAAACAAAGCTCCTGTTAAAAATTAACAAATCTACTGATAACAGCACATTAAATGCCTGTAACAGCAATGAATGAAGGGTGGATGCAGAAATATAACAGGAGCTGTAAATATGGCCTCATTAAGCCCCAGTAAGCATTAATACACCTTTGAGGGATGCAGATAGGAAAACAAAACTGGGCTAGCACTGCTAGTGTTTTAATAATTATAAAGTGTTTTAATAATTTCCTCACATGACAGTTTATAGACAAACACAACCGACAGTGGACTCCTCATCCCATAGGATTCTCTTCCATCAGATACTACAGCAAACAATAATACAGAGAGCAGCACAGGATAATACTCAGAAGTCTGATAGAAAAATCTCTAGTACAGTACTACTTAAAATGAGCAACTGTCAACATCCTAGTGTTCCTCTAAAGCATCTCTGTTCCTCTTCCATCCTCTGCAACCTACCTTGCATCCAAACATCAACGACAAAGTGTTGTTGGTGCAGGCAACTTTGCAGTGGCACAGCACCGGGGTGCACTCTGGGCTTTTGACTATGGGAGACATTCCTGTAGAAAAGAGCCGTTGGCAGAAAGACGAAGAGCCACAGTCGGACCGAACTAGAAAGCTAGAAAGAAGGTTCGCGCTTTATGAGAGCGAGGTTTTGCATACGGGCTTTTGCTCTCTTACACACTAACACACTCACACTCTGTCCCCACCATACACTCCCCTTTCCTCCCTCTCTATCTCCCTCTCTCTCTGTCAGGAATGCCCACAGTCTCTATCCCTCTCCTCCTAACCATCCTCCTCCTCATGTTAGTCTCATTTCTGTGGAAGAATGAACTCATTACCAGGATAATCTGCCATATCACTTGTCCTTAACTAGTGCAAATTTGCATTTAGAAAAATAAATTGTCACTCTTTTTGTTTTATATTCATACACTGAGTATGTAGCTGCTGTGTACATGTAGCAGCAGGTCAACCAAGTGCCCCCAGCTGGCCAACATTGCAGATTAAAACTGCAAACAACTACTTTTGTGTCAAGTTTCCCATAAACATGAATATGTATTTATCATTTATTTGTTTCAAAAGCCTGTGTTGGAATGCAGCTTTGTAAAGTATGAATTTATTGTCTGCCAGAATGATGCATTCATGCGCAAATGTATTAACGTGAATACGCCAACTATAAATACTAAAATTTTACATTACTGTCATTTTAGCAGACGTTTTTATCCAAAGCGACTAACAATTCAGTATCTATCTACACACCGTAGACGGGGTTTAGTGTCTTGCTCAAGGACACATTGACATGAGACTAGCAGAACAGGAGATCGAACCGCCAACCCTCTAATTGAAAGGAGGCCCTGCTCTCCACTTACCCACAGTCAACCCAAAATAAACATAATAAAAATACTTTCAAATGATACGACACTTAAGTAAATTTCATTAACTATGGTTGGAGCACCTACCACTTGGTCCCTTTATGGGGTTAAAAATCTTGCTAAGTCCTTTTGTTTTCTTCGTCATACTGTAATCACTTGATATTAGTAATGTGGTCGCCACAGACCCTGTTAACTGCTTCTCCTTCATTCAAATGTTTCTGCAGTTTAAACACGGAATGTTTACAGACCATCTAAGAGACCTGATGATGCTACTGGTTGATGAGGTCATCCTGGACCCACCAGACTCTCCCAGTATGACACTTCATCAGAGGAGCAGGTGTCATGCTTCAGTCAACCGATTTATATTTCCATTCCATTGGCCATAAACAAAGCGACTTACTTACCTTTCTTTTACAATTTTGATGTGATTATACTGTTTAAACAGGTGATATGAACCACATATTTGATTTTATGTTGAAGGGTTAAAAGACCTGGTCCATTTAACATCCTAACTATGAAAATGTGAAATCCTTTACTTCAGCCAGTACATTTTCAAATTTCTCAGATTCCCGCTCAAACAAGCAGCTGTGAAGTTAATGTTTGAACAATTAGCGTGGTTATATCCATGATAGAAGACCGGAAACACAGAATAATCAGAGCAGACTGGGAGAATAATGTGTTTGTAAACATTAAAGCATGTAATCATGAGATGTGAGATGAGGGAAAGGGAGATAATGATATATGAAATAATATATAATTATCCTCATACTGCAGCTGTTTCATTTATACACAGTGTCTGTCAAAAAATGATAATAATAGTAACATGATAATATGATAAGTGGTGGCAGGCCACAGGTTACACTTTGATAAGAACTTCATGTAGAGGTGGGCTCAGAGTAAATGTTCAGTGTTTATAGACTGGGCTGAGTTGTAGAGGAGCAACAGCTTCACTGACAGCCTGCATGTTAATACAAAAACAGGCCTGATGCTTAACAAGGACTTCAATTCACATGGGACTGCTATAACCTGAGGTGGTTTTGATTAGGCATTTACTGAGTAAAAGATGTTGGAATCTTAACCAGAGCATGCAGTCCAAATATGGGATTAACTATCAGAGATGCTCTGGTTGTATTTTGATCAATCTATAATAAAACATATTCTGTTGGAATGTAGCTAAAGGATGTCATTTGAGAATGAGTCAGCCATGCTGTTGTTTTAGTTTGTTTCTGCAACATTGTTCTTTCTAAATAAACGTTCTTGCTTGCATAGTCTCTACATGTAGGATACCCATATTACAACTAATTAAAATTACAGTCAGTTTCTTCCAAACAGTTACAACCTTTTATTCATTAGTAATAATCATCATGAACAAATCCACCCCCTCATCGGCACAAATCACAGTGAAAGTTTGTCTGACAGACCAACAACACATTCTCTCTCCCAACTCATCAAACACCACTTACAGCTGCCCTCCGCTTCAAACTATGACGCTCTACGTTCCTCTCTAGCAATCAGGGACAGCATCTCAGTTTCTGCTAGTTGCATATGCACATACAAAGTGTCTTTTCAAAATAAACTTCCACGTTAACAGTAAATACACAGTTTCTGCCCGTTACATGCATATGGTCTGTTTTCAAAATAAACTTCATACTTACTTGGTTAGGCTAAAAAAAAAGATCTTGCTTTGGGTCAAAATAACTACGTTTGTTATGTTAAATAAGTATGCTTGTTACGCAACCTACGTATGCATTAGTTACTTAACAAAAATAAAGGTAAAATAAATCAGCGTTGACTTGGTCTGGGGACATGAACGGTGGTCTTCTGGATGGAAGCTCTCTTTTTTTGACCCAACCATCCACCCGGCCTCCTCCTCAAATGGACTTCCATGCTCTGTGTACTACATCATTCGCCCTGAGCATCTAATAATGATGCAGATGGGTTGGAGTTGACTCTGTCAGGTGGTATCAGACACCGAGGGCCAGTGACCAAGTGGAGGAATTTGACAAGCTGGAAGTGAAACCGGGTTAACACTGCACACTCTGGTCAGCTAGGAGATGAGAGTGAAGTGCTGATGTGTTCATACCAGGAAGAAATTATAAAACCACAGTAGGTTAATATCTTCTTACAAGTTTGCTTCTTTCTAGTATGGTAAAGACCTAGTGTACATCATGCTGGCTCAATCCACAAAACAACATGTGACCCTGCTACAGCTGTCTGTATTTCAGCTTCTCTCTCTCTGACCAGGCTTCTTTAGTTGTCAGACTGCAGCAGAGCTGCAGAAGATTAAAAGTCCAGCGAGTAATTCAGTACTTGTGTGAGGGATGTCACAGTAACACAGCTGCAGTATCAGGCTCTTTCCACACAGCTTGGCAGGGACTGTATTCTGCATCCTGATTCACCAGCATACAGTGCGGTACAGTATTATCTGAACTGAACCACTAGATGGACCCATAACACTGAGGATAACCCTGTTAACATGTGGAACACAGAGGGACCGTAACTAAAAACTCAATTACACTTTAATATACGGTGACTGAGGCCAATGTGTATAAATAATCAGGGAGCCTGTGAGAAACAATTACACAGCACATTTCATAAACATGAGAAAAGTCTATGAGACAAATGTGCACACATGCACAATGCAAGCCACACACTCCAGTGAACTGTGGTGTTCGCAGTAACTCCTAAACTCAAGTGTGTAACTGGACCAAACAGGATGAGAGCAGGCAATGACAGTTAAAAGACTTGGTAAAACCCTATGAAGGAATCAGCAACTGGGCACTTCTTGAGAGGACGTCTCCCCTCACAGGGACAAAGCCAGAGCAAATTTTATTCTCCATCCTCAAGGCTGTCAACTGAAATTCAAGTTCCTCTGTCTGCTCTTTCATGTCTGTTCATCCTGAAAGAAGAGATCCCTCCTCTGTTGCTTTTCTTGAGGTTTCTTCCATTTATTTGCTGTTAAGTGTTTTTTGTTTTTTTGTTTTTTTTTTGGGGGGGGGGGGGTTCCTTATCTGAATAGAGGGTCTAAGGACAAAGGGTGTTGTATGCTGTACAGATTGTAAAGCCCCTTTAGGCAAGTTTGTGATTTGTTCACATGCTAAGTACAAATGTCATTTCCATCACATTTTACAATTTTATACCGAAATGAACCTTCCAGATTTCCACCACCACAGAGCCCATGATTTAGAGACAGATAGCATGTGGAATCCGAGCTGTGAACTGAACCCACTCTGTGGCTGATGGATGATGTTTACACACAGCGCTTCCCCCACACTAGGTTAATGATACAACTACAAATATGTCCATTCAAGAGGATTATCAACACTGCTTCACAAGTGGCTGTGGTTACGCATCAACAGAATGCAACCATGTCCCTTCACACTGTGTCTCACATATTTAAATACCAACATATTATCACTCTCACCTCTTAAAATACTGTCGCTTTGTCAGAGTCCCCCCACTTCAAACTATGACGCTCTAGCATCAGTTTTAGACGTGTCCGGGATGGCGTATCAGTTTCTGCTCGTTTAATACATACAGCATTTTTCAAAACGACCGTACATGTCGAAACTTACAGTTTCCTCTCATTACATGCAAAAAACAAAAATAAACTTCCTGGTTTACTTATGTTTTATGTTTACTTACACAACAAAAATACTTGTTCAGGCTTAACAAAGATCGTGGTTTGGGTTAAAACAGTTATGTTTGTTACGTAAAGTAAATATGCTTGTTACACAGGCTAAGTAGGCTATGTAAGTTACGTAACAAAAGCAAGGTCAAAGAAGTCAATGTTAACTTGGTTTCAGCCGGGAGACGCACAGCGGTTTCCTGGATGAAAGTCCTGTGTTTGTGCAATAAGTAGTTTCATGTGGATTTACTGTAATAACATTCATGAGACAATGCCCAATCATTGCTTTTAAATCAGAACATATCAAGAAATGTTTTTTTTTGCCATATTATTACTTGTAAGAGTTTGAAAAACAAATGCAAAAAAGTAGGATGTGTTGACTGTCTGGTATGAAGGCACACACTGTTAGTGGAGTAGGGGGGGTGGAGTACTCAGTTGTGTTGTTAATAACATGCAGGTGAGTTTTTGATGAGCAGAGCATTAATTTTGAATGTCAATATCGCAGGCGATCGTGTTCATTTAATTGTGGGAAGCCAAAATCGTGATCTTGAGAAACAGTTTGATTAATTGTGCTGCCCTACAAGATGCCCAGATTTCTTGCAGACTTTAGTGGCGAGAGCAAGGTGGAGCTGAGCTGGGAGACTAATATTGTGCTGATCAAAAGCACTGACTGGGATCACCAGGAGTTAAGTCTTTGAAAGATTGAATTTAAGATGGTGTTCCATTATCCATTTTGATCCATATTAATGAGGCAGGCTGAGAGCCGCAGTAAGATACTGGCTTTCTTGGACAAAGCTGTGAATCATGTTTTCTTTTTGCCAACAAATGCCATTAAAAGATATGTTCCAACAATGTGTTAGTCCTTCACTCAATACTTTCTGACTTAAGTACTGTGTCTGTGACACTCAGCTCCGATCCCACTGGTTCCTACTGAAGAGGCAAATCTTTAAAAACACTAAAACAGCTGGCCAAACTTTTATTGAAAAAGAGGAAATAGTGCATTTGTCAGAGGCTAGATTTTAATTGGCGGATGAATCCACATTTGGTGAATTAGTGAGTATTCTGTCCAGCAGGACAGTGTTTGTTGGATTGAGTCAAAATAAACTATACTGTGTGTTCATGGTAATAAAGGAACATGTCACCCAGTGAGGCTCACTTTTTGGACAGCGATGGAGCTCTGTGGTACAGCCTAAGAAGATATATCAGGCTCTGGATACACACAAAATTCAAAGCTTGCATTCAGTGTTGGTTTAGGTCTGCACGTGAGATCTGCAGAAAAATACAAAATATCACCAGAATTACTGTTTGAAGTTTTCCTGTTGTATTGACTGAGGTTGGTTTGAGCCATTTGTTATTGGTTCGTGTGACTAAGGACTATACAAATAAGTGCATTTATAGTACAGGCATGGGCCTCTTTAAATAACAGCTGAAATTTGGTTGGCCACATTGTTTTTCATAACAATTGTGATTGTACCTTTCTCTTTCTCACACAGGTCTACCTCTTAAATCCCCTACATCCAGTCCAGACAACTATGAGGCTTTCCCCTCTGAACAATACCTGCCTTCTGACAAGACAAAGGACGAGCCAGGGAGAGCCAGAGAGAGAGACAGAGACAGAGAGAGAGACCGCCAGAGAAGAAGACAGAGAGACAGCATGAATGGGCTGGAGGCCACTTTTTTTGGCTCTCACAAAGGGAGGCCATGGGACCAAAACATGAGCAATCAACATGCTTTTCCAGTCATTATCACAAACTGTTTCCTAGCAAATATCAGACAGCTCCAGCTGGCTTTTAACAAGACAAAATTGCTCTGATTTTGTCAAGATGAAAACATCACTGTAGCCAATGTTCTGTTATATAACTAATAGGACTACTGGTTAGTGTTTGAATTAAAAGCATAAAAGGTAGATTGGCATTCATAATGGCCAGTAGATAACATTGTGCACATGAGAGTAATTGCAGAAATTGAAATACAGCTTGAAAAAGATTAAACCAAAACACGTTTTTCTATAAATTATGGCTGGTCTATAACCCAGCTACCGGGGATGCACGAACCAGTACATTCTTTGTCAGTCCCACATTCTTTGTGTCAACCCTCTGTGTAAAACCTATGCCAAATTGAATATGCATATCATACATTGGAGTTCCACACCAGATTGGTTAAGGCCTGGGTGACCGAAGGAGAAGGAGAGAGGGAATGTATGTCTAGAGGCAGCAGGAGAGGAGAAAAGGGTAGGAGTGCGGAGGTGACGACTGGTAAAGGAAGAGAGCTGGCTGATATGATGGAGAAGGAAGGTAAATATACTATGTCCAGAGAGCATAGGCGTAGTAGAGAGCATAGGAGGCCAGGAGCATCAGAGGTGGATTCAAACTGTTCTACCATGGTGTAACTGGGAGAAGAAATGGAAGAAGAGTATGACAAGAGCGTGTTAGAGGTGAAGACAGTGTTGGACAGATTGATGAGTATGAAGCAGGAAATTGAGTTGCTGATGAATGTTGACAACGCATATGCTCCACAAGTTATGTTTGAGATGGAAGAAAAAGAATAATTCTGGAGTGAGTTGGATGAAGTGGTAGAGAGTGTACACAAGGAGGACAGAGTGGTGATTGGAGCGGACTGAAGGGAACACAGGTGATGAGGAGGTGATGGGAAGGTCTGGTGTCAAGCAGAAGAATTTGGAAGGAAAGATGGTGGTGGATTTTGCGAAAACAAAGGAAATGTGGTGGACACATATGGAAAATGTCTTATGCAGGAGAGGCCACTTGGAAGAGATCGAAGACTGCAAGGTGGTGGCAGGAGAAGAGGACAAGAATAAAGGCAGAGCCAAGGATCAAATGGTGGACATTGAAGAAGGAAGACTGTTGTGGTGTTAAGGAGGAGTTAAGACATGCACTGGGTGGAAGAGAAGAGCTGCTCATTAGAAATGAGAATATTAGAGACAGCTGTCTGGAGAAGAGGCAAGAGAGACAAGATTGAGATGCTTTGGTGTAATGGGAAAAAATATATTCTTATATCATGAAATGTTTTAAAAGATGTAAAACTGAAAGGTAAGGTGAGGAACACAAATACTGACATAACACAGCAGTCCTATAGAAGTAGTTAATCAGTTTTATTGAACACAGTGTCTTGTTTCTCACGGCTGGTCACACACTCCCACTTCGGACAGAGGAAGTGAAGACACAGTGTCTGACAAGTTTAAGACAGACCATAAAACCATCACTGATTCCCAGTAAACACACTTGGCATGTGTTTAGATAAGAACAATAGCCAGGGTACGAGAACATCTACTCCTTGTCTATGATGTAGCCCAGGGCGTGAACTCATGTGTGCATAAAATGGTTTGGTATCTTGTACGATGTTGAACTTTTCACCACAGACACTGACTGAGGTGGCTGTGGTGCATCTTTCCCTTGCAAGCAAAATAAAATAGAAGGGGACAACTCTGAATCATTTGAAGACTTTATTATTTTCTTTGAATCTGTGAACAAAACTCTTCTCCCAATTTATAATTAGAAGTTTTTCCAAAACAACTTGGTGTCAGAAGTGGGATCGTTTGAAGCTCCATCAGGACTCCGAGGACGTCCGGGTAGTGGCCACTTCAGGATCCATCAAAAGAGATTCTGCCCTATACCTCGTCAGACAAAGAGAGAGGGGACCGGCGGCCAAAAGGAGGACTGATTGACTTTACAACGATCCAGACAAAGAAATAATTTCTTCATATCGGGTAAGAAGTTGAAATTCCAAATTTCCAAATTTAATTTTTAGAAGGAGTACGTCTATCAGATGTCACTCTAGAATTACGTAATATAATACAACAGAGATTTAAACCTTGGTGTTTGATATTCTGGTCTTCTTGATGATAGTTTGTCTTGTTCTACTTTTATGGGTTTTATTTGATTAAGGTTATTACAAATTAACAAAACATGTTTCTGTTCATGACGCCATTATGAATCTTTGCATAGGAAGACAGGAATGATTAATACAGTATAACAATTGTACTCGGATAAAACTAATTTATTTTTGAGATTGTATTTTTCACGCCCTTGACCAAAAGGAAGATAGGAATGAAAATATGATATTTTTCACGCCCTTGACCTAAAGGAAGACAGGAATGAAAATATATTTCTTTTTCACGCCCTTGACCGAAAGAAAAAAAGGAAGATAGGAATGAAAATATGATATTTTTCACGAATAAAATATTGTATTTTTCACGCCCTTGACCTAAAGGAAGACAGGAATGAAAATATATTTCTTTTTCACGCCCTTGACCGAAAAAAGAGGAAGACAGGAATGAAAATATATTTCTTTTTCACGCCCTTGACCTCAATAATTGGTACTTTGTACTGATTGGTTTTCACTTGGATTTTTCCTAGTAAAGAAATCTGAGACTTACAGTGACGACTGTATTTACTGAATAATAAGTACTTACCACGCCTGAAAGATGGGTGGAAAACAGGATAAATGTAAAGACGAAGGTCCCTCGGGACCCATAGTGGACGTTATGAAACAAAAATATGGAGAAAGTTCCGTGGAACTGTTATCCATGTGGACTAAGGATTTTGGTTTTCCAGAAAATGGGTCTTTCAGTAAAATAAAAATTGCTGAACTAAGGGGTAAATTAAAGAAAAAAGAGAGCGAGATGAAGGAAAAAAAAATGGTAAAAGTCAAAGATTTAGAAAAAATAGAGAAAAACAAGAAATGTTTGGTTCAATGGGAAATGGAATGTGAATGTAGGGAAAGAAAATGATTGCAGAAACAGATGACATGTGTAAAGAAAGATGTGACAGAGAAAGAAAAAGATCCGAACACCACACTCAGTCCACATAACCCATTCTCTCCTTCTTTGTATCCGAGTCTAACAGGAGCTGGCGGCCCTCTCCTCAACACATGCCCACCACCACTACCACCACTACCACCAGTACCACCACCATACCTACCACTAGTAGCGGATCCTGCACAGCAACAACAACAACAACAACAGCCAGTGGAGACAGTACAGCCACCACCTCATACACCAGCACGGGACCAGGGTGCTCACGTCACGGTGGCCAAATAACACCTTCCTCTTCACCCATGGAAGGGTGGCCATCCACCCCTCCCTCTCTTGCCCTCCTCCCCCAAGCACTCCTCTCCTCTCTCCTCCCTGACTCGCCAGCGTTCCCTTCCTCGTCACACAACGGTCGTTCGCCATATCTCCTCCGCAGTAAAGAAGACATAGGCAGTGACAATAAAACCTTTCAAGGTCCCATGGTTCAAGTGCCAGGAGCCGTGGCACCACAGCTTGTCTACAGACCATGGACGGATGCGGACATCCGTGCTGCCATGGCTCACTTGCCACCTGTTCCCAACTCAGGTATGGCATTCTCTGCCGAATTCACAATATTCTGTCAACAGTTCCACCCAACAGGTCATGAAATGAGACGACTCCTGCTGCATCACATGGGTCCCACTCACTATGCCACCATCAAGGAACTCCTTGTTAACGACGCCAGACTCGTTAACGTCACATGGGAACACGACAATAACGGCCCGTACAGAGACTATCTCACTGCCCTGTGTGTGGGCATTGAATGATGGTGAACGTGCATGTGAGGAGGAGACAGCCACCCGCCCTGTGAAACCTCATGAAAAGAGAAGTAACACACACACACACACACCGCTGCCTGCAATGAAGAAAAGCTTTCTGCACTAACCGCACAAACATACACTCTCACACAAGAGCAACAGACTGCTCTTACTGACATCATTGCTCACCTTGAACAACAGAATATGCCACAAACACTCAACACGCACACTTATGCTAAATTCTCTGATGACTCATTTAAAGTAATGCCTACCACAGAGGTTGTAATAAATGGTAAAAAATTATCATTTCTTGTTGATTCTGGGGCTACTCATTCGGTAATACAACAAAAGTATTTTCCAAATCAGAGTATGAGTGGTAGATATGTATATTCACAAGGTGCATCGGGTTTAACTGTAACTGAGAAATTTACTGTTCCCATGACTAGTGTGCACACTGACGTGACTGATCCTGACCCTGACATTAAAGTGAAACATTCATTTTTGTTATCATCTTTCTGCCCAATAAATCTAATGGGGAGGGACTTGATGTGCTCCTTTGGCATCTGTTTGATGTCCACACTTGATGGCTTAAAAGTAGTTAGACGAAGAGTAGTACAACAAATGATGCAATACACTCCCGTCAGCTCACTTTATGTCTACCAGTGGAAAATATCCACTATCCAAGCACTGACAATGACACGTGCTGTAGACACTCGTGTGTCTCCACATGCAGTTCGCATGAATCCTGATCATCTTCACTGCACTTCTTACGTCACACCGGGTCTAAATTTAAGATTTTTTAAGACTAAGATTTAAATGACAATTTGCATTGTTCTACCTTGTTTTGGTCAACTCACAAATCTGCTGTGTCTGTCTCTCTCTCTCCGATACAGCAGAAAATGTTTCGAGTTAAAGATTCTTACCCACACATCTCGCTGTCCAAAGCACGGACCGATCAATGGAGAGACTTGGGTCCGTTCGTGGCGCAATGTGAACAACTGACAGACTGGGAACCAACTTGTGATTCCAACGTCCTACATTCACAATCTACAGGGTTTCACAGAAGTGTCTGTGTTATGCTGGCACCTGCACTTCGTTCTGTTTATGTCCTTGAGGAAGAAACTCAGCCAAGTGATGAACATGTTGACACATTTGTAACTGATGTCTCCTCTATTTCTTCTGCCCTTACCTCTGTTCCACAGAAACTCTGGGCATTGCATAAATATGACGTGGGACTCATCAACAACTGTCAACCTGTCGTCATCACTCCGCGCTCTGATTTCCGCCCTCACAAGCACCAATATCCTCTGCGCCAAGAGGCTATTGACGGTATTAAACCAGTTTTTGAGTCACTGCTTAATGCAGGAGTGATTGTTCCATGTCCTGACTCACCGGTAAGAACACCTATTTTTCCTGTTAAAAAGATTCGTGATGCAGGCAAACCAACAGAGTGGAGATTCGTGCAGGACTTGAAAGCAGTAAATGCAGCAGTCCACGCGAGAGCTCCTAATGTTCCTAATCCTTACACCATTCTAGCACAGGTTCCTCCTAAAGCAAAATGGTTTTCTGTTATTGACCTCTCCAATGCTTTTTTCAGTGTCCCAGTGGACAAAGACAGTCAGTTCTGGTTCGCCTTCAACTTCAATGGTAAGCCTTACACTTTCACTCGTCTTTGCCAAGGCTACACTGAATCTCCAACCATCTACAATGAAGCACTCAGGGAAAGCTTAGAGGGCCTCACCCTGTCTCCAGGGTCCGCTCTTCTGCAGTATGTAGACGATTGTCTCATTGCTGCACCAACACAACAACAATGTCAAAAAGATACATTCAAACTATTAAAACATCTGGCAGCAGAAGGCCATAAAGCCAGCCTGTCCAAACTGCAGTTTGTATCTCAAAATGTACATTTTCTTGGTCATGACATTTCCAGTGAGGGGAAAACCCTATCTCCTAAGCGCATTGCATCAATAGTGATGCTTCCAAAACCAACAACTAAGAAACAAATGATGTCTTTCTTAGGGATGTGTTCGTATTGTCGTTCGTTCATTCCTAACTACTCTCAAATGGAGCAACCTCTGTCTGAGTTAATTCATGGCAAAAACCTAACTGCGCATGACAAAATCATTTGGACAGAACCAGCCTCTCAGGCCTTCACCAAAATGAAATGCGCGTTACAAACTCCGCCTACACTGGGGTTACCAGACCCACACAAACCGTTCACTCAAACAGTCGATGAACGCTCAGGTTGTATGACATCTGTGTTATTACAATCTCATGGTGACAAATTGCGTCCGGTAGCATATTTCTCCGCAAAACTCGATCCTGTCGCTGCAGGCCTGCCACAGTGTCTCCGTGCAGTGGCCGCGGCTGAAAAAGCACTAGCCGCCTCTCATGATATTGTGGGTTATGCGCCGTTGACCCTTTTAGTCCCTCATTCTGTGTCTTTGATCCTTCTCGAACAGAAGTCATCACATCTTTCTGCAGCGCGATATTTGCATTATCACACATGTCTCTTGGACATGCCAAACGTAACTGTTAAACGCTGTACTAATCTTAACCCTGCATCATTACTTCCTATTCCTGGTGATGGTGAGGAGCATAACTGTTTGGCTGAGCTCCAAGTTCAGTGCACTCCTCGACCTGCCCTTCTGGACACTCCTCTGACCAACTGTGACCTGGTAATGTATGTTGATGGATCTGCCTCTCGCGATCCACAGACTGGTAATAATCTTGTTGGTTTTGCTGTTGTTTCTGACTCAGTTGTGCTCTGTTCGGGACCTCTTCCATGTCACCTCTCAGCCCAGGCAGCTGAGCTCATCGCACTCACTGAGGCTTGTAAACTCGCTAAGGGTAAAACAGTCACCATTCACACTGACTCTCGCTATGCATTTGGTGTAGTTCATGACTTTGGTGCTCTGTGGAAACACAGACAATTTTTGAAATCAGATGGCAAACCAGTTCTACATCACACACTCATTGCAGAACTGTTGGAATCTATTTTGCTACCAACTGAGATTGCAGTATGTAAATGTGCTGCACACACTTCTAACACTGATGACGTTTCGAAAGGAAATGCTCGTGCAGATGCTGCTGCGAAAGCTGCTGCACAGCTTCCTCTTCACATTTCTGATGATGACAAAACCCACTCATTGGTTACAGTTCCTTCTTCTCTTTCAGCCATGCAGTCACTCTCCACACCGGATGAGAGGCGCCTTTGGGCCTCGGCTGGCTGCAAGTTCACTGATGGACTGTGGTCTGGACCTGATAGCAAACCTTGTTTGCCTAAGCATTTCTTTTCTCATTATGCAAAATTAACACATGGTTTTGACCATGTGTCAAAAGGGGGAATGTTAAGTGCACTTAGTGAGACTTGGTTTACAAAGGGGTTCACAGCATATGCACAAAAGTTTTGTCAATCCTGTGTAACTTATGCAACTCACAACACAGGCAGACCTACAGGGGTAACCAGACCAGCTGCACACCCACCACCAACACGTCCGTTTGAACACGTTATGATGGATTTTGTTGAATTATCTCCATCTGAGGGTAAGAAACACTGTCTCGTGATGGTAGACATGTGGTCTAAGTGGGTTGAAGTTTTTCCATCTAGCAAACAAACAGCTGCAACAGTAGCAAAAGCTCTGATTGCTGAAATCATTCCCCGATGGGGTATTCCAACTAAGATATCAAGTGACAATGGTTCTCATTTTGTAAATCAGGCCATAATAGAATTAAGTGCATATGTGGGTATTGATTTAAAAACACACTGTGCATACTATCCAGCCAGTGGTAGTGCTGTAGAAAGAGAAAATGGAACACTCAAGACCAAGTTAGCGAAATGTTGCGCTGATACAGGTCTTCCTTGGACAAAAGCCCTGCCTCTAGTGTTGATGTATATGCGAATGAGAAAACGAACACGCAGCAATCTGAGTCCTTTTGAGATTTTGTTTGGTGCTCCACCACATGTAGGCACCGAAGCACCGAGAGCTCCTCTTCCATCCACCACACTATGCGAACATGAAATGTTAACATATTGTGCACAACTCTCCTCTGCTTTATCTAACATAAGAAAACAGGTGTCTGCAGCCCTTCCACAACCAGCAACAGGACCGCTGCACAAGCTGCAGCCTGGTGATTTTGTGGTGATCAAGGACTTCAGGAGGAAAAGCTGGAAAGCCAAGCGCTAGCAGGGACCGTTCCAGATCCTAGTCGTCACTCACACAGCAGTCAAAGTAGCTGAACGTGCCACTTGGGTGCACGCAACTCACTGCAAAAGGGTTCCGGCCCCTGCTGAGCTTGCACTGGCTCCCACACCCGATTCACACATACCTGCATAACATCAGAGACTCATGTAACAGACAGACGCGTTTTGTGTTACCTACTGGCAGATAAGGAGTGACAACGGTCACCAACGCGGGTGAAGCAAGTGACCGTCGAGGGAGCTACCCATTCAGCACCACACCCAAAAATACACATATAGTTGCATACAGACATTTAGAACCTAAAGAGTGGTAAAACAGTGTCTCTGACAGTTTTGTGGAAACCTTACGGTGTCAACATAAGCAAAACTGATCACACAAACCAGTTGCTCGGGTGAATTCCATACAAACTGGTTGGCTGTTCACTCTCACACGATGCCTGTAACACATAACAGACCATGGAAACCATTCCACCGCTTTGGTGGCGTTTGTGTAACATTATGTGTAATGTTTATGTTTTCAATTTTTGTTGTTTTGCCTTTTATTTTGATACATGTATATCACATTCGTAACCCTCCTTACAGCTTGACTGACCTAACTGACCCAGACAACACCACCTCACAAGCTGACACCAGCCGCCATAAACGTGACGTAAACCACTTACAGCATGTCGGGTTAAAAGGCGAGGGCAACCACCAACACGTTTACTCGTCAAATATGTGGTGGTGCTATGCAAAGTATGTTGCAGAGGTGAAGAATAAATCGAACTGCTATGTATGCTCCCGAATGCCTCCCTCTTCACAACAACCTTGTGTGCGAGTCTTGGGTCCTTTAACTACTACTGAGCGATGTTTTATTTCCATGGCATCAAGAGGCTGCTATGGTTTTTATGGAGATGGTATGAATAGCACAGAGTGTCTGAAACGTCACGCAATGACCAGGTTCAGCGGGGATGGTGGGTCGACCTCTGACTTTATCACTTACGCTGAGTATCCATTGACTCTACAATTTAATCATTGTTACTCTAGAAATGGTAGTCAGATCAGATCACAGCAGCACAGGGTGGGGTTTGCGCTATAGTAGGAGAACATTGTTGCACGTTCATTCCCGAGAATGACGTTGACGGACACGTTATACATCAGGCAATACTGAACATAACTGAACTACAGGATGCAATGAGTAAAGACGGAACACCCACACCCGACTTCCTCACTCGACTTTGGATGACATGGAAAGGCACCCTTATACAAACGGCTGTTTCATTGCTTGCATTCGTCATTTTTGTAACTTGTATCATTCCAATGCTCAGGAATATGGTCATTAACTTAATGTCTAGACAAATGGTCCAGTACTCACTGATTTTACAAGAGACCAACAGCAGAGACCATCAGTCTAATCTGTTCCCAATTCCTGACTACCAAAGCGACACGGACTCTGACTTTGAGACTGACGGGGAGGAAACGAAGGTGTAACATGTGACTTCTTTGTTTATTATATTCAATATTTTAATCATTCACACATATTTAGCTTTCTACATCACAGAGATCTTTTATCTCACATAAACAGCTTTTTCTTGTGGCATCTCACATGAAGATGTATTTTAAACCAGGTTCTGGAGTAATACTTCTGATGTTATTGAAATGTCCTTGTAATATATTTTTGCAATATTATGTGATTAATGAATAATCTAAAGAGTGGAATGTAATGGGAAAAAATATATTCTTATATCATGACATGTTTTAAAAGATGTAAAACTGAAAGGTAAGGTGAGGAACACAAATACTGACATAACACAGCAGTCCTATAGAAGTAGTTAATCAGTTTTATTGAACACAGTGTCTTGTTTCTCACGGCTGGTCACACACTCCCACTTCGGACAGAGGAAGTGAAGACACAGTGTCTGACAAGTTTAAGGCAGACCATAAAACCATCACTGATTCCCAGTAAACACACTTGGCATGTGTTTAGATAAGAACAATAGCCAGGGTACGAGAACATCTACTCCTTGTCTATGATGTAGCCCAGGGCGTGAACTCATGTGTGCATAAAATGGTTTGGTATCTTGTACGATGTTGAACTTTTCACCACAGACACTGACTGAGGTGGCTGTGGTGCATCTTTCCCTTGCAAGCAAAATAAAATAGAAGGGGACAACTCTGAATCATTTGAAGACTTTATTTTTTTCTTTGAATCTGTGAACAAAACTCTTCTCCCGATTTATAATTAGAAGTTTTTCCAAAACATTGGACATGTGCAAAGGAGCAGGCTGTTCTCTACAGTGCTTGTAGCTAGGGCTGGGTGGTATGACCAAAAATATCATGGTATTTTGTAAGATTATACCGGTTTCAAGGTACTTTTTAACGCATTAACTAATTAACGCCAAAAATTATTTTATTGAGCATTTCATTATTAAGCGGATTAGCAAGCAGTGAACAGCTGTTTGTGTGGCTTGTCTTCTGTCTTTTCCTGCTTCCTTCACCTACATTCCCCTGGGTCCTAAGACCCTCCTGTACAGTTTCTTATCACCCTCTATGTACCAACGTACATTTATAACGAATACCACACATATTACAAGGTAATCAGCGTTGCCTATGTGTCTGACCAAAATACCCCAAAAAGCAAAAAAAAATAATTTAAATTATTTTTTTAGAGTTTTTAAAATGTTTTTGTTTGTAATATGTATAATAAGCATATCAATTAGTTATCGCTACTGAGAATTTAACAAACATAAAAACATGACGTAGATAGGTTTGCAGTTTTCAATGTGTACATTTCAGATTGCATCTATTACACACATGCAAATAACTCACGTTTTCTGCTGAGGTGACGTAAGTTGCTCGTGTTACCACCAGCAGCATCAACAGTGGCTCCAAACTCGCAAAATGTCGGATTTTTTTAAAACCAAAACACTTCTTAACAGCAGACACAGCTCCTCTCTTGGGCACAGACTCTATTGGTGCATCTCCGGTCTCTCTTTGTTCCTCCTGCATCGCTCTTTTCTGTTCTTTAAGTAACGCGACGGAGCCTCTCCCAGCTGTTAGCAGACTGTTGTGCTAACGGCTAGCTACTGAGCTGTACCCAGCATGCTGTTCGGCGGTGAAATTTTATAAATGTACAATTATTAATGTGACAAATTTTTTATGTGTCACAAACTGTTGTGTGCTGTGGTGTTGCCCTGTTAAAGAGTGTTAGTTGTGGGTTATTAATTGTTGTGTTATAAAGTTATAACCATAACTTAGAGGTCCCTCTCACTACATAAGTAGCTCCAACCGTAACATCTTACACGGCGAACAATATATATTGCTTCCTGTTGAAGAGTGACAGCAGTTGTTTAGGCTATGACGGTATATGAAAAATTCATATTAAACGAGAAATTAAAACCGGTATACCGCCCAGCCCTAGTTGTAGCAATACCCATGAAAATGAATGAGCTGTAATTAGAAGATATCCCATGAAATAAATTTGTGTGTAAATGTGATCATGACCGAAGAAGTAGAAAGAGCTCAAAAACTGCACACAGCAGGCAGTGTGGTGGATGGGTCGAACCAAAAACGATCATCTCACCCAGGAGACCTTTGTTCATACCCCCGTGTGAAACAAGTCAACGTTGATCATTTGCAGTGGCGGGCCGCGCATTTTATACCTGGGCCTTCAGTGCTGTCCTACCACCTCCTAATAAGTTCATTATGACGCCACAGCTACGGTTATTATTTGTTTCTAGGGGTGTAACAATACACGTATTCGTATTAAACCGTTCGGTACGAGGCTTACGAACCGAACAATACGTTTGAATAATACTAGTGCATTTGGAAAATGCAGAAGCTTAAATTGTGGGAAATATAATGTTCTTTCGGTGGAGCAACCTGGCAACCCACCCAACATGCTGGCTGACACAACCACCACGAAGAAAAACATTGTACCCTGCTGAGGCACGTTTGTTCTGGGAAAACAACAGCAGCACCCACGCTACACAAACTCTCCCCGCAGCGTTTAGCTTTCCCTACTGATTCAAACAGGGCTAAAGCAATCGCCACACAATCCCCATTTCTCCAGACCATAATTCTTGCTTTGTAAAAGAAAAAAGATACATGGATAAGCGCATGACGGGATGCTTTGTCATTAACGGACAATGTATATAGTTAAAATCAACGTAATTAACACAATGACAAGAACAAACTCACAAGAACCAGTCACATATATTTATATGACAACAAAGCATGACAAATCAATCCAGCAACACTGTGGCGCTAAAACACGTATTCCACCGCCCACTGAAGAGCACGAGCCATTCAAATATTATTATTATCAGAGGGAACAATATTTACCATATCATAAAAACGACACCATAGACAAATTATCACAGTAGTAACGCTACTGCAGATGTAAAAACACAAAAGCAGTTCACTTACCAAAGCTGCTGTTCACTTCAAGACAAAGTCCATCATCCTTTCTTTGTTAACAAAGAGTTTAATGGCGCGGTTGTACAGAACATCGGTGCGGTTCAGTTCCAGTAAGAGGTTCTCCTACGAATGTGTTCGATCGAGTTATTGATCCACTTTGGTCTCAGCAAAAGTTTTCAAAAGCACCGTAGCTTGAAAGTGTCCTGTCGTGCTATGGTGTCTTGCTGCTGCCTCAGTTAGCCACCTCAGTTTAGCGTAGTGTAGCTCCAAACTCCAAGACACTCAGTTGCAAATAAAATGCATTCTTAGCCATAAAATGTGCAATGCTTCTCCGACGCTGTCAGCCAGGAATACCGTTTGTACGAATCCTTTTCCTGGCTGGGTCAGGGCTGCTAGCTGTGAAGTTGGCCGACCCTTTCTGTCGATGTCCAGCTTTTTTAGAAATGTTCTTCTCCAGAAAGGCGTTGCCAGTAACTCCCAAATCTGTTTCTCCTTCTCCTTCAGCCATTGAGTGTTAAAAAAACAAAGCTACACCAAGCAAAATGCTAAAAATGTCATGTCAATGTCATAACTTCTTACATATCTTTCAACTTGAACTCTTACTACTACTAAATTCTGCTAGCTAGATTAAGCTTCACAACAGTGACTCTAGCCCACTAACCAATCACACCGCACGTTAATGCTGAGCTGCACGTTAATACCTAGACAGCTCTACATGTCAAAGAATACGCCCAACATGTCAAACTAAAGATCTGAAGATGGGAAAAATAATTAGAATATATGTAGTGTATTTATGAAAAATGATTTAATTATAAAATAGCTAAAACTTTATGATTCTGTTTAGGCCAGCAGAGAAGGCTTTGCTGGCCCTGATGGCCCACCACTGATCATTTGTCACGTAACTGCCTTACTTAAGAAAACACCACTTCTGTAGTTATTTCAACCAAAACCACAATACTTTCCTAACCAATACTTTCCTAACCAAGTCATTTTGTTGCCTAAACTTAACTAAGTACTTCATGATCTGTTCCTAAACCTAACCAAAAAGCTTTGTTGCCTAAACCTAAACTAAGTCCAAGACAGAAATTTATTTTAAAAAGAATGTCTGCATGTTACGAGTGGAAATTGACACGTGTTGCCAGACTTTCGTTGGAAAACGTGTGAAAAATGAGGAGTAACTTTTTCGAAAGATATTAAACCAACTGTTGTCTGAGGATACGTTGAAAGGAAAAATGCTGTTTATTTTGGCAGAAGGATGCTGAAGACAAAGCTGACAGGAAGAAGACCAGAGGAGGGCTGAAGCATCTGCAAAATGGTAACGTTACTAAAGTTAAATGAGTAGTCTCAGAGCACTAACGTCATATTTGAGAAGCTGGAACCATAACTTGTTTAGTGGTTTTGCATCATCAATGTCTTAAGCAATTAATAATTACTAAAATTATAACTGATCAATTTTCAATTTACAGTTTCAGCACGACATCCCTCCTGACAACACTGGCTAATTTCTCTGTGGTCAGTGGATGAAAATCTCCTGCTTTTTACTGAACTGTGTCACAAATAAGGCAGCAGAGAAAAGGGGCTACAGTGGCTCACCACTGAAATTTACATATATGAATGATTCAGAGACTCTGCTCTATAAGCCTGTATAGCTGAGCCTTACTGTGGTAAGATGTCAGTGAGAGTCGGGAACTACAGCAGAGAGGAACCCTGGTGGGGTTAAGAAGACACTGGAAGGAAATTAGTCTATGGTGCAGTTTTCTGCAACACAACCCAGGCTCCTTTCCACCCAGCAGGGTGAAATGGCACACACAATGCACAAATATGCCTATGCACACACAAACAGTTTCTCCCTCTCACCCACATATCACTTGTAAATACTAAAACTGTGAACGGCCTAAAAGTCTCTCCTTACCTCCACGGTATTTTCCTTCTCCTCCTCCATGCCTGTGTGTGAGGATGTGTGTTTGACTCTATGTGTGTGTGGAGATTTTAACTGATATCTCTCTAGTTGGGAAGTGCTCTCTTCAAACTACAGCCTGCTCGCTGGCAGCACTCAGACTGGCTGCTCATTGTGCCGGTCTGTGTGTGTGTGTGTGTGTGTGTGTGTGTGTGCAAGCGTTGTCAGTGTTGCGGGACAGCAATGAATTGCTTCCCCATCGCTGCATCGGTAACTGCGGCAAACAAGTTCCCTCCCACACCCCGCCCCACAGTAGGGAGTTCAGCCAAGAGGGAACCACAGGCACCACCGACTCTGCTGCAGCACGAACACTTTACCAGGTGACTCACACACCAGAGCACAAAAAAGTTTGACTACAAATACAAAAGACAACAATGTGATAATTTAAATTGGTGGCTGTGAGCGTATATTCAAAATACGTTGTGTTTGTGAAGGAAAGCACAAGAATAGAAGCTTGTCAACTATGTCAGCTGCTATATTGTCTGCTTAATGGTATCAAAAAAGAAGCTCAACCCAATGCTGCATTCACTGTGTGTCAGTAGGTGAATGACTGCAAACTGGATGTTCATTGTTTTCAGTAGGAGAATGGTAAACTCTGTTAACATTTTCCATCAAAATTTGCATTTTCTTTACTTTTTCCTGTTTGTGCAGAGGAGGTAAACGATTTTAACAGTGAGGAAAGACATTTTTTTTCTATTGCAAAAATATTTTCCCACAACTTCGGAAGCTGAAAATGATTCAACAATTAAACTTCATTTTTATTTAAAAAAAATGTTTGACCTAGTCATCGTGACCTATTCATTGTGACCTAGCTATTGTAACCTAGACATTGTGACCTAGACATTGTGACGTAGACATCGTGACCTAGTCATCGTGACCTAGCAATTGTGACCCTAGTCATCGTGACCTAGTCATCGTGACCTAGCTATCGTGACCTAGCCATCGTTACCCTAGTCAGTGTGACCTAGTCATTGTAACCTAGACATCGTGACCTAGACATCGTGACCTAGTCATCGTGACCTAGACATTGTGACCTAGTCATCGTGACCTAGACATCGTGACCTAGACATCGTGACCTAGCAATTGTGACCCTAGTCATTGTGACCTAGTCATCGTGACCTGGTCATCGTGACGTAATCCATTGGTTTGTGGACTGCTGTCACCATCTTGCCTTTTTTGTATCTGATGAACAGAAGTTACCACATTTGGAATGGGGAGGAGTTTACGGCTCTGGTAGAGACCTATCAATCACAAAGTAGCCCCGCCTTAAAGAATACCCTGCTTCATGATTTATTTATCTAATACTAAAGGACACTAACATTTTAAAAAGGACCAAAAAATAAACTACGATATTTGCAATGGTAAAGAGTTTCAGCTGGTACTGGCGTTGATTGTGTCTTTCTGTGGATAAAAACAGCAGCTTCAGAAGCGAGCATCAGGTCACTGTGATGATCTGTAACATGGCAGGTTCCGTGTTACATCATACTGTTATGTTAAATCAACAACAACCTTGTGCAACTGCAGAAACATTTGAGTTAAGGAGAAGCAGGTATCTACAGGTGATCACAGTACTAATATCAAGGGGACGACAGTACAAGTAAGAGGAGGATGTTGGGATCTGGCAGGAGCATGTTTGGTTATTAGCAAGTATGAAAACTAAATCATTGATATCAATAAAAGTAATAAAATCAATAGGAATATGAACATAAATCAACAATAACGGTGCACCACCCTGGGATCAGTGACCAATAACCAAACTGTAGATAAAAAACAGTTAACAGTCAAAACAGTCAAAATTGATGTTTACTTACAATGTATAGTCAAAGTACTATTTTACATTCAGAGTGAACAGTGAAGGTTTGAAGTCGAGCACAGGCTATCACATTCAGCTATTATCACAATAAATATGCACAGAATAATCACAGAAACTGCTCCTTAAAACATAACAGGTATTTATCTTAACATTACTGCTTAAAACCAAAAATATAAATCAAGAAACATTTATTATACAACTACAAGTATTAAAACACACAATAGAGGCCGTGCTTATGTGTGTATGAAATTAGTGTAACAACGTATATGTGTGTGTGAGTGTTTGTACATGTGTGAGTTAGTTTGGAAAAAAAGGAAAGAAGAAAAAGAAATAGGAGGCATTCGAAACAAGACAAATCCCTCCACTGGTTTGGCGAGCTACGCGGTAAACAAATCCTTCGTACGACAGCAGGGATTTCCTCATCGGAAGTTAGAAAGGAATTTCTCCCTTCTATGACCTTCTATGACTTGATTCGGAAGTAATCCTTCTCTTCCTCTAAAGAATACAGGGAATCTTCCTTGTGCAGGTGCAGTGGCGGAGCACAGGGCAAGTTATCTGTTTTCTCCTTCATGATTCAAAAACAGTCTACGTTTGACCAGCAAAATTAAGACTATCACCTACGGCAGGGGTGTCAAACTCATTTTCACCCTTGGCCACATCAGCATTATGGTTGCCCTCAAAGTGTAAGACTGTATAAATGTAACTACTCCCTAACATATTGTTAAATAACTCTCTGCATTTGATTATTGTTTATTCAACTGTTTATTCATTTCTGTTATTATAACTTAAATCCTTTTCATTTAGGGTTAAGAAACCCACATTACTCTATCAAAGATCAAACTTTTAAAGAAAATAACAAAGACAAATATCAAAAAAGTTATTACATTAACTTTGTTCAAAGCTATTTTTGTCACCTCTCTTCATCACTAATGTCCCTCCCCGTCGTCATCCCATACCTGACAGCTACATCCAAGAGCTCCTCATATATTCTGCTGCGATTGCAGTCTGCCTTTTAATTCTTGGACAATTTTATGTTTTTCTTGGAGGCTAAATTTAGCATACTTGGCTCCGTGTTTGGTGTCAAAATGCCGACGTAAATTGTATTCCTTCATCACCGACACTACCTCATAACTGGTTTATCTCTTTGAAGCACAAACATGTATTCGCTTTCCCATCTTTCATTAAATTGCCTTCCCTCTGCATTTATTCTTTCTACGCCAGAGCTGCTTCTTGCTAAAATCCTTTCAAGGGTGCGTTTGCTTAGTAGGGATCGGCAACCCGCGGCTCTTCAGCCCCTCCGGTACGGCTCCCTGAGTCTACATCCACACTAATACGTTTTTAACAAACAAAAACGATCTCCGTCCACTAAGCGTTTCAGCATTGTTTTAGAAATGATCTTTCTATCTCATAATTTCGAATTTCTATGTGATAATTATGACTTTCTATCTCATAATTTTGAGCATGGGGAGCATTTTTATTATGATGTCTAACTTTTATATTTTTGAAAAAAATAAAATTATGCTGGTGGATTCGCGGGCCTTGAGCCTTTGACGCCTATGAACTAGGGTTTTTCTTTAAAAACAACGCTGTTTCTGCACGTTTTCATCCAAATCGAGTCGGATGGGACGGCACAGAGTCACAGTGAGCATTGTCCATGTCCACACTACTCCGTTTCCATTTGAAAATGCATATATTTTGCTACATTTACACTGAGCATCCACACTACTCCGGAGTTTTCGAGCACCGAAAACGGAGGAGTTTGAAAACACTCCCGAGGATGGATAAGTTTGAAAACTCCGAGGTTGCTTTGTTGTTTGGAAACAATCACGTTTTCGCTACTTGATTGGTTCTTAGCAGTCACGACGTGTCCTTCCCTGAATCGCCACACCCCTATCACGTGACTCTTTCCCGGAAAATCTTATTATCGATTGACTACCAGGTTAATTCAACATGGACATCTGATTACAGGTGTTGCTGACCTTGTTGTCTTTGCTAGCAGCTGTTGTTCATTTAAAGTCTGCATGTCTGTGAAGGAAGCAGCTGTTATTGGAGCGATTAGCAAGCAGCGTTATCAGACCTACATCTGAAGTCACGGTTAGCGGCTTTGAGGAGGACAGACACAAAATGGAGGACTTTCCTTTTCTTATTATTGTTTCTTATTTTTAGTATTTCTTAACTATTGTGAAGTCCACACATAAACTACGAAGCCACAAGTGAGAACAGACAATGAAACCGAGAGGAGTGAGAGACGTGTGTTGACCACATTTATGGATCATAATCTAGTAAACCATTATGTGTAAGTGTTGATTTTAAAGTAAATTTGATGTGTGAGAGCAAGACCCGCAGCATTGTCTGAAAAATAAAACTTAGAAAACTTTCCACGAAATGTGTCTGTTTATAGAGGAAGATTTTAAAGTAATATCTTAATTTATCAAGCACAACCTTTCATTATTAAAGACTACTTTATTCTTTTTTAATATTATTACTCAATAATAATAAGCAACCATTCTACTTCTTGTTTACACCAACACCCACCCGCATGCCCAGTGTATGTGAATAGTCACGTGATATTCGTTTTCAGGCGTGTTAGTCTGGACGGAGATCATTTCGAAAACGAGGAGATCATTTTTGTTTTAAAAATGTATTAGTGTGGATGTAGCCTTGGCGACGTCATGGCCGTATCACATGGACTTTCTGTGGCCTCATCCAATGAGGCACCAGTGTTTGGTTTGACCCAAATCTCACACGAGTGAGATTTTAACGCCTGATGGGGGATTGTGCGGTAACAACCTAATCAGGCTATTCTTTTTCCACGCAGGCCTCTTCCTTTGTTTCAGCCACATGGTGAGGTCCAAAGACAAGTTATAGTTTACAGCGTCATCTTAAATGTGTAGTTATGGAAACAGCTACAAACTTAGTAGAATTGAAAACAAATCATCATTATCAAGTATATAGAAACTATTGATTAACCTGAACATTTGATGTGGAGTCTAACATGTGTTGTGACATACAAAAACCTTGTATATTCAGTATAAAGCCAGCCGAGTTTGTGTTGCAGTTCCACAAAAATGTACATGACAGAACAGTTTGCCTCATCCAATTACTTCTGTTGTTATTTAACTGGCTTCAAATGAGGCAGTCAGTTGTGAAGTAAATCCTGATTTGTACTTACAATCAAAATGTGCATTGTGCATAATATGTCACCTTTAACGGTTTGAGTTTATTGTGACTGAAACAAACTCATTACTCAACACATACCTCCTGGTAGACATTATCGTTTTCCCCGGATTATATTTATATAACTAATTTGTGAAAAAAGTTCAATCTGTGTTCAGGGTTTGCATCTTCTCTCATGGTTCAGTTTAGTATTGACATTTTATATATCGAATCAAGACCACAAGTCCAGCCACAAGACCACCTAACTAAGTGGTTTGGTTTCCTTATCTTAACCATACCTTAATGCTATTCTACCATGATTATGATGTGTCCCTAAACTTTAAATTTCCTTAACATAACCATTAACATGACTATAAGTAGCCTTCCTTAATCAGGCTACGTTTCAATATTGTAGAGAAAACTAATTAAAAAGTTGAGGTTGAGGCGCACAATAGACATAACTGTTTTTTTTGTTTGTTTTTTTATTCATTTATTAATTTTACTCTCTTTCTGTTGGATAATAATTATAACTAAGTAATAATTTGGCCACTGTTTTCTACCTACTGGCCAATCCTATTGCAATTTGATTTTTGGGCACATTGTGCTTGTATGATATGATGATTGTGTATTTACTTTGTAGAGTGATGCAGGGTGTCTACATACAGATATACAGTGTATGTGTGTGTGTATATATATATATATATATATATATATATATATATATATATATATATATATAATGATGTCTGGCACGGCAAAATGAGGTGACCCTTTTATTTATTTACTTTTCTGTTCTTCTAAGGGGGTGTACCAGTGGGTGGGTGGGTGGGTGGGACAGGTTTGTTGTTTGATTGTTAACAAAAAGCTGAAAAACAATGGAAATATTAGTCAAAGTACATGTTTACTGTATTCTACGTCTGCCAATATTTCCAAATTAAAAAAAAATTATATAAAAAAAGAAAGTTGAGGTTTATGTAAAAATCTATATGATTGTTCAACATCAATGGATCTTGACATTGACAATGAACATTCTCCAGATATGTTTGGTCAATATGATGATTAATTATTTTGTGGCACCTTCAAAAGCTTCAGTGTATATTTTCTAGACATTCCTAAATCCCAAAAATTAAACCAAAAAAAACCCCACGCTATACTTGTGTACAGAGTTCCCCCGCCTGCAATTTACTGGCATGTCTATTGGAAATATTCTTCCTAAAGATTACTGGGATGTTAGGTACGGGGCTATATTGCTACTTATGCATTACATGACAAGGGTATTTGCATCAGTGTGTTGACTCTGAGCCCTGCAGCCATGCCATAAAAGAGTTGAAATACATACACCACTGTTCCTTCCAACTGTGCAGCAATCCCTCATCCACTAAATCTCTCTAAAAAGTAAGAATTAGACTCGGTGTTTGAAACTCTGTCAAGTACTAAGTTACTGTTTAAAGTGTACTGGAAATAACATGTCTACCCTCATCACTGTAACAGGCAAGCTTCACAAGCTAACAGACATTAAGCAGCTTATCTGGGAAAATTATTGGGAATGCCTCTGCATTTAATCTCATGTAGTACATATACAAAAATGAACATATGTAGTGACTAAGTCCTATATTTTGGTTGCTACTGGCTGCTGATCGGGCATACATGTTTAGACGTGTGCTCAGAAAAAAATATTCAATCTTTATCAATACTTTTTATCATAGTAATCAGGGCTCGACAGTAAGGGTTGCCAGGCTGCCATTGGCAACCATTTTGAGAAATTGGCAACCAATTATTGGCCTTTGGTTTCCATCCCTTTTTGACATAATAAAAAATAGGGACAGTAAAATGTGCACCCCAAAATTAATAGATTTTTAATATTTGTTCCATGAGTTATATTTAAATACTGCTGTTACAGTCAGAACAGAAACCAGACAACACTGCACGTGACAATGCTGCACGCATGTTGGTGCGTTCACTCGCGTGCACACTGACATTTCTTTCAGAGATGAAGGCCAAGCAAATTAAGTTGTTTGACTGTGTAGTTAAAAGTTTAACTAACCCGTCAACATCACAAACAAATGGAAAAGGAAATTTGTGAATTCTCGGGAGGCACAGTATCCCTGCACCTTATACTGCAAAGCATGTCCAAGACGTTGATAAGTTGCGCTTCAAGTTCACCAGTACAAGGTAGCACATACTACAGAAACTAGACATGCACTGGAGGTTTATTCTTTTATGTCACAATTTCATTATTATTCTGACATATATAACTGCATAGTGTCTTGACTGCTCAAAATATAAAGTGATTAAAAATAGCAAACACATTTTTAGTTTCGGCAACCAAAAGCTTTTTAACTTTTTAAAGTTTAAAAGTTAGTGTTGAGCCTTATAATGGGTTTATCTTTTCACCAGTGTTCATACTCCTTTGAATCCATCACTTCCAATAAGTATTCATTACAAAGTTAAAACCTGTTACCACTCCGAATGTACATCTGTGTCATGTACACAACTGCTATTTATAGGTAGGCACTGATGCAACATATCTTTGGAAAGCTAAGATTCTTGTGATACAATCAATGCCTCTGTCAGACCACCAACCAACAAACAAACATTTACAAAATCGAGGCAACTCACCAATAAAGCCTCATAAAAGTCCACCCATCCATATTATTCCGACAAAAATGGTCTTGTTAGATTGTCAAAGGTCCAGACGATCCAATCCAGTAAAATATTTAGTCCAAGACACATTATTACGTCCATAAATACCCACGGACACCTCATTTGACCTATGTGTCGTCTACAGCCTAGAATAGCCTACCAGAGTCCGCGTTGAAGTCCCTGCCCCTCTTCTTTCGTGAAAAGCTTGAGCCAATTACAACGATCGTTCCGATGACTGACGCTTCGTATAGCCAATGAAATTTCGCAAATAACGATATGCAGATTCAGGGGGTTAAATTTAGAGAGAGGAATGTGAAACCGCGAGTCAGGTACCTGTGTCCGTTCTATAACTGCAAAGTGTGCTTTCCACATTTAAGAAGAATTTAGGAAAGTAAATAATGGTGAAATAATTGTAGGTAAATGTATTTAGACATAAATAAGCTGTAGTTAGAATTATGAATACACATTTTTATACAATTGAGGTGTTTTACATGGGTGCCAAAATGTCCTTTTTTGGAAAGTGCCTAAACAAACCCTTACAAAAATGTGTAGAATATTAATTTTCTGTGGTATTGTTATCAAATTTGAACTTGGACTAAGTAAGTCATAATGCTGAGGTCCAGCTAATAAGTGTGTTACCTTTCAAAAAGTACCAAAACCATGCATGTACTCCAAATGGTTCAAGAACAGCTTTCAATTTACTTTGGGTATGCCTTGGATAGGCGTTTTAGGCAAATTTTACTGGAGTGGTAACAGGTTAAAAATAATACAGCCATCTGATGTTGTTTGAGCACAGACAAATATTGCTTGCCAAATAGCAACACCAATGATCACTGGCCTCAGCCTGTGCCACACACCACCCAGTTACACCACCTAGTGCTCGGAAGAATATTACACTTTCATACAAACCAAATAGCTCCTTCTTCATCTGTATCCTGAATGGCATTACTTTAATAAATTGTTAATCAATTGTCTTGCCCATGGACACATTGACATAGAGTAGCCGGGGATCGAACCGCCGATCTTATGTTTGGGCCACTCTATCTTCTGAGCCACAGTTGCACACAATTTGATTAGCTGAATATGATAACTTTAGCCGAGTCCAATGACCCACGATTTTTATTTATTAATACACTTATTGTCTAAGCCATGTGGGTGCTTTATTTACAGCCTAGTCTGCAAATGGAATATTTGCAATTATAATGAGTTTTAAGCTATGAAATTATTTTCCTCATCCTCATGTGTCATAATTTCTACGATGCAACTCTGGGTGTCTTAAAACCTCAATGTCACGCTTTACTTTCAGAAATCATCCCTCTCCTGCTGAAGGTCAGTGTTAGAAAGCTTCAAGTACTCTAATACATTTTAGCCTGAGGTTAACGTTCATCTTCAGTTTGAGGAGAGATTTCAGGAGGGATTCTGAGATGTTTGATATACTCTCCCACAATATGTATCCAGGATGTCAAACTGATTCAGCAGTGAAAACAGATTAAAAAGATAAAGATAGAAGCTAAAGCTACAAATCACAGTTTTAAAGTGAAACATCACATCACCTGGAGATCCAGTCAGAAGACAATGGCATTAAGTAACAACAGTGTTCCTGTAAAGCCGGGTAGGTTTGCATGACTTCTCGTACCATTGTTATGCCGACGATACCCAGCCGGTCTTGTCATTTCCCCCCAGTGACACTCAAGTGGAGGCACGCATCGCTGCGTGCTTGGCTGACATCTCAAAGTGGATGGCGACACCACCTGAAGCTCAACCTGGACAAAACCGAGCTACTGTTCCTCCCGGGGAAGTGTTGCCCGCACCGAGACCTGTCCATCACCATTGACGATACCGTGGTGACGCCAACTCGGACTGTGAGGAATCTGGGTTTGACCCTGGATGACCAACTGTCATTCTCAGCAAACATTGCATCTGTTAGGTTTTCCTGTATGCTCCTAGTGTGTGCTCCACTGTTCTTCCCCTGTCTGGTTTGTTTTTGAGGGCCATGTGGTTATGTTTTGTTTTTGTGTCAGCCTACAGTTTTCATCCCCAAGTTCCGCACTCTACCACGCCCCTCTCCTTAGGCTCAGCTGTGGGTAATTCTGATGATCATCTCCAGCTGACTTAAATACCTCAGCTTTCCACCGACACGCCATCAGTCCGTCCGGTTACCGGTCTGGATTTTGTGCCACGTGAGTCCAAATTGTTTGTTTAAGAGAAGATCGTCCTAACCTCTCTGGCTGTCTTCTGCTCTCCTGCGCCAGCGCGAAGAGGCCGATCCGCGTAGTACCACGGAGTACACCGATCGACGTCCTGTTGTTCCCTGTCCGGACCGTTTCCAGGTGTGAGTTCAGTGGAGTTTCCCTCCCGACTCCGGAGAAGCTTTGGTTCGCTGGACACGGTGCCGTAGTTTTTTGTTTGTGTTTTCTGTTTGAACTTGCTTTTGAAATAAAGTCCTAGGCTGGAATAAACCTGCTGTGCGAATGTGCGTTTGGGTCCACCTAACACACCACATAACAGCATCGGTTACACGCTCCTGCAGATTCCTGCTCTACAACATCAGGATGATTTGCCCCTACCTCACTGACGAGACGGCGCAGGTTCTTGTCATCTCGAGCCTGGACTACTGCAGCTCACTACTTGCCGGAGCCCCGGCGTCGGCCATCAGACCTCTGGAGCTTGTCCAGAAAGCTGCAGCTCGTCTGGTGTTCAATCACCCCAAGTTCTCCCACACAACTTCCCTTCTTTGTTCTCTACACTGGCTCCCTGTGAGAGCTCACATCCAGTTTAAGACTCTGGTGCTAGCCTACAGGGCAGTGAAAGGAACAGCTCCTTCCTATCTCCAGGCCATGGTCAAGCCCTACATCCCCGCCCGACCACTTCACTCTGCTGCCTCGGGGCGATTGGTTGCCCCGTCGCTCAGAGGTCCCTGCAGTCGATCGACCCGGTCACGGCTTTTTTCTGTCCTGGCCCCACAGTGGTGGAATGAACTCTCCACTGACGTCAGGACAGTAGAGTCGCTGCCCATCTTTCGCGCAGGCTGAAAACTCACCTCTTCAAGAAGTTCTACCCTGAGCCTTCCACATAGCACTTATTGTATTCGTATTAGTTTGTTGCACTTATTGGGCTCGTATTGGCTTGTTTTTGCACTGTACTTTTGCACTGGTTTATGCTCTTCGATGCTTGTGTAAACAAGGAGATGCACTTGTGACTATTAGTTCTCTTGAATACCTATGTTGAATACACGTATTGTAAGTCGCTTTGGATAAAAGCGTTTGCTAAATGACTGTAATGTAATGTGCTAACGTACTCTGCTAATGTTAGCGCCGTAGATTTTTAAGTAGAAACGTATATCTCCTTCCAACCTCTCTGGGTAACAAGTATCACTATTCCACAATGTTTAACCAGGACTAGCTCCAAATCTACTAAACCGACTTGAAGCCATTAAGAACATCGAAACGATTACATGAGAGTCTAACAAATCAGATTAATTGTGATGGTGTCTTGAGGGCTGGATAAGCAGCAATATGAGTCGTGCCGGTTCTGATATGAAGCACATCGCAAATGCACATACATATCACGTGCTGTGTTCTAGTATACACCTCTACAGTATGTCCTGCATTTGTGTTGTAGTTGTCAAACTCTGATGCAGGAGTCTTTATTTTATCACAGCAACTTTGCACCCCTACCATGGAATAACATAATGCACTAGCTATCGTTAGGCTGGCAGCTAATTCCATTGAGCTTGCAATAGTGAGTGATCAAAGCTTACACTGAGCCTACTTAGCAGGTTGCATTACCCCTAAATCAACCAAGGTTGAAGGTGGAGGTGACTGCACATTCTGACTGACATTTGTGCAGTTTGGATTTAAAGTACAACTGTTGTGACTTGAATAAAATGATAAAACCACATCATATTGTTAAGAAACGGCAGTTAGCCAATCGTACTCACAAAGCCTCCCAATTTTAGAAAAGACTTATGTAACAAGAGAGCTGGTAAACACACATGCAGAAGAAACAAATAAATAGATCAAACACCACCTATACACTTGTTCTACGGACCAACAAGTTTGCCTTCACTCGCTCACTGGTGTTCCCCATACTACTTCACCATTCCTACACACTAAACATACTCCTGGAGTCCCTTACCTGCATGTCTGATCTCAGAGCACAGTAGCATGCCAAAAACATGGCAGTATTGTAGTAACATGGATGGAGCCGGGTGGTATCTGCTAAATCTTCAACGATTAGAAACAAAAAGCAAAGGAACAAGCAGCGAGATCAGATGTGACCGAGCAGGCAGCATCACTGAGTGAGAGAAATACTCAGATTGTACCACACCGAGGTGGCGAGTTCCCTTTTTCTGTGGGGAAAATGAAAACACCAATGAAAAGCCCTTTGAGTTGATGCAAAGCTCAACGCGTCTCCCAGGCAAACAGGCGGGACTGAACCGTCAAAAGGGGGGAGTGAAAATGTGCGTCTGGCACAAAGAAGAAGAAAGCAAATCGAGAAAAGTCTGCTGGCGAAATCAACATGTTCAGGAACCAATGGGAATGGAAGAAAGATCAGAGGAAAATAGGCCAAACGTGAGGTGTGTGTCCACAAAGATGTGAAAATGTGATGTGAATAATGTTTGGCATACTGTATGAGTAGTGTGTGTGTGTGTGTGTGTGTGTGTGTGTGTGTGTGTGTGTGTGTGTGTGTGCGCGTGCATGCGTGTGTGTGTGTTTACGTGTAGCGTTTTTTTATTTCCAGCATGTTGCACACATCATTACATAACAAGCAATACCCCACACTGTCACTACCACAGAGCTGTAAAGAAGAAGAGCACTACGTCACTATTTCACCAATGCAGTTTCAACAGAGAGGGTGAGAGTGTTAATAAAGAAGAGAAGAGAGAATTACTGAGACGTCTTGTCTACATATTGTCACACAAACATTATGGGATACAACTTTATATGATGCCCATGCATTATAAACATACGTATAATGTGTTGTAATCTACATATAACACTGTACAATTATAGTTATTAGCACTCTAAAGCATATTTTCAATATTCATAACATCATCAGAGTGAAAAATATTAAATCCATGCAAGAACAACACAAAATATAAGCAAACAATGTTCATTTAGAGTCACTCATAATCACATTATTACTATAATACTAAACTATACTAATGATTATAACTAATTGGACAGTGCTATAAGCAGATTATAATGCATAAATATGTTTACAATGCATTATAGACATAGATAGTGTTACTCAACTTTATGAGATACTGAGCCAACACACATTAATTAAGAACCACTATTAATGACTCGTCGGTATCCTGTGATTATTATTAGCGGCTGTGTAAATTGCATGACAGTGTACTCTGTATCATCATCAGCAGTGGTGGGCCGTCAGGGCCAGCTAAGCCTTCTCTGCTGGCCTAAACAGAATCACAAAGTTATAGCTATTTTATAATTTAATATTTTTTCACAAATACACTACAAGTATTAGCATTTTTTTCAGCTTTTTTTCCAGCTTATTTTCTCATTGCACAGCTCCTGTCTTCCTCTGTTGCTCTGTTTCCAGTGCAGCTTGCTTTAAGTAGAGCTCTTATCCAATCAGATTCAGCCTCTATGTCTCTATGTAAGGAGAGAGGCCCGAGGTCCTCTAGGTAGACTTTGCAGATTAAAGTATATGGGGACAATATTGTTGATTGTCATCATCTTCAACCAATCAGATCTTTAGTTTGACATGTTGGGCGTATTCTTTGATGTGCCAGCGGTACCGAGGTAGCCTGCTAAGTACGTCAGCATTAAGGTGCGCCGTGATTGGTCAGTGGGCCAGCGTGACTTTTGTCAAACAGAAAGCTAGCTAGCAGATCTTAGTGTTTAGTAAGAGTTCAAGTTGAAACATATGTAAGAAGTTATATCATTGACATGACATTTTTAAACAAATTTCTGGAGAACGACATTTCCAGAAAAGCTGGACATCGTATCAAAGGGTCGGTCAAGCCCACATCTAGCATGGAAAGGATTTGTACGAACGGTATTTCTGGCTGACAGCGGCGGGGAAGCGTTTGGAGCTATGCTACACTAAGGCAGCTACACGACAGGACACGCACAAGCTGCGTGCTTTTGAAAACGTAGAAAAAGTGGACTTTGTCTTTTAAGTGAAGAACAGCTTTGGTAAGTTAACAGATTTTGCGTCTTTACATCTGCAGTAGCGTTTCTACTGTGTTCATTTGTCTATCGTGTTGTTTTTATGAATAATGTGAATGGCTTGTGCCCTAGCACTGCAGTGTTGCTGGATTGATTTGTTGCTTTGTTGTCATATAAATATATCTGACTGGTTCTTATGAGTTTGTTCTTGTCATTGTGTTAATTACATTGGTTTTGACTATATGCATTGTCCGTTAATTACAAAGTATCCCATCATGCGCGGGGTTATTGTCCGGACAATTGAATCTATTCGGACTGTTGTTTCCCCGCTAGCTTAGCCCCTCTGAAGACACGTGCTTTGCCGCAGCCTCAACTGTTTTTTGTTATTGTTCCGGGTTCAGAGGTCACAAAGCCTGTTGTCTGTAACGTGAGCGCAGTCCACCGAAAACATATTTCCCACAATTTAAGCTTCTGCATTTTCCAAATGCACTAGTATTATTCAAACGTATTGTTCAGTTCTTAAGCCTCGCACCCCTAGAAACAAATAACCATAGCTGTGGCGTCATATTGAGCTTATTAGGAGATGGCTCAAGTAGGATAGCACAGAAGGCCCAGGTATAAAATGCACGGCCCGCCACTGATCAGCAGTAATGGAGGCTCGACACTTTACCTGAAATAAAGAGTGCCTCCACCAACATCAGAAGAAAAACACGTTTCTATAAATTATGATACAAGGCTTAAAACCTGTTCTGCACGATGCCCCCAAATTCGGGGGCTCGAGGGCTCAGACGAGTAGCATATACCGTTGAAAAAAATGCATTTATCCAGAGCGAATATAATGCATGTTATATAATAAATTTAAAAAAAAGTCTGGGCAATACTATCATGTAAGCCATTTTTACAAACTCCAAACATATTTTTCGCCATGACTCGGCAAGCCACGTACTCCTCTCCCAGATACAAACACAAAGCTAAAGGCTAACATGGACAACCGAGATAGCAAAAAGCAAGATAATTCGACACAGATTCCAGAGATACCTTCAAAATTTCTCTGTGAAACCATTACAAAGCTGTGAGCAAACGAGCACCAGAAGCACAAACCGTATTATCGATCAAAATCATAAAAGCTCCTTACTTTATCGATGTTGTCCGGTAAATCCCCGCTTGATTCCTTCAAACATGTTCTACGTATATCCTGTGTGTCTCTGAAATGTTCCCGGGTAGAAACAAGGGTCTGTCTTACTAGGGGACCTGGGGAAAAGGTTTTGACTTTCGGCGAATCGGTTGTTATGCTTCAGGAGGGGCGCAATGTTTTTAATTCTGACTGGCTAACGATTCTGTCAATCAACCCACGAGGTGTCCCTTTAATAGTATAGACTCTGATGCTTTGAAGGAGGGTTCATTGACTGAAATCGACCAATCATAGGCTGAATTATGAGACATAGAAACTGGAAGTCAGACGAGAAAATCCCATGGATGATAGAGAGAAACAGTCTCAGATAGGATCCAGGCTCTCAAAATGATGCCAACCTGATGTATTTGGATAGATTGAACACTATTAGTGATAAAACAAGTGCAATATCTAATAATATAGTATATAAAATTACAATGGAACAGCTGGTTCCAAAATGATAATTATTTTGACCTCGCCAGACCTCTCTGTAGTAAAACCTCTCTAACTTTGTTCTGCTTCACTTTATCAAAGTCAAACTTTGCAGAGAGACTGTCAACATGTTGTGCTATTATTTGGGAGAGTTTTTAGACTGTCAGCTGCATCATTTTAAAGAAATAATAACAATAAAACTGCTTTTTTATCAGGCGAACCTGAAACTTTTCAATTTGTGCTGTGTGCCATCTTCATTTACTCTTAACCAGTAACATATACACTGATATTTACACATCTGAACAAATCTCACAAGAGTTACCTTTATTATAACACCAAGACTATTAAAATAAACCTTGTAGTTAGAGAAATACAGTCTTTTTAGTATGGGTATGCAATTTTCGAGCAGAGGCCTAAAAATAGGGCTGGAGTCCAAGAGGTAAGCTTCATGGAAAATGATCAGTGACACTACATCACACAGGATAACCATCAGGTTTAATTAACCGCCATAACAAGATCAGATGTGTGGATCTGTCTGATTACCTCAGCAGGTACCTGACTGATCAATTACGTTGTACACTCACTTTGCAGAAAATTAAAAGGAGCATCACATCACAAAGCTGAGGAAAAAAATAAACCTTGTGAGTCTTAATAAGTTGGGAAAAGTGGAGATTTAACTGGATAAGTGAGCACAAAACGCGTCCACAAACCAATGATCAGGATATGGACATAGGACATTCACTAACACTGTGGTTTTAGACCTTTTGTAACTTAAGGTCCACTTCTGACTGAGGACCACCCTACCAAAATGAATTAGAAAAAAACACAACATGACAAAAAAAGAGAAGAAATAACCAGGGCTCTAAATATATGTTATGCCACAACTGTATGTGTCACAACTTCAGCCAGGCTTTAGTTTTTCATTTGTCTGCCTCCTGTTTTGCCACACTAACTCTCATATCATTTCAGAATCTGCCACACCCTCCTGCTCTGCACTAATTGCTGATTTCATTTCACCTGGCCTGCCCCACCTCCATACTCACCTGCTCCTCATCAGCAATCAGCCCCTCAGTGTATTTGTACCGGTCCATTTCCCTCAGTTCTTTGCCAGATTGTCTAGTGTGTTTCCCTAGCTATCCAGCAACCTATCATTCTGATTCTGATCCTGATCGTTCGTGTATTGACCTGCCTTTTTGGACTTTGGACCTTCCCTTTTGCCTGCTCCCACTGGATTTGTTTGCTACGCGGGTTACTACCTGGTTTGACCTCTGCTGGTTATTAAACCCTGTTTCTACACCTGAACTGTTTTCTGTGTTGTGCTATTGGGTTCTTGTCTGTCGTTTTGTGAAACCTGACAGTATGAGAGAAATAAATATTCTTCTCATTAGGGCTGTACCGAATATTATTCTTTACACACAAAGCTTTGACTGAGGTTTTTGAATGAAACTTCGAATGTCTTTTTATTTGTGTTATGGTGGTTATATAATGTAATTTATGGTGATGTTAGATTGCTGCTATACCGCCGCATAATACAAGCCTTTCTGTTTTTTGACTGCAGTGGAAATGTTTTTTGAAGAAGATGCCAATAAATATAATATTTTGCTACATAATCCTAACCCTTAACTTTGAGCTGTGCATATGTTCCTATGCTTTCAACAATTTTTGGATTCTTAAACATAAACAGGCCGAGAAGGACAAAAAGCCCCCAAACATCCTTCCACCAAGCGAGAAATGGGACACTTAATCATGGCCCGCGACTGGAAGATGCTGGTAGACATCGGCCAGCAATTGATCTTTCCTCCAGAGATTGCTTCCACTTGTCGATTGTCAACCACTCAAAACAAGGTTCATTTCCTGGAAGTGCTCACCACCTTGGCACAAAGGACAGACAAACAGACATGTCCTGTGTTTTTTGATTCCGACCCCTTAAAAGAAGGGGAAGCATCCTCAGTAATAAAGAGAATGAATGCACTCCTACAACATGATGCTCACATTACACTTCTATATGTACTGTTGTGTGTTCCTTCCTTATTTGGAGTTATAAGGTTTACACAACAACATGTGGTGGATGTGGGAAGATGCACCATTCTGCAAACTGAATGTAGGGGGAGGTTTTAAAGATGTTGTATAGAATATATTTTTCGTTCCAGCCTGCTGTTACCGTGGTAACTGTCCACCGATTCAGCAGCATTAGTGAACAGAGAACCAAACGAATCCCCCGCCCCCAACATTTCATATTTATTTATTTCTTCCCCAGAGAGTGTGACGTTGAGCTGGAGGAGGAAGAGATGGAGAGAGGGTGTTTCGATGAGGAGTGGAGAAGAAAGGTAGAGGAGGAAATCTGGGGGTGGATGAGTTGGAATAATGCCATGAAACTGTTCAGAAATGACTGAATTTGGCACATTTGGCCATTGACTTGGCACAGCTAAATCTACAGGATACCTAGCACCACTGAGAGACAACTCAGCAGGAAAGAACTGTCTGAGCTCCACCGCTCCAGGGTCCAGTATTGACCTGGGCTGAAGCCACTGAATTCTTCAGCAATGCAGGGCTGCAATCATTTTTAATTACACAATATTATATAATTTATAGCATAACAAAATCATTATTATCTATTCATCATTTCAAATCACTCTTAACAATTAATGGTGTTATATATGTTTTTTGCAATTAATCTTGACTACATTTTATGTACAACAAAAATATTGATAACTATCACAATATATGAATTATACACTATGTTTCTATTTGTGCTCCACTGAGGTAAGCTAGAAACTATCAGTATCACTGAGTATCTTTTACTCTATGCAGGTTTGAAGAGAAGACACTTTTGGAACTGCTAGCTATTCATCCTGCAACAGACAGGCTGCTGTCAGTGAATACAAACCCCAAAAAGTGTTACTCTCTATTGACTAGATTATTTTTATAAACAGAAAAATATTATATACACATGTATCACAACGCATCTGAGGAAAACACGTTAGACTGATGTGTTGTCATGGTTGCTTAGCGACACGGTCACATCTCCAGAAAAATAATTCACCTGGTAAACGACATGCAGCTCTACGTAAAGAGGACATATCACAATGTTGCCCAGAATACGCAAGCAAGCAGGAACGCAGCAGCAATACAATAACCACGGCCTCCAGCACCACCATCCACAAACTATCACCAGAGAGATTATGGCTGGAAGCGTGAAAGCTCTCTCCAGAACTATTAGCAACCCAAAGATAATAAAGACCAGTACAAGCAGTTATAAAGTCATCCTACTGACGCTGGACAGTTTCTCAGTAGAGCACAATACACTTCACCAAACACATTTGATGTGACCAGAAAGGTAACACAGGTGTGAAAAATAACAGGAAGCCGCATTGCTGATCTCTGGTTTTGTGTTGTGGTACTGAGTGAAGATCTCCTAAAGTAACTTTATAATGCAACTTTTCATTTGCGTTTCTCTCCTCTTTGCTTGTCTGATAAAATAGTGCAGCAGATTTCCTCTGCTGCATTCCTTCCTCCCACACTTTTCCCCTCTGAACTGCAGTGTTGGAACGTGACTGACTACATTTTACTAAGTAATGTATTTAAGTACAAATTAGTTGCAGTACTTGTCCTTTACTTGAGTCTCTACTACATTTCAGAGGGAAAATGTGTTGGCAACTATTTTGATCATTCTTTTGTAACCATCATTTGTCATGCAAAAGTGCTTTAATTAAGCACTACCTAGAATGGACGCAGCAGTAAAGTGGGGTCACGTGATCACTGGAAAGCTACTCAGCTCAACCACTCTGGAACAAACTGCTGAGTGTCGATCATCGATTCTGACTCATCACTATGCATTTACGTGCAATCTACCATATATTTTCAATTGTATCAGTATTGAGTAAAAATAATTTCAACACGTGTTTTAGAATTATATAGATGTTTCAATCAAATCTCAGGAAACTATTGTCATTTAGAAAAAAACATAATTTGAACTATGTTTCCTTATATTTAGACTTCATGGTTTGTTTTTCAAACCACATAGCATGTGAATGCAATGCAGCAGCTGGAGTTACAGCACTGGGTCACTTTACAAACAAGCTGAAGCAGAGAGGAGACACATCAAAACTCCCTTCGGTATTTATTTTTCAACATCACAGAACAACACTTTATTCTTTCCCAGGTCCCGTTAAGCCCTAAGCCTATTTGTAGGCCTCTCCTCGATTTTTGCAACCCATAGTAAAGAGAGTGATTTTCGTCTAAATATAAGGTGTATTTTAATAGTTTTTATATTGTAGAAATTTGTTCAGATTTGTAAATATCAGTATATATGTTATTGGTTAAGAGAACATTAAGATGGAACACAGCACAAATTTAAATTCTTTATCTCCGATTATAAATTAATCCAATTTTGATAAGATTTTTTTTTTATGTTGTAGTTGAAAGCTCAAACCTCCCCCAGATCATAGCCCAATGGGTTGAGAGTCTCTCTGTACAATGTTTTTTTTTGATAAAGTGAAGCATTCAAGAGCTAGAGACGTCTGAGTGCAGAGATTTCAGCCGAGGTCAACCAAAATGTAATTTGGTTCCAGCTATTCCATTGTAATTTTATATAGTATATAATTATATATTTCACTTCTTTTATGACTAATAGTGTTCAATCTATCATATGCAGCAGTTTGGCATCATTTAGAGAGCCTGGATCCTCTCTGAGCCTGTTTATGTCTGTCATCCATGGGATTTTCTCATCTGGCTTCCAGTCCAGGTCTCCTAGCTCAGCCTATGGTTGGTCGATTTCAGTCAATGGACCCTCCTTAGAAGCGTCTCAGTCCACAGAACCTAACAAACACATCGTGATTTTGATAGACAGAAGCGTTCGCCAATAGGGAGTAAAACCGTGGCGCGTCACCTAAAACGTGCGCACAACATCGCCGAAAATGGAGCCCACCCCCCCCCCTCGCCTTGCTATAAAGGCCCGTGTTTCTACACAGGGACATTTCAGCGACGCACCGGAAATACGTAGAAATATTGTTGACGGAAATAAGTGGAGATTTACAGCAGAACAATGAAAAGGTAAGGAGCTTTGGATGATTTTGAAGGATATTATGCATTGTGTTTCTGGTGTTTGTTTGCTCACAGCCTTGTGAGGGTTTACCAGAGAGACGATCTGATGGTAGTTCTGGAATCTGTGTCGAATGCGCGTGCTTTTTGCTATCTCGGTTGCCTATGCTAACCGTTAGCTTTGTTATGCTAACTCGGAGAAGAGCGAGTTATGGCTAGAAATACGTGATTTTGTGATAAATCTTTTATTTGTGTACACTATTTGTGTAGAATGGTGTTTGGAGTGTGTAAGAATGTCTTAGATTTTTTGTTTTACCCAGATTTTGAATTTCTTTTGGATTTTTTTTTTTCTTTTTCATAATCATAAATACTTGCATAAATGGACTTTTTTGGACGGTAAATGCTACATCGGACCCGAATGTGGGTCCGTCGGGCACAAGCGCCTTATCCCCACCCATACTGATTATTACATAAACTACTGCGATAGAAAATAAGAATACTACATACGCTCTAAATTATTTCACCGTAGTTTAAAGCTAACTTACTGGCAGCAGGGACGCCAGTAATTTATTGTTTTACGCTATTTTACCGTAAACTGGATTACGGTAGGATGATCGTAGGATAACTGGGTTTTACCGTGATTTTACAGTATATGCCAGAATGTTACCGTTTCTTTACAAAGGGTAATACAACCCAATACTTTTGCATTTAACTCCCAACAAATAAAAGAATCACAATAGACATTCAATACATAATTGTTGCAGTTTATTACATGTTCTCAGATAATAAAGCGGCATTTGTATTACATCACAAAACTCACAATGTACTGCATATTTAGAAGAAAACTAATAAACTAATAAAATTGTTAATGAACAGCTTAACTGAACTCATTAGCATCAACAGTGTAACATTGAATTAAAATAGCATCAACAGTGTAACACTGAATTAAAATAGCATTAAGAGTGAAACGCTGAATTAAAATAGTATTAAGAACAGTGTAATATAACTGCATCACAGTCTAGCTTGTTAACAAGTCATATACACATTTATAGTTAATTTGAACTGCATGAATGAAAACAATAAAGAGAGAACACCTTGAAAGACGACTTGACTACAGCATCTGGCTGGTATCCTCAATCTCTGATGACGAGCGACTGTAAAACAAACAAAATAAAAAAATTAGAAACACAATGTTCTGAACTTCTGGAAAGTTCTATGACATCCAGGATAAACACACTTAAAAGAAGCTTTGGATGTGCAAATGTGGGTTTGCATGTGCCTCACATATGTTAACATATCACTGCAAGTCTTTACAAAAAGCTAATACAACAATATCATACAGTTTAAATTAACAGACTGTGATGAGCTGATTACGTTAGGTCAGGGGTCGGCAACCCGCGGCTCCGGAGCCGCATGCAGCTCTTCAGCCCCTCTGTTGCGGCTCCCTGAGGCTACATCCACACTAACGAAAACGATCTCCGTCCACACGGCGTTTCAGCATCGTTTTCGAAATGATCTCCGTCCAGACTAAAACGCCTGAAAACAAATATCACGTGACTATTCACGTACACTGGGCATGCGGATGGGTGCCAGTGTAAACAGGAAGTCCGCTCCGTAGGGCTGGTAACGATGCAAATTTTATTTGGTGAAAAATCGGGCACCGCCAATATTAGCAACCTTATGTAATGAAACGGACCAAGTGAAACATTATCTGAGATGTTAACAGTTCAATAATCAAGAAGACAAAACAATAATGGAGGCTTTGAATTTCGGATGATAAGCGTAAGTTACCTCAGCTCCTCGGTTGATCTCCACATGGCTGTTGTTCAGAAGGATGAACTGAAGCTGTGCTGTCCAGAGTCACGTTCAGGAGCAGTTGGTCATGTCTTGTCACTCATAAATGACTTGTAGGCAATGAACAGTTTGAATAATAAAAATATTCTATTGTCATTACAGACACATTAACCTACAATAGACAATACGATGTAGATGTATTGTGATTCACTGAATTTGTATAAAGATGTGTGTGTTATTGTTAATTGACGGCATTAACTGTTAATTTACGGCATTAACTGTTAATTTACATGCGAGGGATGAACATTTAACTGTATGTTACAGTTATTATGAAAAACTGTAAGATACCGTTGAAAATCCACCGTAAATTTACGGTAATTCGTTTCAGTGTAGTGCATTAGTGGTGTGTATGTTGTGGAGCCTAATCAAAACCAGGACATTATAATTTCCTGTAAAATCATGTTTCTGTAAACTGAGGCTTTCATTTTGAAGGTTACTGATTAACACTTTTAGCATTATCTTTCTTATTTTTTCTATGCACATTTTGTCTATGTTTTGCTAGTATACTTAAACATGTTTTACTGTAGAATTTGTACATGGTCTGTGTTGTTACATTAAGAAAAGCGACTTTACCCATGGAGATTATGCACTTACTTTGATCTGTTAATTTGCTCGAGCACTCTTTCTCTTTGTTGGATCATTGCTGTGTATCTTGGAGCCTGTCCATTAGTGAAAAGTGTGAAACCATGAGCTGGACTATTTCCGAGGTCTGACTAGGGATGTAATTGCAGCCGATATGGATGATAAGGTCCCGGGCGAGGGGGTTCTTGGCCAGGATGCTGAGAATCTGGTCCAGTCACCTTAGCGCCTGGAAAGCAGGAAGTCGCCACTGATTTCTTTTTGATGTTCCTCACAATTGGTTGGAGGGGGTCGGACGTTAGAAGAAATTGCACCTGTGATGACGGAATGGATAGAGAAGAGTTGATAGAGAGGGGAGTACTGGGGCAGGAGGAGCACCCAGGTATGGCCGTTAGAGACACATGTGAGCTTCAGAATCGGAGCCCGTTGCAGTAGTCAAGTGGTAGAGATCCTAGTTGTGGCACACAGTCAGTGTGTTGGATTATGGCCTCCGTATATGTACATGTAAACATGTGAAGGGTAGAGATAGTTTGTAGGTTCAGGAAATTGTAGTACATTCTCACAAATATTGACTGAACTGTGCTGGATGGAATTTAATACACTGGAATCATATAACAGGCTGCATTCTTTTTTTAATGTTGTGAAATACTTATCCAGGAATACTACAATACTGTGCTCTGATTATCAGGTCACCTGACTGAATATTGTTTAGATGAAACCCTAGTTTTAATTATTCTGAAATGGGCCAGAATCTTTATTCTGAAATGGGCCAGAATCTACCTGCTTTGTGACTTTTATGCCATGTCATCGCCATTAATTTATAGACAGGACAACCTATGTTTATGATTATATTGTATACAGAGCACAGCGTTCGAAGAAGTACTCTGTTCTTTTATTACAAGTCATGCATTCAAAATGTTGGCCAACTTCAGTAAAAGTATGATAGTATCATCAAAACACACTTCATGTACCAAAAGTAAGAACTACTCATTAAGCAGAATGGCCTTTTTCAGAATAATATATATATATATATATATATATATATATATATATATATATATATATATATATATATATATCATTGGATTCTAATCAAACGTGATATAAGAGGATGGAGCTAAATACAACTAGACGCTGAATAAGACATTTTTAGAAAACCAGTTACAGTTAGCTTTCATAAACTGAAAACAAACTGTGAAAGGGTTCAAGTTGTAAAAAAGTTGAAAGACGAATACACAGATAACTCCCCAACCGGACAACGTAGGTAGTGACCTGTCAATCACAAAGTAGCCCCGCCATAAAGCATACCCTGCTTTATGGTCTATTTGACACTAAATGGACCATAATGTACTAAATGAACATCATGGTGTATTGAAGAAGACTTGAAACTAGAGATTGAGACCATAAACTCATGTTTACAATGTTTACTGAGGTAATAAATCAAGAGAGAAGTAGAGTCATTTTCTCATAGACTTCTATACAACCAGAGGAGTCGCCCCCTGATGGACACTAGAGAGAATGCAAGGTTAAAGCACTTAAGCGTCAGCTTCACTTTTCAGAACTGGAGGTTTACGCATGATTCCACCGCTGCTAAAACAAGAGGACAATGTTCTTAATAGATCTAGTTGCTTTTGCTCTTAAAGTGAAACAGATTAATGAATTAGACTTTTGTAAAATTTTCTTCACAGGGAGCATGCCCCTGGACGCCCCAGGTCCGATGTCCACCCACCACGAACATAACACCACGAAAGTAGGTGTTATGTTTTTATTTCTAATTATTACTTTTAGTTGTAGAATTGGACAAGGCCTACACCTTCTTTCATCCTCTATTTCTACATCCCTTAATTCTAACTCTGTTTTAATCCATTCTGACCTTTATTCTCTGAAATACATTATCATTTTGATGTTACCCTCCATTTATCTTGTTCTATTCTGCTGGAAGTAACTCACTCTTCATGATACCCTACATGTCCTCACTCACAGTGCTCTTAGCTTCCTTCTAGAAGCAGAGAGGCAGACCCTGCTTATTCTCTGGTGGTGATCATGGTCCTGGCAATGGACTGACTTCTGGTATTGATGGAACAAGACGACAACCTACCACACACTCCCTACACGATCTCCCTTAACAGAAGCATAATTGATGAGGGGGAAGCCAACAAGCACTACTAACAGAGCACACACAATGACAGGAGAACGGTGCTCTGCAGAGTCTTCCTCATTTCTGATCAATGTGTGTTTCTAACGAGTCTGAACAATTAACCAGCAATTATCTGACTTAAAAACAAAACACAATGAAAGTGCAGACAGAATCATTAGACATCTGACTATGTGTTCTTTCCAGAAGGTCTGTCCGCTTCACCCCTAGAGAGAAGCAGTGCTGTTTCCAGGCAACACAACCAAACACAAATCTACCCAGCAGGCGGCCCTGTAGTGGAAGGGAAGTTGTATTATTATTACACGGGACATGGTTTCTACCATGTTAGGCTCTAATAAGAAGTATTAGTTAGAAATATTAGTATATCATTATACTTCTTCAGCACATCTAATCTGGTTTGTATTCTCATAGAAACTAGAATAATTTCAGAGAGAGTCATAATTTCTTCAAATCAGCCCTAGCAGCCTTCAACGTATCCTGGAGGGTAGAAACACATTGACGCCACTCGGCAAGGTGAAAGCCGCTTTTAACGCTACTCTTTTTCCGATCGTTGGATTGCTTTTATCCTTCTGTATTTTGAGTTTCACTTTTCGACCATACTTTTAAACTTTATTGTTGGACTACAGCTCTACAGCTATAGGCAGCTCTATTCTGAGAAACGTGAAGTTAGCGAAACCAGAGGCCACAGTTACATGTATACCCGGGGCATTGAGTCCATGTGTCATTATATTGCGGTAATGACACCCGACTACGACTCTCGGAGATCACTAAAGTTAATGTGGAATCTGTGTGTACACACGCAAAAACCATGTCGGACTCCGTAGTTTTCTCTGGCCCCCTCCCGAATCTGACCAATGATGAAATGTATAGCCGCATGTAGGGATGGGTAGCATTTTTTTTCCAATACCGGTGCTAAAACAATACTTTTAAAACGATACCGGCGCCTAAACGGTGCCTGAACCGATACTTAAAAAAAAGCACAAAACGACGATTGACAACATTAAAAAAAGGCTTTTTTTATTGTCAAGGCAATTTTTTTCTTCAAATTGAACAATATATTAACTGTTTATAGTATACTATAAATATAAATAAATACAAAACACTTGACTTCAAACTACAGCTTCAAACTGTTTAACTTCAAACTATGAACAATATATTAACTGTTAACAACAGTTTACAGTATACTTAAATAAATATAAATAAACTTCAGCAATTCTTTTGCAGAAATATGAGCATATTTGCCTTCTCTGGCAAAATATGACACCTCTCCTGACTAATTGCATGTCCTGCACAGGAGAAAACCCTCTCAGATGGTGTGATGAGGCCTGTACACACAGGGATGAACTAGTGTGTTGGACAGATCATCCCTGGATGGGGGTCGGTAGCGAGGATTGAGGGCAGTGGTCATCTCTCTGTGTAAATTCAATTTGAGGATATTTATTAGTGTTTTTGACGAATTGTCTTAATGGAACAGATTTTATACAAATATTGTTTTCACATCACTTTTTTTTACCTGAACCATGGCGATTCCACAGTGGAAAAAGAATGCAGTCCCTTGACCACACATCTGGTCACAGACCTGTGGAGCTCCTCCACCTTCTCTTTTGTTAAATGAGCCTTCTTTGCCAAGGTGAGCCAGCTGTTGAAGCTGGAGAGACAAAAATACAAACATAAATAATGTTAAATATTTTACAGGCAACAGAAGCATCACTGCACATGCCATCGCTAGTTTCATTAACATTACACTGACTTGCTATGATGGCGGCAGGTAGCCTACCGTTTGCTAGTAGCTAGCTAGCTAACTTAAACATGGTTATAACGCCTAATTTATCATTTGTTATTAGGCCTACTTTTAAAAAATCCAAGATTTGCAATCAACGTTACATTACTAACCTGAGGTAAGGCTGCTGTTGTCATCATCGGGCTCCACTTGTTCAGGGTTGAGACCAGTCTCCCCATCGCCGGGGCCAGGGAGGCCCACACTGCCCGCTGATGTGCTTATCATGGGCTCACGCTCACGCAGGCAGTCGAACACGGTGCAATGCCTTTTAGTGCGAAATACAGCCACACTTTTGACCGTTTACCTTTCGGCATTTTCTCTGTTAAAAGGTTGATGGCTAGCTAGCTACTGTAGCTATACAAATGGTAGGCTATCGTTACCTGCTGCCAGGACGGAGTCATCAAAGTAGTGTAACGTTAACTAGTGCAAGTGAGGTGATGCTTATGTTGGCTGTAATGTCCGTTTTAGGCCAGCAGTGGCAGTATTTCAATCGGCTCAGCCATCGAAATGAAGCACCGAAAGTATTTCAATCGGCTCAGGCACCGAAAGGAAGCGTTGCGTTTCGGTCCAGTAGGCACCGGTCGAGGAGTTAAACAAACCGGTGCCAATATGGCACCGGTTTTTGGTACCCAACCCTAGCCGCATGTCATCGTTCCACCGCTGGCTGTCGTGGTGGTGTCCAGCAAACAATGTGGACTTCGTAGACAACTGGGAGACTTTCTGGGGAAAGCCTGGTCAGTTTAGGAGTGACGGCATTCATCCCACTTTGGATGGAGCAGATCTAATTTCTGCAGATCTGACCCAGTTTCTTTGTGGACCTAATCCATGACAACCCAAAGTTCAGACCAGGAAGCAGAGTTGCAGTCTTACACACTTCTCTGAGCTTCCGTTAGAGCAGTTACCCACTCAAAACCATATAGAGACTGTCTGCCCCACGGCCACTTAAATTAATTAAATCAAAAGTAAACAGTCGAGGAGTTAAACAAAATAACCTAATCCAAGTTAATACTAACGCAACAGTGCAACAAAATAGGATAATTAAATGTGGACTCTTAAATATCACATCTTTGTCATTTAAAGCTGTATTAGTAAATTAGTTAATATCAGATAATCATATTGATTTGTTTTGTCTTACTGAAACCTGGCTGTGTAATGAAGAACATGTCAGCCTAAATGAATCAACTCCTCCAAGTCATATTAATACTCACATTCCTCGAGGCACCGGCTGAGGAGGTGGAGTAGCAGCCATCTTTGACTCAAGCTTATTATTAAACCCATTGAAAGGTTTTAGTCTTTAATTTCCTAAGCATCATAGCAGAGAGACAGCACTAGTAAAAATAACTAATGACCTTCTAATTGCATCAGACAAAGAACTTGTCCCTGTTCTTGTCTTGTTAGACCTTAGTGCTGCGTTCAACACCATTGACCATTACATCCTGTTACAGCGACTAGAACATTATATTGGCATCAAAGGAACCGCACTAAACTGGTTTAAGTCCTATTCATCAGATCGATCTCAGTTTGTAAACGATGAAACCTCGATGAAGACCAACGTTAGTTATGGAATTCCACAAGGTTCTGTGCTTGGACCAATCTTGTTCTTGTTCATCTTATATATGCTTCCTTTAGGCAATATTATCAGAAAACACTATATAAACTTTCATTGTTATGCAGATGATGCTCAATTGAAGTTAAAAACTGTAGGCCCTGAACAACTCCGACATCAGTTATTTAATGAATATAGTTTCTCTAGATGGCATTGCTCTGGCATCCAGCAGCACTGTAAAGAATCTCGGAGTTATCTTAGATCAGGAGTTGTCTTTTAACTCTCAGATAAAACAAATTTCTAGGACTGCCTTTTTTCACCTACGTAATATTTCAAAAATCAGGTACATCCTGTCTCAAAGCGATGCAGAGAAATTAGTTCATGCATTTGTTACCTCTAGACTAGATTACTGCAATTCCTTATTATCAGGCTGCTCGAATAAGTCTCTTAAATCTCTCCAGCTGATTCAGAATGCTGCAGCTCATGTATTAACAAAAACTAAGAAAAGATATTACATATTACTCCTGTATTAGCTTATCTGCACCAAGGTTATTATTGTTAACGAAAAACTAACGAAAAAACAAAAAGTAGGTGTGAATTTTTTTTTCGTTAACTGAAATAAAAATAAAAACTAGGCTTTATAAAAAAACGATAACTAACTGAAACTGTATTGTGTCTTTACAAAACTAACTAAAATAACATAGAATTATAGAGAAAATGTCTTTAGTTTTCGTATTTGTCAATGTATTTCATAGATTTTATTTCATACATAGCCTAAGTCTATCTTCCACTGTACCACTTTTAGTACACGTCAGGGGTGCCGGCGGGACTCCGGCCAGCGCGGCCGGGAACGTCTGCTACCGTCGGACAATGCCTATGCGAGTTTGACATTTTTTTCCTATGTGGACCGCCTGCCGCTGGAAGTTACGCTTTCCAAATACTCCACCAGGGACGTGCGGTCAGGGGAGGCAGGTGAGGGTCATCATGAAAAGTAAAAAACAAATAATGCTAAAATAAAATAAATATTAACATTTCTCTACTGATCTGTGCTATAGATGTAATGTATGTATGATTCCGATCATTTCAAGCATTTTTAAATCAAAATCGCTGAATTAGCGCATGTCCTGTTCAAACAGAGGAGACAGTGAGGTGAGGCAGCGACGAGCTGTGCCTCACCTCAGATTGTGAATCCCTCACAAACTGGGTTGAGCTTGTGCCTTTTGCTTTCTCATTGTTTGTCACCACTGTAATATTTGTAGACACTTTTATTATATGTCCTTTCTTTCCATAGAATAGGTACTGTATTTCACGTATGTGTAGAGCATATTTAGTGTTGCTGATCTGACATTAAACCGCAGTGAAAAAGCACAGAGGGGCAAACAGTACCTCTGCCTCACTGAAGGGGGCGAGCGAGAGCCCACGGGTCGGGTTCATGATTGGTCTGTCGTTGCTTTTCTTCTACACTTCTCTTCTTCTTATTATATTTTGCTTTGACCACAAACATGTAAGATTATATTGTTGGATATTATAAACAAACTTATAACCCGGCTCATTAATCTTACTATTAATAAAATGCATTTAGTGTAATACCATTTAGTTCCAAATATCCAATTACAATGAACGCACCAAAGACATCACGTGGACACTGCTCACCGCACCAACTTTATCCTATCATCAAGAAGAGCTCCAATGGGATGAAATCGCACCTTTTCTGTTTGTGTATATATACCTGTGTTTGTACTTTGTTCGAGATTCGTCGGTGGAGCAAGAGACAGCTCGCAGGCTGTGGATTGCGGAAGCCGGCGGATCCTCAGCTGAGATTTTTGTACTCTCTATTCACAACGCTTTTGTTTACTTTATTAAATACGCATTATTATAACTTTTGATCCAATACGTCCTTTGTTCCTCCGGGAGTTCTTCATTGAAACACATCAATATCTAAGCTTAAAAATGTCTCAAAAAACAAGGAAATATGACGAAATCAACAGCAATTCAACGTCGGACAGGTAAAGTAACCTTTTACTTTTGATGTTCTCTTTATACATCCGTGGTTGTTACACAGATTATCACAGAATCTCATGATTTTCGCGGGTGGTGCCCGTGAGCGCTCTGCTTCTGAAACGCTCTGAAACGTGGAATCAAATATGTACCTTACCTATGTGTGTGTAAATAATGTTGATATGAAATATGAAAAACAACCAGTAGTCTATGTGCAAGCTGCCAATTGAATGGTGATTTAAGCTACTCTATTGGGTTCATATATTTGTAAATCTAATTTATGTAGTGTCAGTGCCTCACCAGCCACGAACCTCACCGCACGTCACTGTACTCCACCGCTTTCTGTATCTTCTGTGTGGCGCTACAGAACACGCCCAAACATGCGATATGTTGCTCTATATCAAGTGCAAACCACATAGTGTAAAAGTCATGTAAATCGGATGCTGTTTGTCAGAAAACGCAGATTTACCTGGTCTGTTGCATTCCGCGGTAAAGACTAAAACTAATACTGAAACTAATAAAAACTAAACTCAAAATAAGCATTTTCAAAAAATAAAAAATAAACTAAACTAGCAAACCCGCTTTAAAAACTAATTAAAACTAAACTGAAATTGAAAACAAAAAGTCAAAACGAAATAAAAATAAAACCTAGTGAAAAATGCAAAACTATAATAACCTTGATCTGCACTGGCTCCCTGTAAAATCTAGAAGATAATTGTATGAATTGATGTTCCATTAATGTTCATTACTAACTTTGCTTCTTCCCCGGAGTCTTTGTGCTTTCTCGCCTCACGGATGGATCGTAGTTTTATCTGGACACCCGCCATGGCCCTGCTGACACCTACTACCATTTTCATTATTAACATTATTAACCCTATTACCGATACCATGAACGCACATTACTGACTTTGTTTCTTCCCCGGAGTCTTTGTGCTTTCTCGCCTCACAGGTTCCATGGATCGTGGTTTCATCTGGACCCTGGTCCTTCCTCCCACCATGGCCCTGCTGACTCCCACTGCTAATATCACTTTTATTATTACTCACACTTCTATTTTATATTACCGATACCATTAATGCACATTACTGACTTTGCTTCTTCACCAGAGTCTCTGTGCTTTCACACATTTTTTATAATAATTGTATTTATATACCTGTGCATCATATTTACTCCAACAGACTTGACTTTTAACCTCTTAAGTCATTTTTTTTTGCACAAAAAATAATACACATTTATGTACACTGGCCTATGGTGTTGTAGTGTATATAGCTTTCTTATTTCTCTAAAAATATGATAAATGCATAAAAATAATAAGGCTAATAAAATAAAATATTTCAGTCAATCAGTTGCCAACAATTTTAACTCTAAACGATTAAATGTGTGACTTAATTATCTGCATTAAACATAAGATCACAATGTAAGCCAATAGCCTGTAGGCACAATCTCTATTTTGAGATGATGGGTAGGCAACAGCTCTGTGAAAAGGGTTTAGATCAGTGTGAGACTTCCAAACAACTTCAAGTCTTTTGGATCAAACCCAAACTGAGGTATTTTTAAACAGTAAATTGAGAAACAGTAGGGAAATTGTTTCAAGCTCATTGTGTGAAAATAAAATGTGTTGTTTACTGACAGTCAACTATTTTCAATTCCAAAGACTGCGACAAAAAATAGTAAAAGGTGCTGAAACTGGTGATTAAGCAGACAACTAAGCCTCATTTGTTTCATGTTACTTGGAATCTTCTTTGAGGCTTCTGACTGAAATATGTGTCAGCCCACTCCAATGTTAGACCTTCATTGTGAGGTTAATAATGGTCCAATTGTTAGTGTAATAGGAATAATAAATGCATGCCTGTAACTTATGAATCCATAAGTACATAACAGACATGAACGACTTCTTGTTCTCTCGGAGTTCACTCATACTGCCTGTTTCCTCAGTTGTAATTGGTGAATCAATGTCATTGACTGACCACAAACTCCACTCATCAAGTTTCAAAGGGCTGTAACTAAGTCACTGATTAAAGAAGGTTAAAAGTGAGTGCACATGGTGGTGCACAAGGACTCCAGTCAGGTCAAGGCCATTCTGTATAGGTTAAACTAAAGTGCACTTGTACTGATCTGAGGGAATGTAAAGTATATCTGCGGTATTTATATGATCAGTTTGAACTGATATCATTTGATATTTGTTCCAAAAGCAGTAAACTGGAATATGTTGAATATTAATTCAAAGAAATAAATTAAACAGAAAGTATATAAATATAGGCAAACCAGGTCATGTTAAAATAACCAGGGGTTTGAAAGACATAAACGTGCTCAAGTTTACAAACACAGAATATTAAAACAGGATATGATTGTACCAGCATTATCACAAACTCATCTCTTTAGGCATTTATAGAATCTGATCAAATCAAAAATATGGTTGTTATGGACATCCAACAGTTATGCTATATGTATATATAATGTATATAAATACACATGCACATATGCAGTACATACAAAAAGTATTCAGAGCACTTAACTTTGTTCACATTTTGTTATGTTAAGGCATTGTGCTAAAATATTTTAAATTAATTTCCACCCTCACCAATCTACACCCAATACCCCATAATGACAAAAACTGAAGTATCACACTGACAAGTATTCAGACTCTGTACTTGTTGATGCACCTTTCTCAGTGATTACAGCTTTGATTTGTGTTGGGTTTTTGCACACTCTCTGCAGATAATCTCTGTCAAGTTGGATGGGGACCGTTGGTGGAATGACATTTCCAGTTCTCTTCAGAGATGTTTGATTGGGTTGAAGTCCGGGCTCTGGTTTGGACACTCAAGGACATTCACAGGTTTGTCCCAAAGACACTCCTGATTTGACACATATCAAACAGTTCAATCTTGGTTTCATCAGACCACAGAATCTTGTTCGTCACAGTCTGAGATTCCTTTAGCTGCATGTTTTTACATACTCCGAGCAGGCTTTCATGAGTCTTTCACTAAAGACAGGCTGCTGACTGGCCACTCTGCCATAAAGCCAGGATCAGTGTGTTGCAGTGATGATGTCCTATGTCCACAAGGAGCAACCATCAGGTTCTTGGTCACCTCTCTTATCAAGACTGTTCTACCCCAATTGCTCAGTTTGGCCAGGCAGCCAGCTCTGAGAAGAGTACTGGTTGTTAGAACACTTTAAGAATTATGGCGGCCACTTTGCTCTTGGGAACCTTCAATGCAACATATTTTTTGTAGCTTTCCCCAGTCCTGTGCCTCGACATAATCCTATCTCTAAGCTCTGCAAGCAGTTCCTTTGACCTCCTGGCTCAGTTTTTGTTCTGATGTGCATTGTCAGTAACACGTTCTCACTCCCAACTTGTCAGAAACATTGATCATAATCAGTGTCCCTCTGGTTCAAACTATGATGCTCTAAGAACCACTCTATTGTGTCTTTTCAAAATAAACTTCCAGATTTACTTAGTTTTTAGGTTTACTTAGGCAGCAAAACTACTTGGTTAGGCGAAGGAAATTATCATTGTTGAGGTTAAAATAAGTCAAATATCTACACTTGTTATGTTACTGTCGTTAGTAAAGTACGGAAGTTACAGAACAAAATATGGTAATATAAGTCACCGTTGACTTGGTTTCACACGAACAGCTGTCTCCTGGGTGAAAGTCCTGAGTTTGGAATCTTGGAATGAAATGTGCTGTATAAATAAAGCTTTGGTTTAGCAGTCTGTCATTCTGTCATTAAATTACAGTCATTTAGCAGATGCTTTTATCCAAAGTGACTTACAATAAGTGTATTTAACATAGGTATTCAAGAGAACTACTAGTCACCAGAAGTCATAAGTGCATGTCCTTGTTTACACAAGCATCTAAGAGCATAAACCAGAGCAAAAGTGCAGTGCAGAAACAAACTAATATGAATACAATAAGTGCTAAGTGGAAGGCTCAGGGTAGTACTTCTTGAAGAGGTGAGTTTTCAGCCTGATGAAAGATGGGCAGCGACTCTGCTGTCCTGACGTCAGTGGGGAGTTCATTCCACCACTGTGGGGCCAGGACAGAAAACAGCCGTGACCGGGTCGATCGCCCGCAGGGACCTCTGAGCGACGGGGCAACCAATCGCCCCGAGGCAGCAGAGTGAAGTGGTCGGGCGGGGATGTAGGGCTTGACCATGGCCTGGAGATAGGAAGGAGCTGTTCCTTTCACTGCCCTGTAGGCTAGCACCAGAGTCTTAAACTGGATGCGAGCTCTTACAGGTAGCCAGTGTAGAGAACGGAGAAAGGAAGTTGTGTGGGAGAACATGGGGTGATTGAACACCAGACGAGCTGCAGCTTTCTGGTCCAGCTCCAGAGGTCTGATGGCCGTCGCCGGGGCTCCGGCAAGTAGTGAGTTGCAGTAATCCAGGCTCGAGATGACAAGAGCCTGGATGAGAACCTGCGTCGTCTCATCAGTGAGGAAGGGGCGAATCCTCCTGATGTTGTAGAACTGGAATCTGCAGGAGCGTGTAACCGATACAATGTTTGCTGAGAACAACAGTTGGTCATCCAGGGTCACACCCAGGTTCCTTGCAGTCCGAGTTGGCATCACCACGGTATCATCAATGGTGATGGACAGGTCTCGGTGCGAGCAACCCTTCCCCGGGAGGAACAGTAGCTCAGTTTTGTCTAGGTTGAGCTTGAGGTGGTGTGTCGTCATTCATTTCGAGATGTCAGCCAAACACGCAGCGATGCATGCCTCCACTTGAGTGTCACCGGGGGGAAATGACAAGACCAGCTGGGTGTCATCGGCATAACCATGGTAAGAGAAGTTATGCGAGCGAATAACAGAACCCAGAGATGTTGTGTAGAGCGAGAAGAGATGGGGGCCCAGAACTGAACCTTGTGGAACCCCCGTAGTCAGCATGCGTGGTTCCGACACAGCCCCCCTCCATGTCACCTGGTAGGATCGACCTGTCAGGTAGGATGCAAACAGGGAGAGTGCAGAGCCTGAGACGCCCATCCCCTCGAGGGTGGAGAGGAGGATCTGGTGGTTCACCGTGTCAAACACCGCAGACAGGTCCAGGAGAATCAGGACAGGAGAGAGAGTTCGCTCTCGCGGCGTGAAGCGACTCTGTCACCACAAGGAGGGCTCTCTCTGTCAAGTGATCCGCCTTGAACCCGGACTGGTGGGGGTCCAAGAGGCTGTTCTGGTGGAGATAGGAAGACAGGTTAAAGACGGCACGTTCAAGTGTTTTGGATAGAAAGGGTAGAAGAGAAACCGGTCTGAAGTTCTTGACATCAGAGGAGTCAAGTGATGGTTTCTTCAGAAGGGGGGTGACTTGAAAGCTGTTTGAAAGCATCCTGAAATCCTAGAGATGTGTTGATGAGGTGGGTGAGGAAAGGAAGGAGTTCAGTGGCAATAGACTGAAGAAGGGGGGAAGGGATCAAGTCAATGGAGCATGTGGTGGGGCGGTTAGATGTAACAAGGTTGAGGACCTCGTTGGGGGAGCTGGAGAGGGTAGCGAGGGAGAGGGGGGCTGAGAGAGCCTTGTGGGTAGAAGGAGAAGAGGAGAGGTAAAGGTCAAAGGAGGAGAGGAAGGAAAGAAGAGGTTCTAACTTATCAGTCTGGATGTTGAAGTCGCCGAGCAGGATGAGTGCTGAGGCATCGTCATGGAAGTGCGAGACTAGTGTGTCTAGCTCCTCCAGGAACTCACCAAGGGGGCCTGGTGGGTGATACACAACAGCAATGGTGAGCTTGACTGGGTAAGTGACAGTAACAGCATGAAATTCGAAAAAAGACGGGGAGAACTGTGGAACAGAGACAAGAGAGTATTTCCATGTTGGGGAAATTAGCAGGCCACTACCACCACCTCGCCTCGCAGCTCTGGGAGTGTGAGAGAAAGAGTACACATCTGACAGAGCTGCGGGTGTGATGGTGTTTTCTGGTCTCAGTTAGAGCAAGAAAGTTGAGGGAGAGCAACAGTGACGTGCGGTGAAGTTCGTGGCTGTTGGGGCACTGACTCTTTCAGAGTCAGATTTACAAATATATGAACCCAATAAAGTAGCTTAAATCACCATTCAATTGGAAGCTTGCACATTGACTACTGGTTGTTTTTCATATTTCATATCAGCATTCTTTACACACACATAGGTAAGGTACATATTTGATTCCACTGGGAGTGTGTGCGCCGCAATCTGTGACCTGCCCCACCGGGAGCATTTCAGAAGTGGAGCGCTCGCGGGCGCCACCCGCGAAAATCTGTGTAACAACAATATGTTCTACACATACGTGAAATACAGTACCTATTCTATGGAAAGAAAGGACATATAATAAGTGTCTTCAAATATTACAGTGGTGACAAACAATGAGAAAGCAAAAGGCACAAGCTCAACCCAGTTAGTGAGGGATTCACAATCTGAGGTGAGGCACAGCTCGTCACTGCCTCACCTCACAGTCTCCTCTCTGTTTGAACAGGACATGCGCTATTTCAGCGATTTTGATTATGAGAATGCTTGAAATGATTGGAATCATACAGAAATTACATTTATAGCACAGATCAGTAGAGAAATATTAATACTTATTTTATTTTATCATTATTTGTTTTGAGCATCACCTGCCTCCCCTGACCGCACATCCCTGTAGAGCAAGGAAGCGTAGCCTGAGGTGAACTCAGCTTTCGGCACTGCCAGTCTTTTGTCAGTCTTTCATTTATTTGTCTGAATCCACACAACCATCTTTGGAGAGTATTTATAGTACAGAAACCTGCATACAGGCAACAGCATATTTGTGTTGTATGGCCAGCTCTCATGAATGTTATGGAAATAACCACACATAAATAAATGTACCAGCTTTAACTTCTACTCGCTTGTTAAGACATGTGAGTTACATTTAAAATCACACCCCCTGCAGTTTGAAAACTGCTCTCTTTCAAATTGCTATTGGAATAAGACAGTTTGATTGTTCAGTCCTAACTGAACTTGACAGAAAAGCCTCGGCTGCATTACATCACCAATAGGGAGTCAGAATCAAGATTAAAAACATCAACAATGGCATGGTATCACAGGTACTCAACATGCCACTTAACTATTACATAACGGGCCTATGGAATGAAAACTGCATATCATCATGCAGTGCACATTCATTATGGAGAGCTGAATATAATATTCACAGTGTCATAAAACACACTCACAACAGGAGCACTAAGAGGGGCTGCCTCTGAAGAACTCAGTATGACTTCTGTCTGATGGACTCTTTATGAATCAAAGTACTTATAGAGACCAGAATAACTGGACATGGCATACACAGAAGAGCTCAGTTAATAGTGACGCTGTCAATATGGCAAATTCTCACTATAGTGCGTTGTAACTCTTTTTCAACAGCAGTCCTGTGACACCTGTATCACAGAGAAGGAGTAGATATGCAGGACATCATATCTGAGGTTCAGCATTGTGTGGGCCAAAGTTAAACCTCATATAAAGCATGTTAACAATGCTGTCATATACTCCTCCAGGGTCAGTATGCAATATATTGCAATCACAGTTTTTAAAGCATCTAATTCATTTTCTGTCTTTATTTTGATTTGACTTATTCTGGGTAGCAACATGGCAGTATACTCCCCCTCAAAACCTTAAATCAGAGACTCTGAGCTAATTTAACAAATTATCATTTTTCTAATTGCTTAAATCTCACCAAGTCACTGTTAATACCTTCTAATGACAAAGCAGCCTACAGTCAGAATATGTCAGCACAGTGCTACTTGTGAAGCATGTCACTCACAGTGTGAATGAACTCTGGAACATTAGCAATGCAGTGCCTGCTACTCCATTTGTGTGTGCACCTGTATGCCACCTTAGAAACACACACATACACACATGCAGACATGACACATAATGCACAAGTGTAAAAGGACACAACCGTCCAAAAAAAATCCTCCATCAATCCACTGCATTTCATCTTACAACAGAAGCATGAGGCACTGAGTGAAGGGCAGCACACTAAGGCTGACTTGCTAATAGCTTCCATGCTAACCCAGCGTAAATATTTCACCATGGCTTTCAGCGTCAACGTGCTAATTGACCAAAGGCGTCTCAGTGTGTTCTACACAACATGTAAGGAAGAGAGACATGCATGTGTCCATCTTTAGCACGTTCCTGCCAGAACTGTGGGCTAACTCTCTTACTGGATGTAGACAATGTCTATATTTAGGCCGCAAACCACTCAATGGAGATTTTCTGCATAAATGACGAAGAGAGCTTTGTCAGTTTCAGTTAGAATAGTCTATGCAAGACATCGCTAGGACCTTAGCGTGATGTACATTGTAGGAAAACTGCTTCTGAGGGAGTTACCTGCTCACTGTTGCTTTCACTGTGGCTACCTGCATGCAGACAGCTTTGTTAAGTTGTATCATAAACTATTTTATAAACTTCAAATGATGACCATTGTCTATACATCCACAATATTGTTTTTCTCACAGTTCGTAAACAGGACTTAGAGAGAGGCTGTACTGTGAGCTAAAAGCTACTATAAGCAGGCTAACATGCTAACATTAACAATGTGAACATGCTGATGTTAGCAGGTGTGACGCTTACCATCTTCATGATCTTACTTTTAGTGAGTTAGCATGCTAACATTTGCTAATTAGCATTAAACTGTACAAGTACACCTGAGGCTGACGGGAAGGTCTCTAGTTTAGCAGGTATTTGGTCATAAACCAAAGTATTGGACACATTCAAATTGATTTGATTGACCTGATGATGGGACAGAAAACTACAGTTCTCCTGTACTGTACTTCAACACAACAATGAACGCCTTACGTTACTTGTTTTCTGATGTAATAACACGTGTCATGTGGATGACAAATTTCAAGTAAAAAATCCTACATGAGGTACTAAACAACTAACACAACTATTAGCAAATTTAACTACCATAAATAAAACAGAAAGACCTCAGTATTATATGCATAGAAGGAACCATAGTTATGTGAGGGAAAATAATTTACTTAATAATAATAACTTTACATTCTTGTGAGCAAAAATGACATGTTCATTTTTCATATTAGTTATGAGGAAAAAGATAGAGTGTCCTAGAACATAATTGTTGCCTTGAGTAAAACATTGCTGTGAGCAGAGGATTCCCCTCTCCAGTGATGCAATAAGCATTAACATAGTGAAGAGCATACAGTTCAAGCTAAGGGATAAGAGTCCAAAAAATGTGTTGTTTGTGATATTTTCTGAAATAAAATACTGCAGTTCTGCAGCTTGCATAAGGATTTGTCTAGTCTAATAATGCAAAATATTTTGTTTGGAAACTGCCAAGTGCTCGTGAGCAGAGTGCCGCAGCAGAACCATGAGCTGGCTGACTGAAGTTCAACCCAACTCCTGCTGTCATATCTCAACAGACAGGCAGCCAGGTTCTGACATGCATACTGTAGTTAGTGGGAAATGTGAATCATTCTCTCACACACATACAAAATCACTCTGTCAAGAGATATTAACCCACAGCAAATATACATTGAAAGCATTCTATAGCAACGTTGATGAATCATTCATTCAACTTTTCACTCCAAAGCTCAAAGCGACAAGGTGATGAAGACAAGCAGGACCTTGAAGGAAGACAAAAACATGAGCACACGTGCAAACATTGGGAGAAACCAATGTGTAGACAGAGCTTCTCTCCTCCTGCTTCACTGCATGCCTCATTCTCCCACAGTCTCAGTCCATGTCTGCCTTTCATCCCCTCTCTGGTCCAGTGAATCATTCAATCGTGCTGTGTCTCTTACCTTAGTGGTGACAATGCAAAGACAATCCATGCTAGCCGGACAGAAAAAGAAGCTCTCAACCTATGCCCAAATTCATAACCACTAATATCACCACTGGAGGGGAAAAAGGCAGGAAGATGAAAAAAAAAAAAAAGAAACCAGTGTGAGGAAGCAAGGAGGAAAGATAAAAAAGGTAGGTGTTGCTGAAGAAGAAGAAAAAGAAGAGGGGGTGGAGATGAGGAAAAGAACACACGTGCGCGCACGCACACGCACACGCACACGCACGCACACGCGCACACACACACACACACACACACACACACTCACACACGCCGGCAAGGGAGAGAAGCCACGGCGGACAGACGTTACTGCATGTGGGCCCCTTGTGAGGATTGGGATGCCTCCTCCACAGCGCTAAAGGCGATCAGGATTCCTAACGCCATCTCAGAGCAGAGCGTGCGTCATCAGCCAAATCATGCACACACACACACAAACACACACTAAAAACGCTTAGCAGCTTGACTGGCCTCCCCCAACAACCCAAAATCATTCCTTAGCTTCTCTCCCGTTTCTTGTTTTCAGTTTTCTCTCTCTCTCTCTCTCTCTCTCTCTCTCTCTCTCTCTCTCTCTCTCTCTCTCTCTCTCTCTCTCTCTCTCTCTCTCTCTGAGAGAGCGCGGGAAGGGAGTGAAGGACGAGAACGTCAGCTCAGCAGAATGAATTAGATTCCCATGCTCTCTGTCTCGCTGACTATTAGCTGCTGTGGCAGACTGCTGGAACTTAATAATAATGGTTTTAATTTCAGTGGCAGCACTGCCTTCCACTGACTTTAGGACAGACGTTTTACTGCGTGTGTGTGTGTGTGTGTGTGTGTGTGTGTGTGTGTGTGTGTGTGTGTGTGTGTGTGTGTGTGTGTGTGATATTCGCCAGAAACCTTTAGAAAATCGTTTTACCTGCATGCAGAAATTTTGAAATGGGCAAAAATGCTTGCAGGCTGCAGGTAATTGCTTGTATGTCCATGTCCATGAATATACATAGTTTGTATGCATTGACCCTGACAAAGAAATGATTAAATAAATAAAATAGAAACTCTATCATTATGGAATGTGAGTACCTATGTAATTGAAACTGTACAATTATCTGATCTGTCATTCACATCAAAATAGAATAGTTTTTCTTTTCAAAATAGATTACAGTAATGTAAGATGCCTTGTTCTGTTAACATCATTATGTGTGATTGATGAGTGATTCAAAACCTGCCTACGATAGGGAAAATGTTTTTTCTCCTGGTTTCAATTAAGTTATTAAGCACAAATAATAAATGAGATATAATCTACATCTTTAAAATGCACACTTCAACATTTTACACAGGTCATAACAAATGACCAACAATAACGCAGAATAGGAATTCCACTGACAGAAAATAAAATATATGAACTCAATCTTTAAAATGTAACTTCAAGAATATAATATAATTAAAGACTTGATAAAGTTATACTGCAGTCTCTGATATTAGTGCATTCAGCCAAGATACTTCTGATTTGCAGTTAAAACATTATTCTCAACTAGAATGGCCATGATTATTTTTGTAATATTTGTATTACAGAGAAATGTTTGAATATTGATAAATTATCTATTTATGAAAGAAACAAAGAAAGTCTTGGTAAAAAAAAAAACACTCATTAGGTGAAAGAATGGGTACAGTTCCACTGCAGCATATGGAAGTCCCTTCTTGGGAATTTGAAAAACCTTTAAAATCTTTTGTATTTTTATTGAATCAAAATGATCAGAAACAGAAGTCCACACTTGGTTGGAGTAGGGTGAACAGGTCCATTGTTGATAATGTAGGAATGTATGTGTGTGTGTGTGTGTGTGTGTGTGTGTGTGTGTGTGTGTGTGTGTGTGTAGGCCAATGCATCACCATACCCCTCTTATCATAATGTTGATGCACCAAATATGACTCAAAGATACAGAAAGACTGCAATGAACTGCTGATGAAAGCAGTAATGACAGAATCAAAAATAATTTAACTACGTACTTAAAAGCTACTTGTTTAACAGGTTGTTGTGGTGTTTTTCTTTGTTTTTTTGCAAGAGAAATGATGAAAAACAGCTCTTCAACATTACTGCAGTGAAACCAGCAGAACATTTCACCACCACCCACAACTACAGCATCAACGTCTTGTCTCCAGATGTGTACTGTCATCACAAAGTGACAGAACCAATTTTGAGTCATCAAGACTTGCAAACTGTATATTTTCATCTACAGTTATTTCAGGAGATACTGGAATATAACAGCACAATGCAGTGTGGAGTTTTTCCAAAAACATATGCAACTCAATCTTGACTAATGCTCACAGACACATGGGAGGAGTTACAGCAGTCGAAGAACTATTATGTAAACGTCCGAACAAATATGTGTTGTTAAAAGGCAAAATGGATCTAATCGGTGCAGTGATCCGTTTTACTAATGGAATGTAAGAGAAAGACAAATTTTCCATAAACTATTAAAATATATATTCAGTTGAACAGGATTAATCTGCCAATTTGTGTCTGCCTTTTTTACTTTTTACTAGATAAAAGTACTTCATAAAAGAAAGGCTTAATTAAACCACAGTTTGAAGGAACTCTGTCTGGCTTCAGCAACTCAGATTGTTTTAAAAATGCTTCAAATGCAGCTCTCAAAGAAGATAATCAAAAGACTTTAACTCTAATACTCTTCATAATATGAAGAATACTCTTAATACTCTTCATAATATGAAGCTGCGTATACTGCATATTATGCAGGATGCATATATCCAACCTGCAAGTACAGCACATTACCATGTGAGATATTACAGCACCACATGTTTTTGTTGAAAATCTCTATCACAGTCTCTTAGTGATGTATATTAAGAAGAAACCTGCCCCGTCTGGCAGTAACTTCCAGGTAAACTAAGCCACTCCGATGTCCAACCCGTTTCTCCCTAGAGACTTTAAGCCTCTGAACTGCAGCGGTACCTGTTGGCTGGAGCCATCCTGGTGAAGAGGTGTGTTGCAGAATTTGATCTTGATTATTGCTTTCATTTGTGGATGAAGCAGCAGCCCTACACTCCCGATGTCCCGTCGTTCTCACTGAACACACTCAGCGTTACAGACTCCCTCTGCCAGAGCAGCAGGGCTAATCTTTCCAGGTGATGCGGCTCAGGCAGTTTCCACTTATTGCATTAGAGGGGAGGAATGCTTTAACCTCCTTTGTTAGGGCTGTCGCTCATAAAGACTAGGTGTGATACATTTGGATTTGTCTGTTTATGTGAATGGCAGTGCTAGTTGAAGGATTTACTCAAAGGCCTGTACCTGACCCCAACACATTCTCCTCATAAGTCATTTTCAGGTCTGTTCTCAGATTTCACTCCAGTCTAACTAGATGAAAATGAAATAAGGGCTTCATGCAGATTAATCACTGATGAACTTCATTCATTCCAGGAAGCATATATGGCAGCTAAAATGTCTGCACTGGCTCCTTTTTATTTCAATCCTGTTTTCTTCACTAAAATGAAACGTATTGTCACCTTTTCTACAGATATGTTTCTCACTTTCTGATCTTCAGAACAGCACACAGAGTTACAGAAAACATAAGAAATACATACAGCAGCAAGTACTTCAACGAATTGACTGAACAGGGGCTCTTAAGTAATTAGTAACTTTTCCACAACAAACAATGCACAAAGTGAAATTCCCTGAAATCACTGCTATGATACAAGGTGAAGATTTCTTCTAAAATATAAAGGATAGTGTGTTTTTTGTAGTTTGTCAATTTCAAACCCTTCAGTAGAGACACCACTACTGCCTCATTGCTTGACAAGCTGCACTCTGAAAACATATCTGCCTGATTTCAGAGGTTTGCATGTAAGATTCCCAACGACAGCAAACCTAACTTGCACCGAATCTTTTGAATATCCATATGACAAAAAGAACTTCATATCCTCTACTTCTTCAAAGCAAATAGGAGCAAAGATTAACTCTCATCTTTACCGAGACTGCTCACCAACACACTCATGTCACTGCAGTGTTCCACCATGCCATGAGTGATGATGAGGTGAAATAAAAAAATAAGATCACAGAATGAAATGGATGCCGGTAATGAGAAACACATTTGGTGACATGGTGTAAAAGAATGTAAATCACCCCTGACACTGTACACACAGAAGGAAAGCATGGCTTCCAGAGAGAACTCACCTCCGACATCTTGGCACCGATCTCTCTCTTCTCCATCCCGCTGGGTTGTGAGCTGCTCTGCTCCCTCTGCTGGAGACAACAAACAGGTGCATAGGTAACTCTACACCACCACAGTCCAACTGAAACACACTGACCGGAGGAACAACCCATAGATCAGGTAAACAATGGACCAGTCTTTCAGGTAAGGAGTATTTTATAGCCTGAATGCATGGTGATAGGCCTAATTCAAGCCATTTGCTAAAGACTGGTGTACTGTATGAGAGGTTTAACCCTGAATATGAGTTGGGACAGACAGATACCTACCTTACATTCACAAATACAAAGAGAAACACGGTATAATACAAAGATATAGTCTAATATGTCAAATGCTCTGACTGCATATGGTAAACAAATCAAAGGTATATGAAAAAAAAATGTATTTCCCATTTACTTCAAATGCAAAACAAAAGGAGCATGTAGTTGTAAGGGTCATGCAAGATTTGGCAGTGAGAGATAGATGGAGTCATTATTGGCTGGTTGGTCTGTCTGCTGCTCTGGTAAGTCTTTAATTAGAAGCTTGGATAGCGTAAGCCTACATGTGCCCGTGGCAACCAGAAATAAATCCCTAGCACACTATGACACACTACAAACCCTTAGTACACGCAGGCTTCCTTTATCCCTTCTTCTGTTTATAGCAGCAAGCTTTAAACCTAAAGCTATATAAGCCTCTGACTTCAAATACGACTGTTTTCTTTATATATTCAATTTAACAAATAAAAAATGTATAAGATGAAAAATAACTCAGCCCTGCTCAATCCTAGGAGTGACATAATGACATTGACATCAATGTAGTTTATATTATAATATAATATATAATTTTTTATATATATATATATATGCATATATATGTGTATATATATGTGCGTTAGCCATTCAACTCTTCGTGCAGCTTGTTTTTCCAGATAAACCTGCACGATCTGCTGGTAAGGTAAATCCGCCAAACTAGTTAGAATAGAATATCAAATATGCAACTAAACATTACATTAAACAACATTTAAATGCAAAATACCTCATGGATTGCTCACTCAATAATTCATATTTTGTATTATCTTTTGGACATTTTATACTTCTGGAGAGATGTCAGGAAATGATGTGAAGAGATGAATTAAGGTCCAAAGCAGGATTTGAATCAGGCATCTCAACCCCTAAACCACTAACTCAAGGACCGGCTACTTGTGTCTGCCCCCAAGTGGCCGCTAGGAAGCGTAATCATGAAAAACGAATCATCTCTTCTTTTTCATAAAGCAACTAATTATGTTTATGTAGCATACCATATGTTTAGAAACAGACTTGTAATTAATTTATTATCTTACTGTGATTTTTTAATTTTTTTAAAATTTCCAACAAGGTCACCTGTTACAGTATATTACTCTTACATCAACATCTCATACAAAGCAGTCATCGTTGTTCACAAAGGAAAGAGTAAAAACTACTTACTGATAAGTTATTGAATATGTTGCATGTCAAGTCTTGAAAATAATATTCTGATTTTGCTTTATTGAACTACACTCTTGATTATTTTGGTGCTTACAATCTGCATACAACATGTATCTAATAGTTGTTTATATATCTGACTAACCCATGTGGACCCTGTTAATTCATTTGGATGGGGCCATCTGCCATCTCATTATTTGACAGGACGTTTTCGTAATCTTCAGAGGGCTGATTGTGGTTACAGAGCAGGGAATATAACAGCAGTGGACTGGTGACCTCATGGTGGGGTCATCAGCCTCTGAGAACTCTTCTAATCCCCTTCACTTGTCCCTATCCTGGTACTACTGGATGACCTCATCAAAGTGGCTCAGCAGCTCCTGCTGTTACAGAGGGGCTATTTTGAAAGACCTTGTAACCATGATCTGTTTATGTCACAATAACCAATTCTTTACTATTGTTGCAGAAAAATGGAAGGTATGACATATGACTGTTGACAAATAGAATTACTAGTGGATTACCAAACTGGTTGGTCCCATTCCAAGTCAAACATACTGTTAGTCACACGCCTGGTGTGTTACTAACTTAGTTAGTATTGCTAGTATTGGTTTACTATCACTCAACCATATCTACCTGTTCTTGCATTTTATTTTTGCTATATAAATGTTTAATTATGAAGGACTGACACCAAAGCTTGATTTGCTGATGATTGAGATTCAGAAGAATGAGGTTGGTGTAAAATGCTGTTCCATTGTTGTAGTGCTGATCTGTTAGGCTGCCTGTCATCCATAAGACCAAAACCAGTAGACCGTTTGCTATCAATATGAAGTCAATCTAGTCATTTAAGATAAGAGGCTGAATAAGAGGCATTAAGAACCACATTTTAGAGGCCACTCATTTTTTCTTGCCAATTCTTGGGGGCAAAGCTACATTTTGATTCATCTTTCATGCTTTTTCAGTCCTTCATGGCCCTCAACCACTCAGCAGCCTCTATTCATTCTCCTTAATTAGAATGTCACAGTGTGAGCATACATCAACTCTCTCTCTCTCTCTCTCTCACACTCTCACACACACACACACACACACACACACACACACACACACACACACACCGTCTCTCTTAATTTAGACACAGTTCTGACAAAGAGCCCCTTTGTTCTTTCAAACTGTTAATACATTCAGCTGATGTACATTAAAGAACATATACAGTTAGTCACAGTTCTCTGTCTATGCCTGTACAGTGTAAATCATTTGCAATGTGTGAAATGCTGAAATGCTCTTGTATACTATTTAAATTTTAGCAGCATAATCCTGCTCTACAGATAAATAAAATAATCTAAGCTCCAAAAACATGAGATGCTACATTTCCCATAATGCAACTCAATAGTGTCTTTCATTACCCTCACTGTGTCACCTTCTTTCCCACTCTACACCTCTAGTATGTAGCTTAGGAATATCTGAACTCTGAACTGAAAGTAATGAGGAGTTACAGTTGGTTCAAAATAATCAGTTTTACTCGTGAATATTCAAATGGAGATCTTTATGTATAGCTTCATGACTGATGAGCCTATGATTTAAATTGCTTTATTCAAGCCACTTCTGACAGAACACTAAATGTCAAGCATCACATTATGCGGTTAGCCTTACAGAGAACCACAAACAGCACTTCTCCCTCCAGTGACATGGCGATCTATTTAAAGCAGGGGTCTCAAACTGCCGGCCCCTGGGCAATTTCCGGCCCCTCTACCCCCTTCCTACGGCCCGCTAGATAATGCCAAAAATATCTTATTATCCGGCCCGCAAAATATTTATTTTTTTAATTCTTTTTTCTAGTTGTTTAATATCAATTTAAACTACCCCTTAATATACAATTGAAATAAAAAATAATTTCTATAAAAAAAATGATTTAGTTTGACGCAAGATAATGGCAAAGGTCAAAGGTGACCGCACATGACCGGGCAGTTTTGGATAAGAACAGGTTACACGGGGCTTTATCAGTTGTTTGGCTGCGAACAACAAATATGTCTCTTTCCAATTCAAAAAGGAAAGTTGATGATGAACACAGACAGTTTCAAGATAGATGGACATTGTAATATGTTTTGTGGAGTTTAATGGAAATGCTACTTGCCTGATACGCAAGTAAAAAGTCGCTGTTTTAAAGGAATATAATCTCAAACGTCATTACTCGACTAAACACGGAGAACAGTATGAGAAGTACCAAGGAGACGAGAGGAAAAAACGAGCCACGCAGCTCCAGAAAGGACTAACATCTCAGCAAAGTCTTCCATTCAATCTTCCAGAAGGCCAAGAAGGATTGTGATGCTGCAGTTGAGGCAAGTTACGTGGTGAGTGAGTTAATCGCCAAAGCAGGAAAGCCGTTCACCGAAGGGCAGTTTCTGAAGGATTGCATGTTGCATGTCGCTGATATTCTGTGTCCAGAAAAGAAGAGCTTGTTCAGCAATATCTCTCTATCGGCGAACACAGTGGCGGAGCGGATTAACGAGCTATCGCGTGACATATACGACCAGTTACGTGTAAAAGCCAGAGGTTTCACTGCATACTCCGTGGCGCTTGAAGAAAGCACAGACAAAACCGACAATGCCCAGCTAGCCATTTTCATCAGGGGTATTAATGACCGATTTGAAGTAACAGAAGAGTTGCTGAGTTTGTGTCCAAAGCACGGTTGCACCACAGCCAAGGATATTTTTCAGAAGCTGTGCGACGTGATTGAGCGCGCTGGTTTATCGTGGAACAGACTGGTGGGTGTTGGGAACGAAAAGGAGCGTGTTTGAGTTATCAGCATATAAGAAAACTAAATTAATGACATCAATAGAATTATTAATGTCAGTAAAATTATTAACGAGTATTAATAATAACGGGGCACCGCCCTGCGAACAGGGACCAATAACCAAACTATAAACTAAGTCTCATAATTAGTATTCACTCACAATGTCAATAGTCGAAGTACTATTACACATTCAGAGTGGAGGCTCAGGGAAAAGCATACATGACTGGACAATTTATGAGAGAATTACCTCCATCCTTCCCTGAGCTGACAAAAGTCTTAAGTCGGGTAATGTGCCTTTTCGGAAGCACATATCTGTGTGAGAAACTTTTTTCGACTATGAACTTTAATAAATGCAAGTACAGGTCCAGGCTTAGTGATGCCCATCTTGAAGCTGTACTCAGGGTTTCCACTGTGACCTCGATCAGGGCAAATATGGCTCAGCTGTGTGAGCAGAAGTGCTGCCAGCCAGGTGTCTGGCAAGAAATAGAATAAAGTACAAATGTATTTAGGGATTGCAATTGTTGGTTCAAGTGCAAAGATTCAATAAGTTATAAAGAAATGGGGCAAAAGAAAGACTAGTATAAAAATGTAGAGAAACTGCTGGGTGCATTTTTTTGTTAAGTATGGCGAAAATATGATAGTAATGTAAAAATGTAAATTTTCCAAAATATTGCCCTTTGTTGTTGTAGTGACTGATTCTGTAACTAGCCAAGATTCCAGGCTTTCACACGTTTGGGTGAGGTTCCCGTTTAATTAGCATTCAGATGATAATACATTTTAATATCATTTATCTTTTTGGTCTCCTTCTGGTGTGTCTGGTTTGCGGTAAAAACCGTGCAATCTCCCCGTCACCCATGCATCATTACCTCTGTCAGTTGCACCTGTCCCCATATATAAACTACCTGTCACACAAATACACACTGCCACCCGTGGTCAACCTGAGATAGGCTCCCAATTCAAATAATACAAAGACATAACTAATGGCTCCTACACTTGTAGTACTTGAACGTTGAAGTGGCCCTCCTATGAGGTGACAATACCAGCAGTGGCCTCGAGCCAAAATGAGTTTGAGACCCCTGATAAAGGCTTTGGACCTCATATCCTGCATATCTGCTGATTCATGTTTTGCTGCTGTTACTGCTGATGCTGTCTGCAAGAAATGTCTGCACCTCAGCCCCGAACCTGCTTTACTGCAGCACATGTTGTATGGCTTCAGCAGACAAACTTCTTCAGTCCAGGTATGTCTAAGGATGACCGCTGATACACTGTCAAAGACTCACCTCCTCCACTGGACAGGCAAGCTCAGAGTTTTGTAAAGAAACACTCTTCTCCCACTTGTCCGCCATGTAGTTGACCTCCTCCAGCTTTTGCTCACAGCTCTTCTGTGTGTTTAGCAGCGTCACTTCATAGAACTCCTGGATATCTGTGGAAACAGAGATATTATATGACTCAGGTGTTGGTTAACTTCTCCAAAACCAAGACAGCAAACTAAAATGAACTCATTTGATGTGGAGACAGTTTAAACTGGGTCAGTGCTACAACAATTGTACTATACATACAAATGATGGAACTGAACATCTTACAGTTCAATATCAATAAGGTTAGGTTCTGTATATAAAATTCACCTACCATAACAAAATGTGCATATTCAAATTTTCTTGCAAGAACAATATTTGTGAAAGCAGCCATGGTTCTTATGCACATGGGCAGGTGGCAGGTGGCACCCTGCCATTGACATTTGAATGGGTGAATGATGACATGTAGTGTTTTGAGTGGTCGGAAGACTAGAAAAGCCCTATGCAAATGCTAGCTCATTACTATTTACCATATTAATGCAAAACTGTAGAAACAATTACTAATAAACTGCTGTTTGAGTGTCAGAACAAATGTTGCATTGTCCTTAATTCTCATCTGATAAAACCAACCTTCTTCTCACCATGGACCTAATGCACAAACCGTGCATAAGCACAAATCTGTGCATAAACAGTACATATGAACGTTTTATATCAATATATTCTTACCTGAACCTGTTCTTACTCTGCCAACAAATTTGGAACCGCCTCAGACCATGTGTACGCACAAATGATAAAGGCCAGGTCGGCTGTCTTAACACACCTTTTAACTTAAATGCATCTCATACAAAACATTTACTTAAAACTGCATTCATTGATGACAATATTTAAAACTGCTAATTTACTTATACATCATCTAAATGTACATAAACTGGCCTCATCAATTATTGTCATACTTGAAACATATTGAGGTTTTCCAATGAAGCTTTGAATCGTCATATTTTATGAAGACATCACACTAAAAAAAAGACAAATATGGTTTGATGTTATTGTGGTAATATCATAATAATCAGTGTTTCTCCTACCATTATATTAAGGGGTGCCCCGCCCCCGCCCCCAACGGCACCCTCCGCCCCCGCCTTGAACATCAAATTAATTTTGTTTAATTTTATTTTCTATATAGCGCCAGATCACAACAGAAGTCATTTCAGTTTCCCTTTCCTATAGAACAGGTTTATACCGTGTTATTTTATTAAACAAACTAAATAGCCTTATGTTATTTATCTCATTTGCACAATGGCATGTCATTTCTGTCTCTACATGGTCGCGCGTTTAGAATTCTCCTCTGCTCTCTGTATCGCTCGCTCGCACGCACGCACGCGCGCGCGCACACACACACACACACACACACACACACACACACACACACACACACACACACACACACACACACACACAGGTGAGCACACTCCCACCAGCGGACAGAGAACGCGCATCGGAAAATTTGTCACGTCAACCAGCTGAAAAGCAGACAACAATATCTGCGTTTTTTTAAACGCTCCCATGTGGTGACGATGGCAACACTCGCTCTCCTGCGAGTAGCAGCCGGAATAACTCTCCTGCTCCGGGTCCAAGTACAGAAAAGAGCCCAAGTGCGGCTTGGGTAACTTTATTTCTATAGCACCTTTAAAAACAGAGTTCACAAAGTGCTTTGACAGTCAAAGCAGCAAAAAACAAGGCAATAATAACAACAGTAAGCTCAGTGAGACCTTGGGATACGTTAAAAATAAACTATGAAGTGTATGAAATAAAATAATCGATAATATAATAAATATAAAAAATAAATAAAAAATGTATTTATTCGTATTGAACCGTTCGGTACGAGGCTCACGGTTCGGTAAGCATTACGAACCGAACAATACGTTTGAATAATACTATTTCATTTGGAAAATGCAGAAGCTTAAATTGTGGGAAATATAATGCGCTCAACCTGGCAACCCACCCGACGTAACAGACAACGTGCTGTCTGACACGCCCACCACAGAAGAACAACATTGTACTCTGCTGAGGCACATTTGTTCTGGGAGGCACGCTTTGCTAAATTAGCTTAGCAGGAAAACCAACAGCAGCACACACGCTACAAACTCTCTCCACAGCGTTTAGGTAGCTACTCCCTACTGATTCAAACAGGGCTAAAGGTATATTTAGAGCCGCGGATATAAGACCCTACTCTGAAGTGGAAAACCAGGCTGTACGAACATGCTTAATGACACTACTCATTCACAAGCCCGTTTAAAACAGAGAATCAAATATCCGAGCTCCCGCTGCTGCTCTGACAACAGACGGCCGGACATCACGGGCTACACAAAGCTAGCTGACTGTACGACACAAATAGGCCGATGTCATTAATCTAGCATCTCGCAAAGCAACGGCTGTGCAGCAGATCTCTTGTCTCCTCCAAAGATCAGAAAGTGTGACCTTCTTTCACAGAAGCACAACAGCAGCCCACGTGTTAAAGACAGAACAGGAGTTGCTGCAGCTTCCTGTACACAAATGAATCCATCATTGTTCAAAGTAAAAAAAGAACATACTTTATGATGGCATTTCTGCGTTTTTGCTGTATTGAATCGTGCCGTACCGAACCGTGGCACCACTGTGTCGTATTGAACCGAACCGAGAATTTTGTGAACCGTTGAACCCCTAATACATACACATATACACATACATACATATACAGTTGCACTGAAAATGCTTCAACCCCCACTGCAAAATCAGGTCCATCAGCAAAATCTACAAACCCCCAGCCGCTCCCAAAAAACAACCCAAATAGCTCAACACAACCAATGCCACAAGCGGTCTCCCCAAATCCAACCCAAAGTGCCACCACCAATGAACACCGCACTGCGGTATTCAGAGCACATTTCATAGTTTATTTTTAACGTATCCAAAGGTCTCACTGAGCTTTCTGTTGTTATTATTTCCTTGTTTTTTGCTGCTTTGACTGTCAAAGCACTTTGTGAACTCTGTTTTTAAAGGTGCTATAGAAATAAAGTTACCCAAAGCACCCCTCCGCTGCCACGACCCAATGCAAACGCGAAGCACAGCCAGACACCGGGCCCTGACAGTGCCCCCGAGGAATCTCAGCCCACCCCGGGGCTAATGGGCTAAGATTCCCCTGGAACGCCGCCAGAACCCGACGCCCGGCCACGCCCGCACCAGAATTTAAGAAATGATTACAGCTATTTGCTGTTGTGGCCTACAACAGCAAAAGGGCGCTCCACCAAGCACAAAAGACGCCCGCCATGAAGGGACCGAACAACTCAGAGACCGCAGCAGTCACTGAAAGCGGCACTCCGCTCTGAACCAGCAGAAACCACCTGCAACTGCCGTTCACCGGAAACAGCCGAAAGCCTGCAAATCCCGCCAACAAACCCAACCCGCAATAGGGGCCGAACAATCAAGAGCAAATGCATTTGTTAAAATGTAGAAGGAGCACTCCACAAAGTTAGGAGTCACCAGTGATTGAACCCAGGATCTTGCTGTGAGGCAGCAGACTTGGGTGGCCAAACATCTACCCAACAAGCCAGGCTTTGATATGTCCTTCTAGCTGTAATCATGGTTTCATAAACATATACTCACAATATTTTCTCCAGCACTTTTCAGCTGACCTCATCCTTCAAATTCTAAGTAACCAAATGATACACACACAGCTAACACAATGGGAACTTCTTTGAGTATCTACTAGTACAGCAAAGGTTTTGTGCTCAATCATTAATTATGATCACCAGAAAAACATACTAAGGCCGACAGTTGTCCATTAAGAGTTGTCTTTGAGGAAGAAGAATATCTTTGAGTTACCTTTGCCTCACATGATTTGTATTGTATTGTAGTTTTACAAATTGTTTAAAGTGACTTTTTGGTCAGCAATACATAATGTAATTATGAGGTTTTCCAGATGGTGAGGCAGAACAGTGTGTGCAGAACAAGCTGATAACCAGCAATTTTAATAATATAACAATAAAAAGTCTGTAAATGGCTGCAGAAAAATGCCCCAAAATCTTACCATGTACACTTTACAGAGTTTCAGAATGACATTCCTACTGTACACAATTATGTACCAAACATTTTGGACAAAGTTATAAAATGTATATATTTCACTCAGCCAGGTGACCATATGGGTGCTTTGGCTGAATGTCAGCATGATTCCCTGCTGTATCAGCATCATTGCAATAGAATCTTCTGGGGCGATGGACTCAACCTTTATTGGTGCATCATTATCGTTATCTACCACAAAGCATCTGCATTGCATGACTCAAGTGAGCTCTTTGTTTGGCATCCAATTCAAGTCCTATTGTTCTTGAATGGCTGGTGATGTTTTACCAAAGAACCAGACACATAACAAGTGATCGCCACATTTACATTTCAATAGATCTGAATGAAAACCACCAGATACAGGGTTATGTTTCTGTCCCAATCGTATCACACAAATGATAGCATGAATTGTGTTTGCAGAAAATAAATGTATCTACATCCACAATTGATGAGGTTTTTCGTAAACTAAACAAACAAACAAAAAGACGATCAGAGTTCTTTTTGTAATTCAAATGAAAACAGGCTATTATAGATGCAAATGAAAACAGCAAAATGTATGCAAATCCCCAAAGGCTCTTGAATGGTTGGTGTACAGCGGGGTGAGTATATGTGTAAGACTCTGTGGTACAAAAACAGTTGTTGTAGTCGTCACTCATTTAAATATTATGACCGAGTAAAGTTATGCAGTAGAATTATACTTACTCGTTGCTATACAGCACATGACATCCAATGTAGCTTGTCTTTACACGGATAAATAACGTTTGACTTTTGATCTATTAGAACTAATTAAAATAAAAATAGTTTACAAAAGAAAAGATCCAACCAGACATCCATCTGCAGCGCTCACCTCTATGTCCACATGACAAGCAGTGACAGTTGATCTCAAATACTATTCTCTCTACACTACATTCCACTCAAAACCATCAACTGGGACCATCAATAACTAGGCTTAAAGGGAGAGGGAAGAATGAGTGACCGTAGTTTTAGTTTCAGAAATATACAGAGGCAGAAAGTAACTCACAGTGCAGTAAAACCTCCCTGCTCTCTCTGGTCATGTTGCAGCGTGCTATCCTGTGAAACAGTGTGCTGTGAGAGGACCAGATGCCTGGTGGCAAGCAAACAGTGAGCCTAATCCTCAGACATAGAAGCCGCCTGTTCCCTTCAATGCAGACAATGACCTTCCACCCTGCATAGCTGATTTCTAATTCAGCCCTCCTCTGTGCTTAACACAACCAGCAGTCCTTTCCAACTCTCCCTTAATGAACAAAACTCTCCACTCTAGTGTTTCAACAACTCTCCAACCTGGCCTCCCATTCTCCACCCTCTTCCCTCTAATATCTTCAAAGCGTGCTTCTCACACCAGTGTAGTGTTTTCATCATGCTTTGTACAAGTTAAGCATCAGGTAATGAGAACTTGACACAAAGATAGTGACTAGCAGCTCTGGGACGGTCCATTCAATCTTTGTGCCGCTGAGCTGCTTTTAAGTAGGCAGTCGGCACAATATTTAAGGCACATAGCCTGCATGTAAAAGGAATCATGAGCCCTGCAGAGGAAAACTAAGTACTGTATGCAGGGTGTATGTGTGTCTAATACATGTGTCCATGCTGGGAATCTCCACTGGCAAGGGGCGTTATATTTTTAAGCCTCAGTGAGATAGTAAACTGTTCACATTTAGATCCAATCTCCTGGAACGAGTTGTAACCAACATAAAATGGCTGCAACAAAAAAATATTATTGTTATTATCAATTCATTTTGAACCGTTTCATTATTTTGTTTACAAAATGTCGCACAAGAGTGAGAAGCACCCACCACTAGTTCCCAAAGTCCAGGGTGATTTCGTCCAATAGCTTATAGATATTACGTTTAAAATGATGTACAGCAGAGAAAAGCAGCAAATGCTCTCATTGTGAAGCTTGAACCAGCAAATCACTGGAATGTTTCCTTGAGGAAAGACTTAAACAAGGTCCATTTTCTATTACTTTGGACTAATCAGTGAAGGAATTTGCCACTTTCCATTAACATTGACAGCAACATCAACCTAATGTTTAGTATGATTTTAATTAAAACAGCATTTCCTTTTTCTGTGCATCTTTTCACAACAAATATTTGTTTAGTGTGAGAAAATAGCAGTTACAATTTTTTGTGCACTTTAGTTTTATATATATAATGCCTGTGTCAGCAAAGTCCTAGTGTCCTACTGAGATTATCTGTCATCAGCATTCGATTTAAGATACAAGACTGTTGAAGTGTTCACATTATAATCCTTAAAAGATAAACATGAGTAAATTCCATCTTTGTCAGTTACAGACTTGCATGTACGAGTGACCTCCAAACTTGTGGTTCATGGATCAAGCCTTCACTGAGGCTACAGTCTACTTTAACAGATTTGGGCAGTATTTTAAAATGTGGGTCAAAAAAGAAAAAAAAACGTAATCATGTAATTATACTTTAACAGTGGAAGTATCTGCTAAGCCTTGGCATTAACTGTTAATCCATAGGCTTTATCAGAAAATACAATGACAAAATCCCAATCTGGTGAGTATTTTTGGTAGCAGGGCCAGATAGCATGAATTGTGCTCTTCAGCACACACATGCTATACTGCCCAGCAGCAGAGTATGTTACCGTGTCCGGTCTGCATCATTAGGGCCCGAGCCCCTTTGTTATTCTAACCAAGGATATAATAATCAGTGATGTTACGCATACTATACACCTTACTGTACAGCTGATTCAGACCAAGATGTCCCTGTAAAATGCAGTTATCAGCTGTTTTTGATTCAAATTACATTTAATTAACCCTTTAATTAGATAAGATGTAGATGAGGCCTCTATTTATTTATTTAGTCTCCATAATTTCACTTAAACTGTTAAAAAACTAAAATAATTTTCTCATATTATTAAGAGCTTTAGTTTTTTAAGTATTTAATTCACACTTTAAAAACTAAAGTTTTTAAAGTGTGAATTAAATACCCTTTACCCAGATACCCTTTATCCTGTGGTTATTTCATATAGAGTATGTATTACCAGAAAACATGCAATAAATATATACAGTATAGATTGTTATCAAGATATGAAATGACGTATAGGAGATCGCCCAGTCCTACAACCTAGCATTAAGTACACAGTACTTACTTTCCATCAGTGACTGTATTAAAAATGTATTTTTATATGTATTATTACTGTAGACTATGAAGCTGTTTAAATGAGTTTCAGAGGTAACGCTCATTGTAGTGCAACATATTAGAATGTTTACATGCATGGTTTCTGTCACAAATTCCCCTTCATATTAGTTGTTTTCATCCTGCCTGCCTGTAATTAACTCTCCAGTCATTTCAGATCCTGCCATTCACACCCAGTCATCTCTCATTCCCTTCACCTGGTCCTTCACGCCCTTCTCACCTGCAGCCTATTCCCTCATTAGTCCCTCACTATTTAGGTCCCCTCACTTGCACTTGTTTCCTGCCAGATTGTCTTGTGTGTCTCAGCCAAACTCTCCAGCGTTATATATATCGTATTGTTCTGATCTGCCTATTCCGACCCTCTCTGCCTGTTTTCTCGACCTTGGATTTTTGTCTGCCCCTTATTGGATTTGTTTGCCTTTTGGACTGACCTCCCGGTGTTGACCCTACCTTTACCAAGTAAAGAAATCTATACCTGAATTCTGTCTCTGAGTCGTGCTCTTGGGTTCCCGTACCTGTAATCCTTACAGTTTCAATGGAAAGCAAATTTTCATTGTTGCCATTATCATTTGAAGGTACTTATTTTCTCCGGTCGCATCACTTCTTTTGGCTTTCAAGTACTTGACAGCGACTGTTTGCATGCTGCTCTTGCCCTTTTAGGTTTCATAACCAACTCAACGGTGGATCTGAGGAGATTTGCATCCTCTTCAACACATTTTTATGCAACTTTACTGGTAGCTGCCTTTTAAGAAGTACAAAATTCAACTCACACAAAGCGTTTTTACAGTGAAAACGCATGGACACTGTCACAATGCTGATCTGCTTACATAACGGGTGGGTGGAGTGGGCTGTGACTCACAGTGATGGCTCCTGTGTAGCCGTGCCTCTTTGGGGAGCGATTATTCCAGCTGCATCCCTTCCCTACAGCCCTCTTCCACAAAGGTGCCAGATAATCCTTCTATCTCCCAACACACACAGGCTACCGATTAATGGTAATACATCACTGCTCACTCCTTTGGCTCTCCCTCCTCAGGTTAATAACATTGTATTGTCAGATTGGTGCCGGTAAAATGTGAAGAATTTGTGCAGGAATGCCTTTTGTCCTTTTGAAGTCCAGGTTATTGACCAATGCCTAACTCTCACAATTTTTGTGAATCGTGTAAATAAAGAGGAAATTAATCATTGAGTTGTTGTAATGTGAGGGCTGGAGAGCTAGAGTTAAAGCTATATATAATTTTTTGGTCCCCAAATATCAAAAAGTCTTGAGTTCACATCCTTTTTTCTTCACTTACAAGGCTGCAGCTTCACCACTGGAGACAAAAATGTGAATGTTGAAAGCAAGGGAGTATCTGAATGTAGCAGAGGAACAGTGGGTGGAAAACTCCACTTAGGTTCAACACCAATTTGAGGGAACAGTGAGAGGAGGATTAAAATTAATGACTGCAAGAAGTAAACACTTTAAGCTCTGACTCACACTATTTTCTGCATTTTATTTTAAAGGTCTTCTATAGCATTTTCTATTAATAAATCTCTATGTAATAGGGGGCGGCCGTGGCTCAATGGGTAGAGATGGTTGTCCGGCAACCGCAAGGTCGGTTTGATCCTTGGCTGCTACATGTACCACGCTGAAGTGTCCCTAAAAAAACTGCTCCCCAGGCGCTTCTTAGCAGCCCACTGCTCCCAATAAGCTAGGGATGGGTTAAATGCAGATAAATTGTGTGTATATGTATATGACAACAATACACTGAACTTTAAGATATAGAGGAGTAATGTCTACCTGAGCAGAGAATGAACTCTCTCTGTGTGTGTTGTGAGCTTCTCTACTTTGTTGACATGCCGGGGCGGCTGTGTGTGCCTTTTAGCGTGCCCCACTGGTTAGCCCTCGGCTGCTGCTCTGCAAAGTGCTCATACGGCGGTTACAGCTGACAACGTCAACCCAACCAACAGCACTGTCACGGAAGTTGAGCACCCATCCTCCGGTTCTCCCTCAGGGAAACACTGTTACGGTTGTCTGCACCGTTGGCACTGTTGGTACCAGCCGTCGCCATGTTGAGAGCTGTGTGGAGGCAACAGATTTACTCTTAATTTGTATTGACGACTGTTGGTTTCTGGGAAGGAGAAGTCGGGTGGAGTCACACACATTCAAACGTGTCTGAACTCTCATATCCAGGCACCTTGCTCATGGCATCTCCATGGAAACAAATACAAAGTGCACTATTAATAACAACGTCAGTACTTGTGAGGAATTTTTTACTTTTTATTTTATCGTATCTTTTAAACCGTTAAACTCAGTAATTCTCTGGGCACTGACACACTGCAGGAGTGAGACAACACTGAAATCCACTTCTCTCCTGAGAACGCATGGAAACACAGACCTGAATGGGGCTGCAGAAAGCAGTGTTTTGGGGCTCTACATGAGCTCACACACAGCCAACAATAGTAACACCATCACAAACTCAGTACATGAGGGTAGCACAGGAGCCTACCTAGCTGAATTAAAAAACAATATATTAATAAACTCAATCAATCAATTATAGGGCAAGAAAAGACAGGTTGTAAACATGACAACTATTTATCTAAATTATCCAAAAAACATTATTAAAACCGAAAGGGAGGGCAGCCATAAGTCTTTAACAATCTCTCACTGCACAGGTGGAGTGTGTGTCTGCACAGCAGGGATGAGGGACAGACCGAGAACGTGTGTCTGTAAACTGTGAACGGAGTTTACAATGGACAGTTTGGGTAATGATTGCACTGTTCAGCATCATTTTCTACTCCAAATACATTTGCAGAAACTTGAGGGAAACTGTCTGATTGTATGACTGCTTTAGAAAACTAAAGAATGCCTGTAAAAGGAATGCTGAGTGACTGACAACACAAGCAAACACCAGCACAATCACTGATAACACATAATTTGATGAAAAAGATTGTGCTAAATTACAGCTGTCTGTTTTATAAATGGCATTGTGAAATCATTTGAAATCCCTGCTACTGTGTGAGCACATTATTATTATAGAACACAGTGTACATTATAAGAATGGAGGATAATGACAGACTTCTCATCAGCACATTTACCAACAGCAACACTAGTGTTGTTTTCACCTTGTGAGTCTGTGTGTGTCATTATGGCAAAATGTGGGAACAACCACAGAGGAGGGTTGGAGTACTTTGGCACATGTTTATAAGTCTGTCTGTAGTCAGCTTCTATCACCTTGATAGCGTCACAACAGTGCAAAATGCAGTCACAAAGATCTAAAGGAAGGCAGAGTTCAAAGATGGGTGTGGTGGAAGAGTGCTGCAAGTAGAGGTGTGATCCCATCACAAGATGTTAGCTGTATCACCTCCTTGAAATACATTACTCTCAGGAATACTGTCCAAATTATTGATTTGAAAGATTTGTATTCAACGTTTATGAAATTGCTATGTGCTATGCAGCTAAATGTGACTCAGCACTGAAGACCATCATGTTTAAAGTGTAACTTCACCCCCAGGTCTGAGCCTAAGTTCACCCACTGCATACATTTGAAAAATGCAATAAAATGGGCAAGTGGCTGAGAGATGAAACCACATGCAGGTCCTTATGAAGAAAGCATACAGCTACAATAGCTTGGAAAGTAGCAATATGGCATGTACCAAAAATTACACTCCACGGTCCCCCTGCCTCACTCCGCTCTGCTGGGAGACTACTTTGCTGGGAGAAGAGTGCGTGCCAGTGTCGGAGACGGACCACTGCAGCTGTAGCAACTGGATCAAAGCCAGCGGAAACCCTATAGCACCTCCGTCTCCAGATTGGGCATCAGGGATTTCATTTTTTAAGTATTTTTTCAAGTATTCATATTTTATGTATTTGTTTTGTTCGAAACTAAAATGTTTTATACAAGTAGCCAACTTCTTTAAGGAATAACTCATTGTGTTGATTGTGTGCATAACGTTAGGCAGTATGCAATGCAGTTGAGAGAGAGAGGGAGACAGCGTGTGTGTAACGATGAGAATTAAGTTAGTTATGCTGTGAATGTAGCACTGCATTTTGTGTACAGTTTAGGTCAGCGGTCACTAATAGGCAGACCCGTAAAGGCCAGAAAAGCTGCGCTGGTTGAAATAGAAGCACGCCAGGCTCGGTTATAGGTCCAGGTCCGGATACAACGGCCAGCGCAACTTTTCTGGCCTTTGTAGTACTCATTCAGCGTTCCAACAAACCCACCGACCAATTACATGCATTGTAAACTATCTCACGTGATGCTACTCAGCCAATCAAATAAGTGTATTCCGATAGGCGTCGCAACTCCAGTGAGATATACACAGACAAGGGAAGACGGGGAGAGAGACTGAACAGTCGGAGAAGTACGTGAGTCAGAGAAGTTATTTCACATGAAGTGCTCCAAAAAGAGAAAAGAGGACAGCCAGTCTTAAACCAAGAATGAACAGACTCTTATAGGTTAATTCTTCCCACAGGCAGTTCAAAACCAGTAGGTGTCATATGTTCAGAGACTGTGAGGAAGCGGCGATGTGAAGCCACACTACGAGACAAAGCAAAACTCTTTTGAGCTAACACTCACATCTGAAATGAAGGTACAGCCCAATATGATCAGAATCCTAACATTAATTAACTGTCCAACAATGATGTTAACAGAGGAATAAAGCTGAAACAAGTGGTTTAATAGCTACATATAGAGTCTTTTTAGAAGATGAGAATAATATAATATCGTGGTTTTATTGGTTGACATCACTTCACACCTGAATGGAATCAATCTAAATTTCGAGGGCAATTCAGTTAAATTCATTTAAAAAAAAAATATTTTTTATATTTTTAGAATCACAGTTTTTAAAAGCCTTCCGTTATGTTTCTGTATTTTTTTTTTTTACTTGAAATGAGAGAATATGTATTTATTATTAGATTATGTCTTATTTATAATTCATCCAGTTCAATTTAAAAACTGACAATAAATGTTGTTGAGATATTATTCAATTGAACTTTCTTTATTTGATTTGACATTCACTTGTTGACGACATACAGACGTTAATACAACTGTTCACTTCAATATATATGGGACTAAATCACAGTGCAAGTTAGACATTATTGTGATGTTCTGGACCTTTGTGAATTCTTGCTAAATGGACTGAATTTGAATTGATTACCCCTGGTTTAGTCTAAGTGTCACTGAACAAATGTTATAACGCCTCAAGAACCAAGCCACGTTCCCATGTTTTTCTTGCCACCTTCTGATTTCAAGATTAAAGTGAAGAGAGTTACACCTGAATTTAGAAACAATTTAAGGCCTTTAGGTGGACTGGACTTTAAGGCGGACCCACTATTCAGCAATGTGGGTTTAGTTTGATTCTAGACTCTTATGTATTTGTGTCAATTGTTGGGCTCATTGCAAATGCAACACAGAAGAGTGTGTGTGTGTGTGTGTGTGTGTGTGTGTGTGTGTGTGTGTGTGTGTGTGTGTGTGTGTGTGTGTGTGTGTGTGTGTGTGTGCGTGCGTGCGTGCGTGTGTGTGTGTGTGTGAGAGAGTGAGTAATAATGTAACTGGGTATTTCAGTACTCTTTGAAACATTTCAGATCATAGTATTGTTAAAATGATGACTGCTAAACATGATCATTTCGAGTCACTATAATTGTGATATGAAATTACCCTTCCGTCTCATCTCTATTTTATACAACCTCAACCTTTTTATCACATACTGGCTTTGACGTTACCTGCATACATCCGCTAATGAAAAAGGGACTGCAGAAAAAAACAGACATCATTGACTGAGAAGCAGCGGTGGCAGATATAAGGACCAAATGAGATTCAGCAGTGGAACTGCATTAGAAGAACACAGTAATTGATGAATCATTACCCACAGCTTCATGTTAATTCCATGCCTACTCACTGCCCCAAGCATAATGGGAGTCTGAAAAGAGTAACACGTACCGTAGCTCTTGTGTGTGTGTGGGGCTGCAATTTCCTGTGAGGTCAGTCACAAGGCTGAGGTACAGCAGAGTCAGCTACAGCAGGGTCAGTGAAGTGTGTGGGCGTCTTAATGACCTCACAAGTGTGGGAGGAATAACTTCTAGCACTACACCACTACTAGCTGACAGTGCCGACTATAATAGTACTGAGAGCTACATCAGTTCTTACTATGACAATCACGCAGTACGCCAGATGCACAACATCTAGTATGACATAACAAAGAATGTTCACATTATACGACTTAAACCCCATGTCTGCCTCACACTTTCATCAGTAAGAACTGCTTTAGCGTTTTCTGCCGTTTCAACGATGTGGACAGTGAACCACTCAAATCTAATACAGACCATTTACAAAAACAGTTAATTTGTAGTAGGGTCACTAGTCTTTCTTTAATCCCTCCTGACAAAAGCAGAATGTTGAGCAGAAGATGAAGATGGACATAAACAGTAAACCAGTCTTCTGGCTCCCTCTACTGGAGCTCCAACTACATCTGTATATTCCACACATCACACACACATTACTACACTTCAACCCAATGTCAAACTCAAGTGAAGATGTTGCATACAGGAGCAGAAATAAATTCACCTGAAACTGTACTGAGAGAGATATTGTGTTGTGTGGGCACAGGTATGCTTGACATTTGTTGGGAAAATCAACAAACGAGTGTGTGTGTGTGTGTGCGTGTGTGTGTGAGAGAGTGTGTGTGTGTGTGTAGAGAAAACTAACAAAATGGGTGTGGTCGAGACCACGAAGGCGAAACAAAAAAGCAAAGAAAAAGAAGAGAAAAAAGGAACACTCAAAACAAGGCAGATCCATACCGCCGCAGTAAAATACAGGAACTCTTTCTTTATTGCACAGAAACCTGACTTGCGAACTCAGATTCAGCCAGCCGCGGTTCTGGTCTTTTACCTGATAGTTACAGTTCCCAACCTTACTCGCGGTGACTGATCTAACCACAACACTATTACAACAGCATGGAAAACAACAGTAGTTTCTTCACAGCACTAACGGAACTTGGCGGTCCGTAAACATACACAAAAACATGTTATAACAATACAGTAAACTTAGAACAAAACAAAACAAGGCAACAAACACACTATGACCTATCTCTACCCAGACACAAGCCTCTTACTCTGAGATGACTTCGTAGCAGTTCATGTGGTTCTTTGAATTTAATCATTAAATTTGGGATCTGGAGCTTCAAGCTGCGCGGCGAAAAAACCTCCGTATGGCAGCGGGGATTCTTCGGAAGTTAGGGGAATCTTCTCCCTTACGACCGGCAAATGTTGACTTGATTGGGAAGAGAATTTGTCCTTCTCTTCCTCTGAAGAATGTCGTCTTCCTTCTGCAGGTTAAAGTTGGCGGGGGCCGCTTCTCCTTCGGGATCCATAACAGTCTATTGTTCGACCAGCAAATGTAGAACTATTCCTAGGTTTTCTTAAAAGCAACAACGTTGTGCACCTCCTTTCATCCAAATCAAGTCGGACGGGATGGCACAGAGCTGGAGGTGACGTTAATTTATTTTTTCACAGGGAGCCCCCTGTGGTGCCTGTGGCCCTCGTCCAATGAGACCTTAGTGTTGAGTTTGGACCAAAAATCCCCCGTAGGTGAGACTTAACGTCTGGTGGGGCTTGATGTATTTGAACACAAATCAGGCTGTTGAACCATGTAGGCCCATGCAGGCCCAACTCCCTTTGTTCCAACCACATGGTGAAGTCCCAACACATGTTACTGCAGCAACACATTTCCTCATTCAGTAGTCACTATGGCAATTGCACCTGTTTTGCTTAATGAACACTAGAACAGATCCAACATTTATTCATGGGCTGGGTGACATTTTTGTTGGACATAGAAGCTCAAAGGGCTGAGAGTTACCATTGAAATGTCAACAGGGGTACTATTTATTTTTCAATATAACACTGCTCTTCTGCTGTTCATCTGCTCACATCCCTCCCTGTCTGCCCAGCCGCTCTTCTTCTTTTTCTTGTTCTAGGCTGCTCAGATTCATTTAAATTTCATGATTGGTAAAACATAGGCACATGTCACGGCACAGTGAATTGCTCCTTCCAGGTGGGGACGGAGTGCCAACCGCAAGTGAAGGAGTTCAAGTATCTCGGGGTATTGTTCACGAGTGAGGGTAAGATGGAGCTGGAGATCGACAGGCGGATCGGTGCGTCTGCATCAGTAAAGCAGGCGCTGCACCAGACCGTCTTGGTGAAGAGGGAGCTGAGCCGGAAGCTCTGAATTTACCGGTCGGTCTACGTTCCGACCCCCACCTATGGTCATGAATTCTGGGTTGTGACCATAGGTGAGGGTCGAAAGAACGAGGTCGCGGCTACAAGCGGCCGAAATAAGTTTCCTCCGTAGGGTGGCTGGGCTCAGTCTTAGAGATAGGGTAAGGAGCTCGAACATCAGGAGGGAACTTGGAGTTGAGGCGCTACTCCTTTGCGTCGAAAGGAGTCAGCTGAGGTGGTTCGGGCATCTAATCAGGATGCCTCCTGGGCCCTCCCACTGGAGGTTTTCCAGGCACGACCAACTGGTAGGAGACCCCGGGGAAGACCCAGAACACGCTGGAGGGATTACATCTCCCAGCTGGCCTGGGAACGCCTCAGGATCCCCCAGAATGAGCTGCAAAATGTTGTGGGGGAGAGGGAAGTCTGGGTCAGCCTGCTTGGCCTGCTGCCACCGCGACCCGACCCCGGGTCGGGAAAATGGATGGATGGATGGATGGAGGCACATGTCATTCACTTATGGAGCCAGATGTCTCGCTTGTTTCATTCCAATTGCATTTAAGGGATTCTATAAAGCATGGTATTACCTGTTTTGGAAAAGTATTATACAATTTTAATTTACTTGAGGTTTCAAAGGAATACATATAATAATCTAACTACAGGCAAAAATCCATTATAGTACAAACCTATAGTCTATTTTCGTCACTGATGTACATTGTGAGATTATGCCGCTGTTTGTTTGCTCAAAATCTTTGATGGAATTTTTAATTGTATTAGAATGGTGACGACGGTGTCGGTGTGAAGATTATCTATTGCACATTTTCAAGCATATGTCTTCTGAATTTACATACAAGTTTTGATGCTACATTGATTTCCATGTCTGGGACGGTGTAAATCTGTCAAATCAATACAATACTCAGTCTATTTTCCAGTCATTCTCACTCAGTCATGTATACACACCAGGCTTATCGAACATTTGACACATGCAAAATTACCAAAATAACCCACTATCGATATATGAACAGGATGACATATGAAATGTTTCATATAACATGTTACTGTAAGTGTTGGTGGGACAGGATTTGTCTAATAGCATGGATTCATTACAAGTCTCTCGCTCTCTCTCTCCACAAGATGGCAGCCTTCTCTACATCAATTATCACTCAGCTGTGATTATCTAAATATGAGTAACAACCACATTCAAGGACACTGAGTAGTTACAAAACACAGGACAGAGAAAATATTCAATGAAATGCTCACAGACATTTTTTATTGAAAAAACGTGAAAATATTACTCTGTCTTTGCAGACAGTAGTCTTTCAGTGTAAAAAACAAATAGAGGTGTGTTAAAGTGAACCGAAGAATCACACGCGTGTGGTTGTTGTTGTTGCCATTGACAGAATGACAGAACATACAAACAGACGTAAATTATTTGATGTATCCTGAACTTAACAACCGCTCTAACAGATGATCTATCTGATGTAAAGGTCAAGAGGAGTTCTGTAATCCGTTAAGTACACATGAAACCCTTAAAACCTACCAATGACATCTGTAACCTTTGACCTAGCATGGAACAGTAAGAGTCAAACTAAACCACATATGAAATGTGCCAATTAAGCAGCCATGTTAAAGCAGTGATTTAGAACTTCTTTATAATCTATATATGTGCTGACGTCACCTTATTTATGTAATGAAATATTTACCATGGCTGCTTAATTGTAAATGTAAATCAACTTTTACTGTCACACATTGGTCAAAGCACACAGTGAAATTGAATCTCTGCATTTAACAGGTCTTAGTATGAGAAGCAGAGGGCAGCTACCATACAGCGGCGCGGAGCAGTTTAGAGTTGGGTGACTTGCTCAAGGGGGCGAACTGGCACTTTTCCAGCTACCAGTCCACACTCTGAACTAGGTCCATGCAGGGACTTGAACCGGCAACCGTCTGACTTCCTCACATTTCAAATGTGATTTTTGTATGACTCCTACAAATATATATTTGGTTTGGACCAAGAAAAAAAAGGTCAAATGATGCTTTTCAGATGTTGTGTTCACACTGGCTTTAAAAACTAAGATCTGTAAACATGAAGTCATGACAAGGGACTCATAAAAAAAGGGAAATATGGGGAATAGTTACTGTCACTACATTTCACTTCTTAATTAAGGAAATCACAGGATATACATATACATACATGTTATTATGGTTACCCAATGATCTTGCATTAACATATAGCTTATACAGATCTTTGTCTTAACAGTTCACAATCACCAGTAGATCATGACAATCATCTATCTTTTGAATCCATGCTAAAATCCTTGATTGGAACTGGATGAAAGCCACCTAAAAACACCAAAAGGTTTAGGTGTGCGAGCACCCTAAATGGATGAATGAATCGTCACAAAAATAACAGAAAGCTTCTCAAAATATTAGATTGTTTAAATGTACAGATTCATCACAGCACTGACAAAAGAGGAGACCCCAAACTTGAAAGACTGTCTACAAGTATCAGCACCGAACAGATGTTTGTTTGTTTTTTCAGTCTGCCTGGAAGAGATTCAATTAATACTAAGAGTAGATTAGAGAAATGAAGCCTCCCAGGAAAGGATGTCTCTCAGACAGCAGAGCAGAGAGACAACCATCCTATTAAAAGGACTGGCCAGCCTTGTTCCTCAGACAATGATTGAGCTCATTAGAAATCTTTGTGAGGCATATTGGCAGACAACAGTTGTGTGTTTAGGACCCTAGGAATCCCACCTGAGTTTGGAATTTATTTAGGTGAGCACATGCCATTGGAGCGTGTCATAGGTAGACTGTGATGCAGACAAGATATTCAGTTCTACTGCAAGTAGTTTGGACAAAGTATAGTCATTGTGCATAAGTGCACAGCTACTGGCTGTCAGATGTTCAAAAGTACTACATCATCATTGAGACTTTAGTACTTTTAAACCGCAAGGTACAACCCTTTTTCATGCACGACCACCACTACAAAACTTAGCTACACAAACATACACACCATAAGATGAACAAATGCACGGCAGCCACTATATTATATCCAATATCTTTGAATGCATTCCAAAAGCTAAGCTGCACACAGAACAGTCATCATTAACATCCCCTTCACACAGTTTTACAGCACAGCTTTTAGAACATATGCTCCACTATGGTCAACCTACTGCTAAGTATTTAGTGCCAAAATATGCACTGCTAATATGCTGCTCATGTAAATAAACAGAAAAAAGAATTTCTCCATATGATATACTGTGTGAAAATGCCGAACATCACAAACTGGTGTTTTTATATGAAAACGTTCGTAAACCATAGTGGAACAGTACAGCAACATCAGTAGACAGAAGGCATAAATATCAAATATCTGATTATATAGTAATTTCAAGAGTCAGCAGATACCAATCAAAATCAATTTGATGCTGAAAGGGCAGATATTTAATTACAACATTTCCAACAATATGAGTTGGTAAATGGCACAGTCATTGAGCCAAAATGAATGTCTCTACATTGCATCAAGGTGGAGTACCAATAATTATAATATATATATATTTTAATCTCCCCATTGGGCAACTCTCAAGCTTTTAACTTAGACACCATTTTTTTCTCAATATTATGACACACTGGACAACATTGTTTATCTTTCATTATAATAAAGTGAGGCTTAGATCATACTCGCCGTAGTGAAGCCGGCGCGAGTCGTGGTCTGCGTTGGTGGTCGGAGTTTAGTTTAACTATTTCTTAACTGCACTATTTACTGTCTAAGGATTATACAAAAAAGGCCAATTTGCTTTGAAATGCTTTAGAGGAGGTCTTAAAAATCTTTATTTGAGTATATATTTTTAGTATATATATATATATATATATATATTTTTAGTATATATATATATATATATATTTTTAGTATATATATATATATATATATATATATATATATATATCCCATGAATATGAGATTACAGATAATTACAATCCCTCCTCGGCATTGTGGAGGGTGGTTCATGGCGTTTTGCCTGTTACACCACAGACTATGGGCATATCTCCCTCTGAGTTACACTCGTTGTCTTTTTGATTCTTCACAGTTTGTTTGTTTGTTTGTACGCCCTCTGGCATTTCGGAGAATAATGCAGCGCACAGCACAGAGAGTATAATACATACAAACTCGGAGCTCACATGCCGTCTGTGGAGGCTCGCATAAACAAAGCTTTAATCAGAGTTTGTTGTCTGTGATAACCATGATACATTTTTTTAATCTTGACAGAATTAATAATTGGTCTACTAGAGGGAAGTCCCAAAGCAGATACATAACTTTTTTGCAGAGCAAAAGTAGGTCTGAACACGGCCATAGGCACTGCAGTGCTATGAGCTAAATGCTTTTGCCAGCATGCTAACATGCTCGCCATGACAATGCTGATGATTAAAGGTACAATTCTATTGTGTTCCCCATCTAAGCGTAGCTTGTTAGCATGGTAATATTTTCTAATTAGCACCAACCAATAAGTCCAGCTGAGGTTGATGGGAATAGAAGAAGACGTACTAGACGACTTGTTTGATCCCTAAGGAGAATGTCATTAGTTTTGCAGCCATTTTATTCATAAAGCAAAGTACTGGACAAATTTAAATTTTGACCCAATGATGGCGCTAGATGAACAATGCTCTCTTTTCAGGAGAGCCCTAGTCACATTAACACAGTCACACATTCATACCTGGAAGCTGCCCAGTTCAACCACAGTCTGACCTGCTGGCCACTGAGCTCCACAGGAGCAGTTGGGGTTAAGGATCTCCTTAAAGGGAACTTCAGTGGTGGTGACTGTATTAGTGTGAGTGAATCTCAGTATCAGAACCAACATGCATTTCAAACAAATCTTTTCAAATCAATGTGGGCATGCGTGCATATGTTGCAATTTACAGCATGTTAAAAAGACACTGATCCTCATCTTCAGGATTGAGAATGAAGAATCTGTGAGGAAAATATTAGAACCTTGAAAGCACTGGGAATCGAAGGAAGAATGAAGCGAGAGCTGGAAGCACATACGTAAGTCCTTCAACTGTGCAGATGAGTGATTGAGAAGCAGTGGGGATGATGAATGGGTTAATCCACACACGGATCCACTCTGCAGTGATGGGGTTTAGCTGGGACGCCCACGCCACTGGCCAGATTAGACAGCACCTAATGCTTTGTAAGATGATTACATCTATTTCAGGAGGCATTTATATCATTGCAGAGTTGTGACTGTGTTTGATTGCATAGACCTATTGTTTCAAAGGAACTGGTAAGACATTTAGGGTCCATCTTACTTTGAAGCGAGTAGTAATGAGCGTTTAACAACTCTGCCTTCATACTAACAAAGCCTTGCAATGATGAAGAAAAAAAATAACAAGAAGCCATGAAAATGGAGTTGTGTCATGATAGACAATTACAACACTCAAATATTCAGCAAATCTTCCTCTCACTACAACTTTATATATCCTGATGAGAACTATTGGTTTCTGATGAATGGATGACATTAGTTAACTAAGTAGCACACTCTATATTGGTGAATGATGAATAATAATAATTATGACTTTGTAATGACAGCTTGTGGACAATGGAAGTTGGCACATAACGCACATTATAAGTGAAAGATATGAGCGTGTTCCTGGAGAACATCTGTTGCAGGATATTATGTAAGCATTCAAATGAGGGAAAGATTATAAAATGTAATCCACACAAAAATGAAAAATGAGTCCTAATGGAGTTTGTCCACACAGTTAATATTTATTATTTAGAAAATATGTATTTTGAATTATCACCCTGATTTGAAACAGAGGAGCAGGCAAGGAAGCTGAATAAATGTGTGTGAAGGAATAGAATTAAATGAACAGACAAAAGGTTTGTTTATAGGCATTGTATGTGCAGAGTTGGTTATTTGTGGTTTTGTAAGTGTTAACAGAGTCTGTGTCCCAATAGCTTTCCTAGAATAGATGTATAATGCATGTGTAGTGTGTACTGTGAGTCAATCAGTCAGTAGGCTTGAACCAATTGGCAATCTGATCATATATCAATGATTGAAGGGATTATCAACTATTGTATACACACACTACACCTACACTAGGATGAAGGCAATTTTAACTAACTTACTATCATTACTAAAAAACTAAAACAAAAAAATAGAATGCGCGCCCTACTGTACATTTAGAGATGTTTGTGGTGAAGCGACATCCCAACCAGTTTGCCGTCTCTTCTCCGTGGAAGTCCTTTCTCCATATGTCTGCTCACCACAACTTTACTGTGCGTTCCATGAAAGTAGTTAACGTTATAGAGAGGTCGGAACCAAAAAATATTTTTACATTCAAAGTTTTGAAGTTTTCAAATGATGCTTAGAATGTCTGTTGTAATATATTTATGACATCATCACCCTAAAAAAATGGGGAAAATGTGATTTTGTGTTGTGTGGGAAACAGTAGAGACGTGTGGAGACTAGTATGTGAACAGATGGGCCACCGACCACATCAACAGGCATGACTATGTTACATCCGTGTCACTTCTCGTGTGTGATTTGGTGACAAAGCGTAGTTCAGAGACCGGACCTACTCATCAGGGATTCCTCCTGGTAAAAGATCTTATAGTGTGTGACCCTCTGTCTCCAGTCAGTCATGTAGTGTGAAAACCACAACAACCTCAAGACTCCCCATCACAAATCAGCCAGTTGTGTGTGAACGGTACCGCTATCTGACTACTTTGAAAGTGGTGTAGTGGGAACTTGGTTTTCGGGAAGCCAATGCAGTACTTAAGCAGAGCCATTACCTGGCACATGTTACCCCCCCTCCCTCTTCAGCCTGACCATATAGTACACAGCAAAGCAGAGAACAAAGAGACGTCCTCACTGAAACAGTGACACAATCTGCATCTTGGGTTACAAAAGGCAGACCACTGATGGACTTGCCTACTGTATCTGGCTCACTTGTACCTTGCACCATATACTGTAGCTCAGGTGCCCTGTTATCTGCAGTGTGTCAACTGACCAAGTCATCCAACTCATCACTCAGTGAGAGGAGACAACAAAGAAAGCCTCAGTGATACAGAGCCATGCAAGTATTAGACTGATAGCAATGCTGATTGTATACAAGAGAGACAATGTCACTTCGGTGAAAAACACTGGATGGTGGACTATCAGTAGCTTGAAGTTTTGCTTGTTGCAGAACAACGTGATGTTTGACCTCTGACAGCAGTCTCATTTTTGGATGTTGAACATACTGTTGGGAATACAAGAACAAATCTAGGTTTGCATGCGACTTTATTTCTCTTTTAGGAAAATTATTTGATTTTGCTGTGACTGAATGAGAAGTGATGTAAATGTAAATACAAGTTTAGATAACCCATAGACCAAATACAATGCGGTCAAATATTACTGTTTTAGTAGTAAATTACAAATATTTCAGCGTGACTCTGTGCCAAACTCCAGCTCTACAAAGATCTATTTGTCCACACGCTTTGATACCAGGTTAGCTACATTTGACAACGTTCCTGAAGCACAGACTGTATATAAGAAGTGGACATAGTCATTGTGACGTCACTCATTGGTTTGTGGACTGCTGTTTTCAAGCCTCGAGTTCCATGATCTGGCCGTCGGAACATGGAGAAGTGATGAAGAGCAGTGTTTTTCAACCTTTTCTGAGCCGCAGCACATTTTTTACATGCAGAGCATTTGAGCAGCATGTAGGTGGAGTTGAGGCATCGTTTCAGGGATGAAGCTTGGAAACTGTGCAGCGCCCACAGAGTCACACTTTGCCTTGAGTGTGTCATTACACTGGAGGTCTATCAGCTCCATTTGGATGTGCACAGGTGCTCTTTCCACGTCAACTGCAAACGCATTGCTGAGCAGTTCAAATTTAAATTTCTGAGCTGCAAAGTTGGCAAATTGCCCAGTGAACTCTGTGCCAAGTGCGCCCAGTTTATCAGCAAACTGCGCAGTCGGGAACACAGCGGTGGAAACACGGTTTGGCAACACGGAAAGTGACCCAAGTTTCCTTGCTGCATCTGAGTCTCCTACAGGCGCAGCTTGGCTTGGAAAGCTCTCAGTGCATCATACATGTCTGTGATCACCCGTCCCCGTCCCTGAAGCTGGAGGTTTAGCGCAGTGAGACACTTTGTTATGTCGCACAAAAAGGCCAGCTCACATCGCCACGTTTCATCCCGGAGCTCTGTGGTGTGGCGGGTCAGTTATGATAGACATATGATTCTCGCGGGCCAGAGATATGTTACTCAAATCAAGTGAGAAGAAGGGTAATTTTTTAATAGACTTCACACACAATCGGGCTTCTTTTTGCAACCAGAGCAGTCGCCCCCTGCTGGTCAGCGGAGAAAATGTGAGTTTTAAGACACTTTCTCATTGGCTTCACTCAACAGAACCACAGGTTGCCGCCTGCCCTTAAGTCTCGGTCACTAATGCACATAATAAAGGAATCTGTTACTGGGGCCCAGTGGTTGGGGAAGGGTTAGGAAATGACGATTCCAAACCCTCACTGTGGACGATTGTCAGAGCCTTCAACTGATGTGGAGATCATGAGGTTGACCCACAGCACCTGAACAGAACCCTATAGCTTGACCACTGTCTGCATGTGCACTCTAAAATCAGGCTTATAATATAGCCCATTAAGACCAGAGTACCTTCTACTCCAGCAAGGCACATCCATTAATGGCACGGTCACTCTGATCTATTGCATGCCCAATCGCACAAGCAAGCTATTGTTGTTCAGTTTGTCGAAGCAAAATGGAGGAAACTATCAAGTTATGCTGAAAGGATAATCATGACACCAAAGCATCTGAAAAGTAATGTGTAGAGGGAATCTGGATTCAGCAACATGATGGAAAATGGTGGATAAAGGTGAGGCTGTTTGTCAACTGTCAACTGCAACTGCCTGAAAGGATGATGATGATGAAAGGAACATCACAAATACCACAGCATATTTCACAATGAGACTACACAAGCTACATTTTCATTCATTCAAATGAATTTTACGTTAGTTCTCATTTGTGTGAACTTGAAAAAGTGTCCTTTTGTTAGTGAACAGTATGCGTAATGACAAATGGCCAACGTCTTTATGTAAACAGTGTTCAGTGCTACAATGAGCTCTGAGCATTGATTATTTAGCACTGGATTTAAAGTACAAGCTATCAGGACCACAGGAATAAAATATCATGGCAGAAGAATTTAACAAATTTAAATGACAACAAAATATTAGTGTGAGCCAAATAAATTCTGGTAAACACTGAAAGTCACAGAGGAGTAAGCCAGACAGCTGCTAGCCTACATATTATGTAAAACCTAATAACTAAAGTACTGCCAAACAAGTTCAGATGACCTCTGAGGGATAACGAAGCCCATGAACGAGAATCTTTCTTTTATTAAAAATAAAAATAAAAACTATATTTTCACTAGTTTTATATTATTTGCACGATGAGTAACCCTCAGTGACGTTTAAAGTAACTCTGTTTTAACTATGGGGGTTATGTGTATTGTGTTTCCCCGTTTTGCTGGTGTATTTATTTGTCAGCTAGTACTGTACTTGAGTACCAATGTTTGGGTCAAAATGATTTGGGTTTTATGGACTAATTGTCAAAATGTCTTCTTCCACACATCAAGGTGTATTAGAGTACTGTTTCTACATGCCAGTGATACAAAACAACCAAAAGTCAAACTCCTGAAGAGAGCTAAGTGTAATCCACAGTTACTTATTCATTAGTGTGGAAGTTTAACTCTGGTGTGCTACTGTCAACATAAAGTTAAAATAATGTGGTTCTAGTTTTACTGACTAACCCAATTGTACAATCAGTCCGTTTCATTAAGATGCAGCGATTTGGTTTTAGCTTTTTATCAGAAAACTCCACTGCTGTGGAGGCTGATCTTAACTTTGGAATAGTAATAATTTCATGATATTCGCCTGATCAAACTGACAAGGAGGGGGGGGGGGGGGGGGGGCTGTGAATAAGTGACAGAGCAGGGTCATCCTCAAATCAGAGGATCAGCAGTTCGATCCCCGGCTCTCCTAGTCCATGTTGATGTGTTCTTGAGCAAAACACGTAACTCCAAGTTGCTCCCGCAGGCTGTTCCAGTGGTGTATGAATGGATATGAATGTTAAAGAGTCCTGATGGGCAGGTGGCATCTTGCATGGCAGCCCCTCCCATCAAGAAGACTATACTCTTGCATGCCTAAGCCCGTAGTTCATTTCTCATACATCTGCCAATCACTCCTCATGCTCACTCATTATTTCCCTGCTGTCTATTGCTCAAGGCTGTCGGTCATGATGTCAGCAGTTTAGATCAGCTGGTCTCTTCATCCAATAGCACAATGAAACAATGACATCATTAGCCTATCATCTTGCTGCTGTCTCTTTTAAATATGATTGTCTCTCTACCTTCAGTACGTTCGTGCTGCTGTTACATAACCCTCCACCTCCCCATCTCCTCCCAATCTTCATCAGATTCTATCATCTTCACCAACTCATCATTCTATCATCAGCCACCACCACCAGTGTCTGGACTCAGAGCAGAAGCCCATCCATTACAAATCTCCATGTAGAGTCCAAGCACCAAAGACTGAAGACTTTATCGTTATATATCATCTGTTAATTATAAACTATTATCTTTTCTTCATCTGACTTCTCTCTCCTGATTGAACTGATTGCACTATTCAATTCTTATGCATGTGTAATAAATTATTGTTAAATTCTAATGATGTCTCTCCTGATTGAAATGCTGCTGAGGCCCATATGTAACGTGCTAGTGTGCTTCCTGTTTTACTGTGGTATACAGTGCTCTGTGAAAGACTAGGTATGTACATTTTACAAGACATTCATATTAACATAAGAACAGTTATTGTTGTGCTGCATTTGGTATGACGTCATTTTGTACAGCGATTATTAAATGCATTTAGTTTATTTCAGCAGCCCCAACTCTGATGGCCTTCCAGTGTTCCTGAAGCCATGAGAAGTTGTGTGTTTTATCGGTTCAGTTACGGTGATCATAAACATCCATCTGTGCTGGTGCAACGAAAGAATTTCAAATATTTTTGCGGCATTAAAGGTACATGACTGTGTGGCTGATTGTAAATTATTTCGTTTTTCTGAAAACCACAACAATATTAAGTTGAAAGGAAAAAACAGTTGCTTGATGGATTGTTTGTACTTCACTGACTTACCAAGAAGAGCTTCAAACAGGTTGCTTTGGAAAATCCCCATCACTCTCAGAATGGCAGTTTTGAGCTGCTGCTCCTCCGGCTTCCTCAGTTTAGTGCAGAACTCCTCCAGAAGCCCCAGGGCTCGAGCTGTGTCTGGAGAGGGGGGGCAGATAGGACAAGACAGCCGTTGGTGCTATATGTATATATATATACAGTGCTGTGAAAAAGTATTTACCCCCTTCCTGGTTTCTTATTGTTTTGCATATTTGTCACACTTAAATGTTTCAGATCATCAAATGTTTTTTAATCCTAGTAAATACAAAATGCAGTTTTTAAATGATGATTTCATTTATTACGGGAGAAAAGCTATCCAAACCTACCTGGCCCTGTGTGAAAAAGTAATTGCCCTCCCTTGATAAATCATGAATGAACTGTGATTTTTTGGAAAGCTGAGTTCAATTTCACTAGCCACACCCAGGCCTGATTACTGCCAGACCTGTTGAATCAAGAAATCACTTAAATAGAACCTGTCTGACAAAGTGAAGTCGGCTAAAAGATCTCAAAAAGCAACACATCATGCCGCGATGTAAAGAAATTCAAGAACAGATGAGAAACAAAGTAACTGACATGAACCAGTCTGGAAAGACCTCAGAAGAACATCTAAAGAACTGCAGGCCTCACTCGCCTCAGTTAAGATCAGTGTTCATGATTCAACAATAAGAAAGAGACTGGGCAGAAATAGCACCCATGGGAGAGTTCCAAGGCAAAAGCCACTGCTGAGCAAAAATAACACAAAGGCTCGTCTCACATTTGCCAAAAAACATCTTGATGATCCCCGAGACTTTAAGGGCAAATATTCTTTGGACTGACGAGACAAAAGTTGAACTTTTTGGAAGGTGTGCGTCCCGTTACATCTGGCGTAAAACTGACACAGCATTTCATAAAAACAACATCATACCAACAGTCACACATGGTGGTGGTAGTGTGATGGTCTGGGGCTGCTTTGCAGATTCGGGACCTGGATGACTTGCCATAATTTATGGAACCATGAATTCTGCTCTCTACCAGAACATCCTGAAGGAGAATGTCGAGCCATCAGTTCGTGACCTCAAACTCAAGCGCACTTTGGTTATGCAGAAGGACAATGATCCGAAACACACCAGCAAGTCCACCTCTGAATGGCTAAAAAAAAGCAAAAAGAAGGTTTTGGAGTGGCCTAGTCAAAGTCTGGACTTAAATCTGATTGAGATGCTGTGGCGTGAGCTTAAACAAGCTGTTTCTGATCGAAAACCATCCAATGTGGCTGAATTGAAACAATTCAGCAAAGAAGAGTGGGCCAAAATTCTTCCATAGCGACATGAAAGACTCATTGCCAGTTATCGCAAACGCTTGATTGCAATTGTTGTTGCCAAGGGTGACAAAACCAGTTATCAGGTTTAGGGGGCAATTACTTTTTCACACAGGGCCAAGTAGGTTTGGATAGCTTTTCTCCCTTAATAAATTAAATCATCATCTAAAAACAGCATTTTGTATTTACTCGGGTTATCTTTGTCTAATATCAAAATTAGTTTGATGATCTGAAACATTTAAGTGTGACAAATATGCAAAAAAATAAGAAACCAGGAAGGGGGCAAATACTTTTTCACAGCACTGTATATATATACACACATATATATATATATATATATATATATATATATATATATATATATATATATATTGTAGTATGATGTGACAATATTGGGTTTGATGATATGTTTTAGGCCATAAAAAAAGTACTTCAGCCCAGAGCGTGTAAATGAAGAGTGAGTAAAGTGAGTTCAGGTGGTTTACTGTCCTCTACAGCTGTACACTGTGCTACACAGACAGATATATGCTCAAAAGTATATATGGACACCCCCGCATTCCAGTCATATGTGACAGTTGAACATCATTCCAAAACCATCGGCATAAATGTGCTGTTCTAACAGTCTCCACTCTTTAGCTCAATTCAATTTGTATAGCCCAATATCACAAATGTGCCTCAAAGGCTTTATAATCTCTACAAAAAGACGTGTTGATAGAGCTGACTCTAGGGCAGTGAAGGACAAACTGTGGTGGAAAGTTGGACAGACACTGGTTGTCCATGGGGAGAAACATCCACACACCTTTGGCCATAGAGTAGATGTATATTCTGAGGCTAATGGAACACAAAAGGTTGAGAGTTCACAATGTTACTATAACATGTAGACAAATGCAATGTTGGTGATGTGACTTTTACTTTTGACGGGGTCTGATGAAAGACTCTCATAACATTACATTACAGTCATTTAGCAGACGCTTTTATCCAAAGCGACTTACAATAAGTGCATCAACATTGGTAATCAAAAGAACTACTAGTCACCGGGAGTCATAAGTACATCTCCTTTTCCAAACAAGCATCTAAGAGCATGAAGCAGAGCATAACTCAGAGCCAAAGGCGTGGCACATACAGTGACTCACCTTTTTTTCTGATAGGCATGGCTGACTCTGTGTAAACTTGACTCTCTCCAACTCTTCCAGCTCCGTCTTCAGTGCATGGTCAAGAAGTTCTTCCTCTTGGTGGGATCACACAAAACAGGTAGGGTACTGATAAAAGCAGCTCTTCTCCAAGCACTCTGAGAGGAGAACCTAAACAAGAGGCTGTAACCACAAGGAGGGGGTCTCCAAGGGGGTCTGTGTCCAGTGAGGAAGGTTGATTCCACAGACTAGATTTTAGCACAACGATGTCATGTGATCACAGGTGTCTCTGTACCAACAGTAATCCACAAGAAGCTCAGAGAGGATCCCTGCATCGATGCCTCATCAACTTGTATCTACTGGGTCCGTTCACTAATTCAAGGCTCCTCTGCTTTAGAGACATTCTGCACGTGAGGCTGTGTATTACTTCTGTTAGGTTCCTCCTCTGGCTGTCCAGCTGGCAGACCACAGGCGTGCCTGGTCATGATGGACCCACTGCTGGTCCAAACATCCTTTCTCAGACAGACGGGTTACAATGCAGGACTAGAGACAGACGGTGGACACCAAGCCGCGAAGTCCTCACAGTCCTGATGAAGAGAGTAGAGAAGCACCCGGTCCTGGCTCGGTCCTGTCTGTGAGCCGGGTCTACATCAGTTCTCCTGCATGACAGTACATACCTGAAGTTTCTCAGACAAAACGCAGGTTAAAGGTTCCACGACACTCCAAAGAAGAAAATTAATGTTGTGGTTTCCTTGAAGATTTACCGTTGGGACATGGCAGCTAACACGTACCAGTCCCTTCAGAGTTGGTGTCTGGAGGTGGGACTGATGGAAGACATGTGTACCGTACCCCATGAGGCAGATAACGACAAGTGATGAAATACAAAACTCTAAACTCTAACGCCGCCTGCTAACGGTGCTCCTACGGATAGATAGAAAGATGCGTGTTGTTCATTAGTTAGCTAGCATCCATGCTACACCAGCAGCCAGCGGCGGGCTCAATGAAACGCTTTCCCAGTGCGACGCCTGGCTGTAGGAAAATACCTGCCTGCCAACTGTGGGAGAAAACGCATGGCTCTCAAACGACTCCATGTATTTTCATATTCCGTAAAATGGTGACTGTGCATTCGCCGGACATTTCCCCTGATGAAGAATAGCACTGTCCTCGAACTGCCACATCTCTTTATTCTTTAACCAGGTACTGTACAGTAACGCTAGCCATATGAACTGACAGCATCACCAACAGTTTTAGGTACCAGAAACAAGCTAGCCACAATAACAAGCGGAACTTCCGCTTATCGATTTCACAATACTACACTCGTTAACGATACACGTTTACAGTTTTGAAACAAATTTGCAGCTTTAGCAAACGACTGTCTAGATTTTTACATCGATATGAATAATATGTAATGAAGAGACACATTGTGAGTTCAATTATTAAAGTAATTCAATTGCCAGCCAATGCAATAACAATGAGATCTTTAAATATGAAGCATTCATACCTACAGACCATCATAGTTGGTGTAGGGCTTTTAAAACATCATCAACATGGAACAATATTTTATTTTCAATGTGTTTCACTTCTGCTTTCTCTTTGTGCACACATTTATTTACCTCCACATTAAAACTGGCTCTGTTTTGAAAACTATTCACTGTAACGCTATAAATTATTAAAAAGGTTTGTCTAAACAAATTAGAAACCGTAATATTTTGGCAGATATTGTGGAATATGATTTTGATGATAAATTGATTGATGGTAAATGAATGTTCCAGGATGCTAACTTCCTCTTGCCACCGCTCTCAACATTTCATGCCGACAGAAACATGGCAGCTCTCCTTATCCTTTAATTTAGGGATATAGTTCCAGGCCAGGGTTACAGGACATATATGAAATGCTTTTGGCTCATCAAATAAACTCAATAATAGTCCGCATAAATCGTTTTATTTTCCCAAAGTAAGACGCGCTGTAAATTTATTTTGAAGGCAAAATCACCTGCGTGTAGTGAAAAATACGTTTAGCTTGACGCAGCTGTTTAACTTACCTTAGCAACGCAGAGGCTGGTCGCTGGTTAGCTGGTTCCCGTCTAGATTGACAAGAAGGGACAACCAATCGTATAATGCAATGTCTTGTCGGCATCAGGGCGGATCAACCAATGACAAGGCTTTAGACCTGTGCGAAGGTGAGAGTTGAAATATTGCTGCATTAAATATACTGTAGGAAATATGAAACTTCTATTCTACTAATTCGTATTGCCCTGACTGGGCTTGTAATATAATTAATGTAACTATTATTAGTGTGGTCAGTGAAACAAAGTATAAAAAATAACTGAACTAAAGTTTGAAATCCCAAATATAAATACATGTGTATTCTTAAAGTTTGCATATGTTTTCTGGTGTTTCATTAAAGTAAAATTGTATTCATCTTCTGAGACTTCTCTGGTATGACAGATAAAGAGATAAAACAATATAATCTTGCAAAACAGGACAAGACTGTCTCTACTTTGTGTGGTTGTAAAAGGCAATGAGTTGCAAAAAGCTTGAAAATATTTCTTCCAAGAGTTGTTGCCATTTGTAGCCCAACAGCAGACTCTAGTGGTAAATGAAGATTCTAAAACATCCAATATAAGTGCACCCACTGCTGAGGACTAACTTAAGAACTGTGACTAGAACAGCACCATAAATAGAGTTGAGAATGAATAATAAAATTAAAGCAAAGACACATAATAGCATGCTTGAGCTAGCCTTATATTTTAGATTCACTGTGTTTCTTGGCCCTTGGAGACATTTCCAGCCAAGTGTTATCTCTCTGGGGGCCTCACAGTCTGTGTTAAGCCACTATCTATACTACAGCTGCAATACAGCTGACTATCGTGGAAAACTACTGGAAATCTAATGATTCATTGCTGCTACTGAGGTGAATATTTATGACTAAGATGAGAGTTACTATCTGATGAATAACTTAACTCTATACTGTCTATTTCAAAGTGTTGACTTCTCTAACATGAATGAAACATAAATTTAACAACTTACCCATTATTTTCGCAACAAATCACAAGTCCCATTAATATACTTTTTATTGAAGATAGAATAGCTTGAACAGGACTGTATACAATTCATTAGTGCTCAGATCAAAACAATTTATATGTTGCATAACTTACATTATATTATAAATAATAAGCCCGCAGGATTACAGTCAGTGTGCTTTGGCACAAGGCAGTATTACTGCCTTGTGCCACAAAGCCACACTGAATAATTAACTCCTTTTGTATTGACAAATTTAACATGTGGTTTGGGTTATACAAATTAAAGTACCTTGTGTATTTACTTATCATACAATGATCATCAATTATACAGATGCATACACATTGCTCACTAAGGCAGCTGCGTCCACTCAGTGTAGACTATAGTTAGTAGATCTATCCAAATGTGCATGCAGTGTGCTCCCATAAAGTTTCCACACATTTAGCAACACATTGTGTACAATCTCACTTTAACATGCTTTTTGCCATTACCAACATTCTCAGCGGTAAAGCATCCTCCACCCATTCACCATCAGACTGTAACATCCTCTGCCATAAATTTGCCTCATCTGTCGTTGAATCCATCCAGATCACTTCCACCCCATAACTCTTCCCTGCACAGAAAGGCCCAGAAATAATTGTATTAATATGAAGGTAATACTTGAATAATAAAATTAAAAGAATATTTACTTGCAGAATGGCAGTTTTATAACAAAAAAATAATGTTAGAATGATTGATTTTTATATGGGAGGCCGAATCAAAGACCCCATTTATACCTGAAAATGCGGTGTGCATGTTTTATATGTGCAAAACAAATAGAAGAAATGAAAACAACCCTCACTGTGATGGAGGTGTGAGTGGATATCCCAAAACATCTCCAGACGATGCAAAGGTGTACACGATAGTGTGAACTGAACTAATGTGAACTGAGTGCATCCAAATTCAGATCACACTCTTATCCCAGGTGTTATATCAAACTTTATTCCCAGGTGTTCATTAAACTGTAATCCCAGGTGTTCAATAAACTGTAATCCCAGGTGTTCAAACTTGTATATCAAAGGTATCCAGATTGCAGCTGTTACCATGTTGAAAATAGTAACAGTGGAATTGAACCTCACCTGTCCCTAAACCAAGCCTCAGGCCGCCGATGTAGTGGTTGTTCAGTCGGTCATGATCCCACACTGTTATCTCCACACAGGCCTCTCTGAGGTCCTCGGATCGGACGCCATCGTACACCATGGTGTGGTTGAACATCGGGTTGGCCGTCCTCTTCACCACCCGCGTCTTCTGTCGACTTTTCCGGCTCGTGTCAGGAAGTACGGTGCTGCAGCAGAAGGAAAGGAGCGAGATCAAATGCATTTTCATTTGGAAAGACCATACAGGGTTTATTGCAGTTCATCTTGATTTTATTCAAGCAGTTTTCATTTCTAAATGTCCCTGTCTTTATTTCACAGTGCGATTGGTTGTCGCTTCGGACTGAATGAGCGAAAGTCAATCACAATTTGTCTTGATTGACAGAATTATGTTACATGAAATAAAAATCACCAGCAATAAACTCTATTGTGTGAAAGGAAATTAAATGTATTGCATTATTTCACAATTTCACAGTTATATTTTGTCAGTATTTTTTTCGTAATGTTTATGAATGTAATGAATGTCGTAATGTCATTTATTGAATTGTGAACACTTAAGGTCTCCTTTCAGTGACCTACAGTTTGGACGAAATCCTACCATTTCACAAACGGGTCGATAACAACTCCTCTGACTGTAGGAAGATTCTTGCAGTCTTTTACCCAAATTTGCACCTCACCAGTCTCCATCCTAGATGTTCTTTTACCTGTGGATGCAGTCAGACCACAATAATCGCTAAAATTCAAAGGAAAGAATTTATGAAATCTGAGGAGTCATCAGCTCACTGCAGGACGTCTGCGGCAGGAATCTCAGGGCGACTCTCATTTGTCCTCTGCTGTCCATCAGATGTGAGGGAGACGCTGTTGGACTTTGTCCTGAGACCTGAAGGATTGAGCCGAAGTGAGTAACAGTCTAACAAATCACTTCTACACAACACACAGACTGTGTATAGAAATGAATCCTTTACCCTGGCCTTTAGCGCATATTCATTTATGTGTGTGTTACTGAAGTCCCACTCTGTCATATCCAGGTCCACCTCGCCCAGGAAACTGTTCCGCCCAAAAGTGTTGTTGTGCCACACGGAGATGTTCAAAGACTGAGTTTTCAACAATTCCATTATGATTTTAAACTATAAAAGGAGAAGAAGGCCACAAAGCTGTTTGTAAACTATGGAATACATATAATGAGAAATCTATAAAATAATAAATATGGAATTCTTACCCTGAGGATTTCATTGTAGGTGGGGTTTAAAGACTTCTTTTTTACACTGGTTTTTCTCTTTCCCAACTTTGTCTTGTCAGGGAGAAGGTAACATTTCACATACCTGTAAAAAGACAGTGGAGTTACATTTCTATTCTCAACTAGAACATAGATAGTGACATTTTTTAAATTCTTCAAATGACAACAGGAGGCAACTGACAAATGCCCATTTCAAATGTTTCAGCCTCTTTTCTGATCTGCCAGACCTCCTTCTCCAACCGTTATATCACAAATATCACTGACATTTGCTCTACCTTTGCCATTTTGATCATACAGTATATAGCAAACACTCACGGGTCAGAGCAGGCCTTCTTGGTGTCTGCCACGGCCAGATCCCTGCAGTGCACCACAAATATGTGAAACTCTCCAAGCTTCTGGATGTAATTCACAGCGAACTGGATGCTTCCCTGGACTTTAATGTCTCCAAAGTCTGCAGGGTAAAGGCTGCTGATGCTGCCGCTGACCTGTTCATATTGACACAGAAGAGAAAACACCATACTCAATGGTTTGAACTCAATTGTTTTTGTCAGGGGAAATAAATTACACAAATTACCTTGATGGTTTGTCTTTTGGTACCAGTGGCCAGTGTTGTTTTCACCTTGTGAGTCTGTGTGTGTTTGAGTACTTTGTCAGGTCTGCCTTGTCTGTCTGTCTGTATGTCTGTGGACAGATTGTATCACTGTGATAGCGTGTGCTTAGGGTGGGTGGGAGAGGAAGAACTATTTTTGCTTCATGCACCACTGAGCTACTTTCATAGAAATGAATGGGGCTCCGCCTCCAACGCTATATCCAGTTCTCCTTATACATCCATGGTGTAGGAGCCAGGTATGGCCTGTGCCATTTTGTACACCCTTTTTTGTAACTTCCAGTAATTGAGTCACGTGGTATTGGGTAAAGCAATGGGGATATCAGCAGTTCAGTAGTTAGTTGGATGAATGGAAGGAGAGGGAACCTTATTTTTTGTTGACCGCTATTTACACTACTATTGTCATTGTTTGACGCTGCTGATCGCCTTTGCATACCAAGGAGAAAGAGAGTTTGGACAATTATGACTGTATGTTAACCAACATCAACGTTTGTTTATTGTCCACAAATAAACTCACAAAACTCAGCCACGGGATCGGCGTGAATAATTTACTGCCAGCGCGTCCGCAGGTTAGTCTCCCCTACTTAGCCTTTCAGTGACTAATTTTAAGTTGCTGATAGTCACCTACACATGGGTCAAACAAACACAGGACTTTCATCCAGTAGACCGCTGTTCATGTCCCAATGTTAAACCAAATCACATGAGTTGTTGGTCTCTCTGTAGTCATGTAGTTAGTCACTCTATAGTCACGTAGTCAGTAAAGTTAATATCAACCAACGATCTGTCACTAATCCTAACTAAGTGGTTTTGTTGTCTTAACCTAACTTCCTGTGACCAAGCTGCTGTATTTGATGAGTTGGGAGTGAGAATTTGTTGACCGTGGAAGAAGCAGTCATGAAACTTTACAGGTGTGTAGTGTAGTTTGGACACACACACACACACACACACACACACACACACACACACACACACACACACACACACACACACACACACACACACACACACACACACACACACTAAACGTCCATGGCTCGATTTACCGTTGCAGCTGGTTTGTTTTGTTTTGTTTTGTTTGCCTTTAGAACCAAACTCCACATGAATCATATTCTTTAATTAAAGGATTAGTCTGGTGATTTTCTCTATACTTGTCATGGTCAAAAATTCTCATTAACAGACCAAAACCAACAATGAGTAAACCCAAACTTGTTTGAGTAAGGCTTGCTGAAAACTACGGTGACCAATTGTTTAAGGTAATAAAAAAATAAATAATAATATTGCAAGTTGTTTTCTTCAGTATGAACCAACAGGCTTTGAGCTGAGAGCCACAGACAGGGAACGGGAGTCAGAAAATATTGTCACATTGTTGGTTTTAGGCTTTTCATGGGATTTGTTGTGTTTGCATACTGATCTTTGAAAAGTGAAGTAATCTAATCAGAAACTTGGTTGTCACATAACACATAAATCATCAAAGGGTTAAGCTTAATTAAGTTAAAAAAATATCTTGTATCCTAGAGAACATTCAACTTCCCACAGGCTAACTGACAAACTCTATGTTTAATCCAAAACACATTATCTATTGAACTGCATGTGGACATACAGACGACATGGAGGCCATTCCCGAGGAGAGACTTAAGTTTGACGTGGAGCTGCCCGTGTTCCTTCTCCAGCCCAAGTTAGTCTCAAAAGTGCTGTCACTGTCGTTCTGATGTCAGAGAATAACAAAGACATAAAAAATGTCAGTGAGGAAGAAAAAAATCACTCAAGAGAGTAAACCAATCACTTAGCTCTTATGTGATAGGTTAAGTAGGAAAATGACTGCAGTGCAGGAGTTGAACACTATATGTATTACTTTTAAGAGTAAGAGTACTTTACCTCCTCCTGCTGAAGAACAGTCATGGACACACTGGTTTTCATCTGCTTTGAGCTGGAGAGAGTAGAGGCTGACGGTGGAAAAGAGAAACAGCTTTGAATCTCTTTCAATGACCCTATGAAACATCCTGTGTATGTCCTGATGAATGTACAGTATAATGTAAGGGTGGATTATGAGACAAGGGCCCCCCGGACACAGACATGCAAAGGGCCCAAACATCTCACCTACATAGGAGGACAAAATAGTTGTTTAGTCTCTTTTTGTCCATTCAGTGGTCTTTTTTTAGTTGTTTTTGTATCTTTCTAAGGTGGTTTTACCCATTTTTGTGGTTGTTTTGCATCTCTTTACAGTTGATTTGTGGTCTTTTTAAATCTATTCATAGTTGTTATGTAGTTGTTTGTAGTTGTTTTGTGTCTCTTAAGTCATTTTAAGTCTCTTTGTAGTTGCTTTGTGTCACTTTGTAGTCATTTGTGTATCTTTGTGGTTGTTTTTCCCCTTTTCATAGGTGTTTTGTGTCCCTTTAGTCATGTTGTGTATCTAGTTGTTTTTATAGTTGTTGGGAGTTTCTTTGTGGTCTCTGTCAGCTGTTTTGCACCTCTTTGGAGTTGTCTTGGTCTGTTTGTAGACTTTTTGTGGTTTCTTTGTAGTCATTTTAGTCTCTTAGTCCAGGGTGGCCCCTGACACTTTGGGCCCCTGGGCATGTGCCTAGTAAGCCCATTCAGTAATCCATCCACTGCATAAAGAGATGTTGACATGTTTACCGTTATCCACACTTTGATTCATTTGTTCTCTTGAGTTATTTTGGGTCCTCTCTTCTCCTAAGAAGAAATAGAGCCATGAGACAGTAGCTATTATTACCTGTAACACATACATGAAGTAATGCTCTGGCAATACAGTACAGCTTTATGACCATCACTTGTATAGAAGAACTACAGTCACTTAAAAAGAAAGAGCTTTGTTACTTGTTTGTGAGGTGAGGTTTTCCAGGCTCTTGGATGAAGACGTGCTCCTTGAAGATAATCGTTTAAGTACTGAAAAGATGGGACTAGAACTGTCATCATAACCTGCCACAAACAAAACTAAATCAGCTCTGGAAAAAAGACTCAACAGAGATTTTACACAATTTCTGATTTACTAGGCAAGCATCTGAAACTACGATGCTTCTGTTTATATTAATACAAAATAAGTGTTAGTTTATTTTGGTCAAACATTTCAGGCAAGTATAATGCTTAGTAAATCAGTTTAAAGGTAAAAAAGTTGCTACTGTGTCCTCATGGTAAACACTAGGAACATCACCCAACAGCATTTTCATTTTATTGCGATGAATCAACAGGAATCCTGTTAATGGTAGTGATACTGCATATCTATGGCATCAGTAGCTCCATTTAACCTAAAACTAAACAAAAATATTTTCTATTGATTTACACTGGTTAAAGGGAAGTTGTATAAAGGTACGCTTGAAGTGGAAACACATAAGAAGTATTAGGGTCAATGAACACAGCAGATTGTATAAACATGTACATAGACAACTGTCTAAAAGGAGGAATTTGTCAACTCTCAGTCAAATCAGACTCATTATAGCGTTAACGTGTTAACTTGGTGTGATTTGTTTGAAAAAAACATCACTGTGGTATTAATTTCTCAATCATTATCTTGAAGAAATTCAAAAAAATTCAAAAGCTCACTGCCTGAACTTGCACGAGACAAAGACCAGGCCCTGGTCGTTGTGTTTTGGCTGAACTTTCCATCATCATTTTGCACAATCCAAGAACTGATGCCGCGAGGATTCTCCTCAGAAGGACTGTCACTCTGGTTTCCCACAAAGTCTCTTAGGGCATTTTGCGGTGTGTTTAAGGCATCATTCTCTGCCACAACAGCTCTCCCTTGGGGAAAAAGAGGGACATGGGACTTCTCCTTCGGCCCGAGGTAGTGCTGATAATCCTGAGGGATGAAAGACCTCGCGAGGCGTGGAAAGGTCATCGACTTCTTCTCTGGGGCTTTTTTGGATTGTGTTGAAGTAGAGGAGCTTGAACTAAATTGCTGTGTATTCACATTACCAAGGTAAGCCCCTCTGTCCTCTGGATGTGAAGGGAGAGATTGAGAGGTGCTGCCTGCGCTAAGTTTAGTGTCTGTCAGCACTGTCTGCTTTGCTTCATGTGCGGAACTCTTCTTCTGTCTTGGAACTGGTGTTGGCTTCCCTTGTTGCTCTTCAACAACCTTAGCTTGGGGGTCGATGTCTATTTGAAAGGTTTTCAAGGGAGAGCCTTCCAGCTTGAATCTCTTAGGACTGGAGGATTCTCTTGGCAGGACCCTTGGATGGCAGGTCTTCGATGGACTCCTCCTGACTTCGTCATCTTGGTCTTTTGATCTTGGAGTTTGGGATTGTTTAGGACTGAGGGGCCTTTCTTGATACTCAATATCAGCCTTGACTTGATATTGATGACATGCTGATTGTACATCCCCAGTACTACCATAACTAACAAAGCATTTGTCTGTCACTTTTGATGGTTTCAAGACAATGTTAGACTTGGTTTTGTACAGAGATGTCTGTGCCTCTTCCTCAGACTTCTCTCTGTTATCTAAGGATGTTCTCAGATCAGACTGTGGAGAAACCACTTTGTTACTGAGTATTGAACTGCGTGAGGCTTCCTTGACTCTTGCAGTGATTACCCTGGGTCCTGCATATTCCTTTTCCCAGAAATGCTTAACCTCACTAATCTTGGCTGGCCTGTCCTCTTGAGGACTGGAACTGGACTGCCTGGGAAGGGGAACTGGAATATCCCTCTCCAGCTTTTGAGTGTTGAAAGCTACACAGGAAGGTACAGGAATGATGGCATTATCCTGTGGCTCAGAAATCTTGGACTCTGTCACTGAACCTGTTAAAGAGTCATCTGTCTCTTCATAGATGATGACTGGATTAGCTCTATATGTGCCATCTTCTTTAGATAAATCTACAAAGACGCTACAGTCAGTTTGTGGTGACCTGTCAGCAGTATCCTCAACTGTCATTTCCATTTGAGGTGAGAGATTGTTGTCAACGCTCTCCACATCAGAGTTGGTCTGACAGCCATGTGGAGCTTTTACTCCACTCTTGGAGAAGTCTTTTCGCCTTGCCTCTTCTCTGGTAAATATTATTTTGGGACCACTGTTTTCTCTCTCCCAGAAATCTTTCAGATTGGATAGTCTCTCCGGAAACCGAACAACTCTATCTTCTGTTGCCTCCTGCTGAGTGTCTTCATCTACTGAGGTCACTGTTTCTTTAAATGGTGTGTTCTGCAGTGCTGTAAGTTGTAGTGTTCTGACCTCTGTCATCTCAGAGGGTTCAGCTTCTTGTTTGACACTTGCAGGTTTGTCCATGGTCCAATCTGCCGCCTCTTGAGAGAGATTCTGGGTGTTGCCTGGTTCTATCTGCTTAGGTATCTTCACCTCTTCTTTTTGTGGACTGTGCACTTCAGCAGTTTTCTCTTTCTCTCTTCTGAAAATTCCGAGCAGTCTTTGTCTAGGCTTTGGTGAAACAGCATGAGATGAACCCGTTGAACCACCATTAGACGACTTGGTATCTGAGGGGGCCTCAACAAAGACATCAGTTCTTTCTTCAGGCAGCTTTTGGTGACGAATGTTGTGTCCAGTTGACCAGCCTGTGGATGTAGTCTGAGAGTGACGGTCCTCTTCAGACTCTGTCTCCAGATCAACAGGCTTACCTGACTCCTGCTCAGCAGAAACGAATCCGAACACTGCAGGGCTTAAGAACTCTGAATGACAGTGCTCCGAGACATCTGCAAAGACAGCAACCACATATTGGATCACACATACATACATTATGTCTACTTAACACTGCAAAGTATAATTAAAGCTACCTATGTAGGACTTTTTTGGCGTATATGGAAGTGGGGCTTTGTGTGTTGTAACTGCATTCCAGAGGAATTCTCAGTGGTATTATAAAATAGACGACACGGCAAACAGCAATGCACATACTAGCAGATCAGACAAAGGTACACTGAAAAAGAAATATGGAGTGCAACAGTTGTCTGTTTTTATAGCATATTTTAAATATGCTATAAAAACACAAAGAAATCTCTGGGTTGCATTATAATTGGACTATATTATATTATTATAACTGTGGACTAAATTAAATTAGCAGTTTTTTAAGGTTGATATTTAGCCCCACTCATACAGAATACCTTAGGAATTGCAATGTCACACTTCAATTCACAGTAACACAACATACCAATGGAAAAGTCCAACACATCGCATGACACATTAAAAGCTAAATTGCATAATGTCAAAGCAAGGTGCAGTAACCCCAATTATACAATACAAACTGTTTTCTGCTGTTCTTATCCACCAGTCTCTATAAGCAGTCATACATAAATGAACATATTTTGCCCCATGCACGAACATGCACAAGCAGGATGAATATGAACATTGCTTTTGGATAATCTTGTCTGATGCTAAATGTTTATGAATGTGATAGATAGATACTGAAGTCATTGGTTGTTACAGTAGTTTGACTTATTGATTGATGATTTAGTTGACTAGTTTGTTTTAAATAAAAGTCTTACCACCAAGGTGTTGGCCAGCTTCCTGCTCTTGGAGATTTGCCTCATTTTTGCAGTTGAGTTCACCTTTCTGTGAATCCACCTGACTCTGATTGAGTAAAGCCCTACGTGTGTCAACAGTAGCCCTGCCGGTATCCTCAAGGTCACTATTATTTTCTGCCTCAGAGGGAGTGATGGAGTCCAGCAAACTGTTCTCTCCCAGCTCCTTCCCATCTTGCCACTCCACTCCACTCTGACCGACCATGGAGCTGAACCTCACCTGCTTCCTGTCTATCCAGCTCTCAGCGGGAGAATCGAGGCTAACTGGACTCTGCAGGTCCAGGCAAGAGAACAAGGAGTCTGTGGAGTTAGAAGTGGACAAGTGCTTGAGGATGCCCCGCGGGGCAGCAGAGTTAGTCTGCTGATCTCCTGGACCATCTTCCTCAACAAAGCAGTCCTGAGAACTGGTGCTGACTGCTCTGTTTTCAGGCATTGGAATAGATGGAATTTGGGTGATCGGGCTATCATTAGGGTCTTGTTTAAGGTTACTAGCATAAGAAATGCAGCTATCAGATGAAGACAAAGGCTCTGAAAGAAACAAAGACAAATGAACACCATTTTAACCTTTTAAAAAAAAAAGAATAATTAATCACTGGTGTCTTTCAGCAACTCTCAAACACGGAATCATGTTGAATGTCTATTTAATCCTGCATCACCGTATTTCTGAGGAGTTATTCACTTATTTCACAACTCATATTATTACTTTGACTCCACTCTTTCATTAGGGTTGTGAAGTCTGGTCTAGTTATAGCTCCTTGTTATCTTTCAGGTGACTATGTTGGCAGTTCCACTAAAGAGACATTTCTTCAATAACTTCCTAACTTCTTCTTTCCTCTCCCACTAATCTTGTCTCGGTCTCAGGTCTTGGTCTTCTCTTGATCTCAAAACACTCTGGTCTTGGTCCTGACTTGGTCTTGGTTTAGGTGGTCTTGACTACAAAACTGGGTAGTGGTACTTTTACTTAAAGGAACAGTGTGTAACATTTAGGAGGATCTATTGGTAGAAATGGAATCAAATATTATTAAGTATGTTTTCTTTAGTGCATAATTACCTGAAAATAAGATGTTATGATTTTGTTACCTTAGAATGAGCTGTTTTTGTACATAAAAAGCAGGTCCTCTTCACGGAACCAGCTGCCATTTTTCTAAAGAAAACCCAGAACGGCACTGTTTTTTTGGTCTCCAGGGCCAGAAAACAAAACACAGGAAACCGCTGTTCATCTTGAGGAGCTGGAGCATTAATTTCTGCAAAAACTGCAATTTAGAGTGTACACTTGCTTAAAATCCTTTTCGTGTTTTCACATCGGCCACCATAGTTCCCCTACAAGCTTGGAACACGGGATAAGTTTCAACTGGTTGCAAATCTGCAACCTCACTGCTAGATGATGCCAGATCTCACACTGCATCTTTAAGTAACTAAAGGATCTGAATACTTATTCCACTTTAGGGAGGCTCTTTAGTGTGGACAACCCGAGCCACCACCTTTAAACAACTTGAGACTTTTTTTGTTCCCTGTATGCGTTGACACAAAGAGTGAGTGTCTTGGGAAGTGCTTTACTTATAAAACACATTACTGTTGATTGTTGTATGATTGAGAAACCCAGACTGCATAATATTAGTGTTTATCATGAAGGTTTCAAGATCTATTTATGTCAAGAGCTTGTTGTGTATGTACATACAGTACATAATACTGGTACAGTTTTCAGTATGGATAGGTATTAGATAACCCATGGACTTGTTATGCCTCTTCTAAACTGTCACTATTTGTCTGGGTTGTTTACTTCTTATCGTATAATTTTTCCCACAATAACGTTGTTTTCATAGCTCCTGCGAAATATTTCCAGCAGCCACAAGTCATGCGGTAAAGATTAAGGCTTTGGAATGTATTTCTGTGTAATCCTCTGGCTAGTCGGGAAGCCTTGTGTATTTGGACTTCCCTTTACTTTGACAATCCCTGGGAAAATCTGTGGTCCCAGCTCACTGGCTCATTTCACAAGGACTAGAAGAAAACACACTTAGAAATATTGGCAGAAACCCAAAGACTTCAGCAAGAACTTAAATTAAATTCTAAGAATCATCTCTGTTGTGTACAATTAGTGAATGGTTGTGGTTCAAGAGTTATTACATGTTTTTAAATCAGCACTGTTAACTACCAAGAACCTGCATGAAATTGTATCTTTTCCCATAACACTAGAAATGCCTTCTCTGAAATTGCAACAAAAACAAGATGTAATGAAATCAGATGATACAATTGTTAGAAATCACAAGCCAGTACATGCCTTCCACTGCCATGCAACCACTGCTCATGCCAACATGCTGTTCACAGGAAAGGTTGAAACAGCTGAAGCTGAAGGACCCACACACCTGGATGTCAAATGATTGCTAGAAACCAGACTTACGTTGGTTTGTAATGTAACTGCTTTGTCCATCAAGGCATCCACTCAATTCAAAATACATGGTGTATCATTAGATCAAGAAATCCACTCACACTCACGATACATATTTAAAATAGCATAAACTGAGTTAACATATAGAAACTCACCCTCATTCTGTATCGGGGTTTGATCCACTGCTCCATCCAATAACTGACTGTCCTTGTTTTCAAACCTGTGCCTTGCAATTACATCACTGTTGAATGGATTTTGTCTTTGCTTGAACAAAAAAAGATTGATAAATACAACACCTGCATGGACTCACACTCATAACCTTTTAAATGATTTCTCCAGTCAGAATCCTACCTTTGTGGGTGACTGTAAAACTGGTTTAGGTGTATCCTGTGGTGTTTCACATGGCTTCTGGTTTTCATACCTATTATTATAAACAAAGACCACAAGATGCAATGACAATTTCTGAAGATAGAAAAACTTTCAGGGGATTTAAAAAATAATTAATTGAACGTTTTTTGGGACAAATAATTACAGTTAAATAAATATAGTTGCTACAAAGAACAGGCAGGTAAATTCTATAAAAAATTAATAAAAAAAGTTAAGGCAGTGCAGAACGTATCCGATACTCCTCAGAGGCACTGGAGAACATGAACATGTGAGACTTGACCTTGTAAGAAGATTACTACCGGGCCGATTACTGAGTATCCATTTACTGTGTGCACAACTCCACTCACTGGCAATCACACCCAAATAATCTGCTCCACTAGTGCAGCATGTGATGGTGCTCAAAACAGACTACACAGACTACATGTTTTGTTTATACGATGTGGAGTTTTCTAAATGTGTACAGAGTTTGAGATTTGTACTTCAGAGATTATTTAGAGCCGCAGGACTTTTCCTTAAATATACACTTTCTGTTATGTGAACCAAAACTGAATTGAACTTGCTAACAATGTATGAAGAGCATACATTGGGTAAAATCTCCTTTCCATTTAAAATCCCTGTGTATATATAAATTAAATGTGCATTAATCCACTGTTGAAAATAGTCCCTAAATTAAAGTATAATATTTGTGAGATTTATGTTGCCAACAATAACAAGAATATAGAATAACACCAGCCATATTCTTTAAAACAACATGACAAGTGATCAGAACAAATATCTTGCCATTTCTAAACATTTTGTAGATGCATCAAAACATCCAATATATATGTAATTGGCAAAAAAAATCCCTTTAAAAGCGAAACAAGCTGTAAAGTTGTTGTGGTGCTGAACTTGTTTGCTTATGTGCACAGAGCAGCAAAGTCTTTTTTACTGTAAATAGCTGTAAATAGTGCTGATGAGACTGATGCGGAAGAACCAAACCATAAAGCTGTAGTTTTGAGGGGAAATGTAAATTTCAACCCACAAAAACATGCCTTACAAAATTGAGTAATGTGTGACTTCTGCTCGCAGACTACTTCCTGCTTTGGTTCTCTGTACTCACCTTTCATCGCTGAGCTGCATCTCCTCTTGAAGGATTCCACAAAGTGCAGGTGGGATGAACACTTCTTTGTTCTCACTGCTGACAAAACTGGGCTTCTCAGGCAATATCTGTGAGAGCTCCACTGCAGCACACAACACACAGCTACTGTTAGAGAAGTTTAACCATTAATTGTAAAGCACACTGTTTATATCCATTACAGCATAATAATCTAGAACTCCACACGCCAATGTAACCATTTCACAATCTGTAAATAAATACAAAAGACTGTTACAAATATCTTTGTATCCACAGGAAGCTTTTTGAGGTTAAAATGATCACATCTGTGAAGTTGAAGTTAAAAATATGCATCTAAAATATGAATATGTATTCAGGTTGTGATGTGAATAATAAATCGTTGTGCACATTTGTTCATATTATTTTTCATTTGTAGATCATAAAATACACATTTGTGACTATTTTGAGATCAATTTCATTCCATAGGTTGGATCTGTGATTTTGAGATTAGCAATGCGGGATCTAGAGGACTCACATATAGTCAGCGGTTTATGTGAGTGTCTCATGGAGGCCCTGATGATCTCGGAGCCATGGATGCGATCCTGATGTCGCAGCTGCTTGGTCTCGTAGAACCATTCTCCAGTCATGTACCTCAGCCGGCCCTTGTCCCTCACCGTCTTCTGGAGGTTTCTGAATCCAGACACATCAATGGGACATGTGTAGTCACTACTTCATTATTCATAGCACTTGTTTCAAAATTTTGGGATTCTAAATAAATATAAAGTATTTCATTGCATTGCTTTTTGCAAAACATCTGCAAAAAAAATAAACATGTCTCTGCTGTGCTGCAAGCAACATTTCCACCTGCACCTGAAACTTCTAGGTAGCAAACACATGTTCTTTCTGCAGACAGACGTGTATATCCTCTCTCCACTGTCTGTCTGTGACAAATCAAACTTAAAGAGTCAGGGGTTAGTTTGTGCTTGGACATGGAACTCACTGAACACGCTGCTCCTCAGCCTTCTTCAGCTCAGCGTCTCTTTTCAACACGGCCCGGATGGTCTCCTGCTCCTCCTCTGTCAGGAAACTCAGGTCGATCATGATGATTGCTGCCACTCGCTGCGTCCTCAGCTTTCTACTGATTTGAGTTAGTGTCTAGAGGCTGAACATGATCACAGCTTCATACTTGTTCTTCAAGTCAGTGTGAACAGTGCTCTATCCATTGTATAAAATGACGCTTCGCTTCAGCTGGGCTTCTTTCCTGCAGCCGTGTTTGACCCTTTCTAGACCAGTTTGAACCTGAAAGAATATTGAAGAATATCATCAATTTTGTTATCTGATATTTACAGAAGAATGTCTGTCAACAGACAGCATAGCTGAAATGATAGATGATTAAACAGCTGTCAATCAACATTTAACTCATCTACAACAATTTTGATAATTAATTAATCGTTTAAGTCAGTCAGTGATAATAAATTGAAGATTATAGTTTTATTAGGACGATTGTTCATGCAAAATGAGAAAATTGAATATGTCAATTAGGGCTTTATGAAATTGTGAAGGGCATTTTTCACTAAATTATTTAAGAGAATGTTCAAATTTGAACAAGCCTCTCAGCTGTAACTTACATCAAACCATGTCAACATTATGAGATGAGAACACACTGACAGCTAGATAGTAAATCATAATAATTGTGCTTTGTGATATTCAATGGTGGTTGATGGGTAAGGTGTACTGTAATAAGCTGTACAGAACTCAAAATTAAAAATGTAAAGTGTTGTGCTGCTCAAGACAGAAGTCAAAAGTTGAATGTGAAATGGATAGGCATGGGACAATATGACAAATTCATGTTTTGATTATTATCTCATGCATATACAGGTATAACTTTACCTGACTTTTTTTGAGAAACAATTAATTGAACTCTTATAAAGACAATAACAAACAATCTCTAGGTAACCATCATTTATAAGGTCCCCCTGCATAAATAAAGCATTCATGAATAAAAAAGAGCTACATTGTGCTTTCTGACATGATAATTTGAGTATTGTTTTTAATTAGTTTATATTTTTCACTTTTCTACCATGATAGTGAGCTAGACAGCTTTTCAAGTCACTCAAGTGAGAATATTGACAATTATCCCCAAAACAGAAATTCACCTCTTATTTTTATTGTAATCAGACTATATAGTCCCATCCCATGAAATGGAATCAGATGATGACTAGTAACACATGTGGCAGATCAGTTCTCAATTTTTAAAAGTTCACCTCATGAAAACACAGTAAAACTCGCTGTCTATGGGAGAATGTGTACGGTGGTTCTGAGAGCTCAACACACTGCAAATAAAGAGAACACATACAGAAAGACCAAATACAAGCAAATGATTTAGAAGAAAACAGTGCAAATACAGTAAACAACCAAACAGAGAAACGCTCTGCAAGTAGCACACAACACGGAAACTGTTTCAACTGTATCCAGGGGAATCTAAAAAGTGATGAAGGAAACTACAGAGGGATAACCAGATCATTGTCGGTGGGTTTGCCACTACAAAACACCTTTCACATTACACAGTCATTTGATCCTTGTTTAATATAAAAATATTGATCATTGGTTTATTTCAAATTATCTCACAGGTGCTAGTGTGATAGTGTGGATACATTGTAACTTAACTGTTGGGACAAATCAAAGTAATTTGTCAAAGTCCTAAAATGTGTCAAATATCACAGGACATTTTTTTGTCCTACAGGTTGAGAAAAAACCCCAAAGACAAGCTCCAGTTATGGCCATAAAGAAACCCTCAGCAATCTCGGCAAGGATACAGGCTGTTACTTAAAGCTGCAGTCAGCAATTCTAATCATATAAAGCTTTTGTCAAGTTCAGCAATCATCTCCTCTTGGTCAGCTAGCTGTGCGTTCTGTGTGCATCACTTTTTAGTGTCCCCTGGAAACACTTTCCGTTGGGTTGTGTGCTACTTGCAGTGTATGTCTGTATTTGGTTGTGTTTTCTCTATTAGCATGTGTTTTCTTGAGCTCTCCAGGCCGTCGACTCCACAATAAAAACATGTATCTGTGTTTCCCGTTACAACAGCTATTCTCACTAAAACGCTCCTTCCTTTTTCACTCTTCCTCTCACTGCCTACCTCTGTCTGTCATTCTTTTGTCTGCCACACAAACAGTACCTATCAGACAATTGATCAGTGTCAAAATTATGATACATACACCTTACCTGATAAAGGATCAATACCTGTATGGGTCTTTGAGTTTGTGCCATGCCAAAAGTAAAACATCAAATACAAGTTGAATACAACTTACAGCAGAGCTGCTGCTTTTCCTTTAAGAGTAGACAAAATCTTTGGGAGGAATGTTGCATGTTCTAACATTGCCCATGTCCACCCACATAAGACAGACCTGTGTGAATCTGTTGGAAACTCCACTTAGTTGATGTTCATACTGAGATAACACTACATTGTGTTAAAATGAGCACACCTGTACATAATGTAAATGTTCTCTTTGCTAAAGTAACAAAGTGTTATGTCATTCAGCTGCTTTGGAGAACATTGTACTTATGTAATTGTGACTTAGAAATGGTTGTGGTTGCACAATGTTTTCTCCCATTGTTTATTCATTATCCAAGTTAAGAAAGTTGTAATCGCTTCCTATTCTGGAGTACAAGGCTGGATGAAGACTAAGCTGTCAGAAGACCTGAATAACGTGCTTTTTCCTGGTTAACCTCATGCTGGTTGATGTGGGAGTACTTAACTTCTTTGTTATTTTTTAACAAAGAAGAATGTTGCATGTCCAGTACATTACAAGGAGGAAAGTATAGCTGAAGGACAGAGAACTTATTTCCTTGTTGTGGTACTGATATTTTATTTCTTCATCACTGCACTTCCTTGAGAAAAAATGAAGATTTAACAAGCTACATTATTGTGTTTTTGCAAATAAATTTCATAAAAGTGACCTGACTATTGACATAAAAACAAACCACTGGATGGTATCCACTCTGTCTCTGTAGCACCAGGTTTCACACTTGAAGCTGAAGTGGTGACACAAATCCTTATGCTGTTTGCACTGACTGAACACTAAAGCCTTACAAATCGAGGACTAACAGTGATCAAAAAATGGTGAGCACTGGATCACTTGTTTAAAGAACACTACCATCAAGGTTCTTGGTAGAAGATGTGATTAAAAGCAGTTCATACGTATAAAAATGCTTTAACATAATATAAAGAATTGTTAAACGTAATGTAAATATGTCTTCTGACGTCTGGTTAATATGTAGTCATTGCAGACTTTTAGAAGTTGCTGTTGAAGGGCTGTTCAGTTAATATGACTTAAAATAGGATTGCATATTCAAAAAGAGTCAAAACATCAAATGGCATGTTTCTGTCCAAACAGTCCAGTGCAACCCAAAAAGTCTGACTTAGGACACTGCATTTAAATGGAGGACATGGATTTTTAAATTCGTTGTCCAGCAACCATATATAAAGTATAAAACAAATGTTTACAAATGTCTCCTAATTATAACAATCTACACCATATTCCTTAGGTGTTTTAACATGACGTGAGTCAACACAATGACCTAATAGTATGTTGTGACATTGGCAATATGCTACGTGACCAGTTCACAACAACAGGAATATGTAGTTTATCAGTGCTGCTGGAGTGACACGGACAAATCGTTTGGCTGTTCTGACCAACATGGATCTCCCTTTGCTGAATATTTTACTAACTATTAGTCCCAAACTGCACTAACAGTGTAAGAACAACAGCATACAGAAGAGAGTGGACTATACCATTAACATAGAAGCCAGGTGTGAAGTCAGAAAGCAGTGCACTCACCTCTCGATGTTGCTCCTCGCTGGGTGAAAACCAACTTACAACTGGATCCGGAGCTGCTGGAGCTGCAGACCCGGAGCAGCAGGGGGCGGCAGAGAGCAGCGGGGAGGTCCGTGAGATACCTTCACAGTAACACGGTAGGCTTTAGGGCGTGGCTTCTATGTGATTGACAGGTCACTAGTGTTTCGGTTTAAGAACTTTAACCCTTTCATAGTGTTTTCACTTCCACGTAGTTCATTGTAGCATTTTGGTAGATATTCTAAAAGTTATATATATATATATATGTATTTTTATATATATATATATATATATATATGTATTTTTATATATATATACATATATATATATATATGTATATATATATATATATATATATATATATATATATGTATATATATATGTATATATATACGTATATATATATATATATATATATATATATATATGTATATATATATATATATATATATATATATATATATATATATATATATATATATACTGTATAACTGTATATTGATATTACTCTACAACATTTTGGATTGCAAATATTGCACTTTGTACAACATTTATTTTACAGCTTTAGTTACTAGTAAATGTCAGGTTCAGAATAATAACCGCTGACTGATACTGTTACCCATCAGTACAGTATATGAAGTAAAAAAGTGAATGCAGGACCTTTACTCAGATTAGACTTTTATAACAGAGTATTTCTATTCTGATATTACTGCTTTTTATTGATGTAAAAGTTCTGAGTACTTGGTCAGAGCCCTCCACTTCTGGCTTTTTGACCAGATGAAAAGGATGGAGGAATACAGGACCAGATGAAAAGGATGGAGGACTACAGGACCAGATGAAAGGGATGGAGGACTACAGGACCAGGTGAGAAGGATGGAGGACTACAGGACCAGATGAAAAGGATGGAGGACTACAGGACCAGATGAAAGGGATGGAGGACTACAGGACCAGGTGAGAAGGGTGGAGGACTACAGGACCAGATGAAAGGGATGGAGGACTACAGGACCAGATGAGAAGGGTGGAGGACTACAGGATCAAATTCCTTCAGCAGGCTGAGTAAGTAGTCCCTACAGAAGTACCAGTATTGACATGAAGTGTTGATTAACTGAAGTTAACTTTACAAATTTGATTCTTGAATATTATTCCACAGTTTATAATATAATTTCATCATTGGAGGCCGAATTCAACACAACAATGTGAAGGTTGTAGGTTGAGTTCACTTGTGTCTCTGTTTTTTAGGGCAGGATTTTAGCGTCATCCCAAGAAAGACCCAGAACCACAGCAGACCACTGAACCACTCTCAGCAGCCTAGTGAGTGAGACCCAGTGAGTGCTTCTCCATCTCTACCCCCGACACCACCCACTTCACCCACCAGCTGAGAGGATGCAAAGATGAGGTTTGGGGCAAAGATGGGGTAATGAAGTCTCTAGATGATTTTATAAACCTGCTGTAATTACTTCAAAATGATCATATTTACTGATATAGCACTGGAGGGGGACAGAGGATAACAAAATGTAAGGCAAACCACATTTATTAATAACTGTGAGACAATACAATACAGTACAATAGTGTTTTGGAGGTCCAGGAAGATGAGTATTGTCAGGAACATTCTAGACTATAGACTAGCTAATAACAACACCTACATCAGAATGTTGTTTGTTGAGTTCAGCTCAGCCTTCAACACAATCTCCCCAATGAAACTGATTGGTAGACTTAGCACTCTGGGCTTGAGTACCTCACTCTGCAACTGGTTATTAGACTTCATCACAAACAGACCCCAGCGCCTCCTCCACTCTAGTGTTGAACCCCCCTGTTCACACTGTACACACACGACTGCTACTCCAAACATGAAGAGAACTCACAAACAACAATGAGACTTCATATAGAAAGGAAATCAACAATCTTGGAGAGTGGAACAACCGACTGCTCAACGTCAATAAAATCAAGGAGCTGATTGACTTTAGAAAATAGGAGGTGAAGACACACAGCCCTGTCTACATCAATGGAGCTGAGGTGAAGTAAGTGAACAGCTTTAAGTTGCTGGGAATCAGCATCACAAACAACCTGATGTTTATTATAACAATGATTATTATAACAATACTTAAGTAATTAATCAAGGGGAAAAACACATTACTCACTGATTGATGAGTATTTATTTGTCCTCATTTAACTGCGTAACCCCAACATTGAATTACATCTCATTCAAAAGCATGTTCACTTCCAGGAGGTCATTACACTGCAAAAGTGTTTCACTGTACAGAATTCAGTAACACATAAATTTGCTAATGAGACAGATATTGCCTCAAGAGTAGGTGGAGACCAAAAACAGAGCTATTAGATTCAACATGTGGACACACAGCAAAACATGAATAATAATGTAAATGCGAAAATAAGCAACATGTTCAACTTGTTTCCACTGACCTCAAGGACCAGAATTCTATTAAATCAAATAAGTACAAGAACAATAAACAGCACAGAGCAATAAATCAGTAGCAACACATCATGTACACCACAAGATGGCAGAAGAGCTTCACTCTTTTCTAGTCCACTGACTGATTTCTGAGGCTCTGATTGACTGGTTATTCATTTCAAGAATTTAACCTAATCATCAATCTATTACAATGAATGATACAAATTGTACATGTGACCCCATGCAGCTTTGGTAGCTGGTAGAAGCTGTGAAAATGGCAACATATTTTTAAAACGATTTCACTGACACTACAGGAGGTACATTAACAGATATTTCAAAGATGAATTTGTTTGTGCTCTCTCTCTCTCTCTCTCTCTCTCTCTCTATATATATATATATATATATATTATATAGATTATAGATAATATTATATATATATATATATAGCTATATATATATATATATATATATATATATATTATATATATATATATATATATATATAGCTATATATATATATATATATATATATATATATATATAGCTATATATATATATATATATATATATATATATATATATATATATATATTTACACCTACATCATTAGGGATGTTTGTCCACGTCACTTCCACGGTGGTTCACAGTGACAGGGATGGATGCGAGGGATGTCAGAGGGGCTGGAAGGGGCTGGACCAGACTGAGGCTTCAACTCTGCACCTCAGGACCTTTGGGTGCTGCTTGGCAGAAGGAAAATGAAGAACCCCATGGCATAGCAATTAACTTTATGTTCAACCGGTTCACAGGAAAGTGATTGTCTTCACAACATTAAAAAAATGGAATTTCTCGCTTTCATTTTCTCAAAATCCTGTTTACAAATATTTTGTATTAATAAAGTTTTTTTTTAGCCCATTCAGACTATTGAAATATCGGAATACTTTTGTTGAAATCAAAGCTCTTTTTAATACATGATTTTTTAATGTACATACGTCAGCTTCCCAGAGACTCTTAATCTAGAGGAAACAGTCCAATCCAACTCCTTTAGGAAGAGAAGGAATAGTCACATAAGGTTTACTGAAAAAGGGAAGGCCTCAGTTAAACAGTGAGACTTCTATTAACTTGCCAATTAATTCTATCATGAAAGTCAGTGTCTCACACAAACACACACTTGCATCTTTCTACTGCTGCATCCAAACTGAGGGGAAGTGGCAGCACAACAAAGAATCTTCTCATTGCTGGTGGAGAGGCTTTGCCAAGCAGGATGTAGCTTCTATGTCAAGGTCCGTGTGTGTGTGGCACAGGGATGCACCTGTGGGTTCAGCAGCAGAAGACTCCATAATGATGAAGGGTGGGGCCCCTCACCACTTAGATCACCCGGCCGCTCAGTTTCCACAAATTTAACTAGTTTTTCCTGAATGTTGCCATTATAGGGAAACTCCACAGATGTCAATCAAAAAGGCCGGATTACTTGTAATACAATACTAATTAAATTACTATGAATTTGTTGTAGAATATATTCCGTGGCTCTGAAGGAGTTTTGTTAAGTCTGTGAAAACAACATGAGATGTCATCACGGTTATTTCAGTTTAGGCTGGAAGCTGACACATGAATAAGAGAAAGCCTGTTATACTGGGGGTGTTGAGCTTGATATTGGTAGGTGTTCACCAGGCATGGAGGGTCTAACAAATATATGCTATTGGTTTATGGGACGTCACATCCAGCAGCAAATTTAACTCTCTCGCTGTTACTCAGATTTTCTGATAGAGGGAGCAGCAGAAAGAGAGAATGTTTTTTTCCCCATACTTTCGTATTGATGTTGAAAAGCCATTAAAAAGTGCATTTTGCATATGTGACCTTAAAGGAACAGTGTGTAGGATTCGGTGTAGTGGTGAGGCAACATACTGAATAGCCTCCGCTCACTCCTCCCTTTCCACGACTGTGGTAACGTTGAGTCGCCCAGTGTAAAACCATACTAACCCTGTTTGGCTCGTTCAGAGGCCATCCATACCATAATAACACTACTGCAAGAACAACAGAAGTGAGACAGTGGGTGGCGGTACTGAAGTTTTACACTCTGTGGTTCACATTATTGCAGTTTCACAAGTTTCACAATGTTGGAGAACTACGGTGGCCTTCAGGTACCATAAAAGAAACGTGAAAAGCACTCTATAGAGCCAGTGTTTGGTTTGTCCATCCTGGGCTACCGTAGAAACATGGGGGTGCAACATGGCAGACTCAGTCATAGCTCACAAAAACACGATTCTTTGTTTCAGGTTAGTGTGCACTAATGAAAACATAGTTATGAATACTATATTTCATTTCTACAAATGTCTCCCCCAAAATGTGACTCACTGGCAACTGACAAAACCCTTTAAGTTCAGACAAAAGTCTAACAATTCTGTCTCTAAATGAAAATTAGCCGTCCCTTTATTATAGTTCAGGCTATATTCCTGCTGATATATAGACGACTTAGTAGCAAATATATTTCTTACACAATCTGTCCCCAAAAACATTTCTCCCATTACCACCATGACTTCCCAGATGTTCATGGGGATTCAGAGAGCTTCATTTAACCTCCTACTGGCTTTACTCCCCCCCACTACACCCCATTAGGGTCATGGAGACTTCATTCATCTATGGAGTCCAGACAAAATATTTTCTGTTGCCAACCTCAATAAATATTGTCATACACTTTCTTTTGATGAATAATTATGGAGCCAAAGTGTGGAGGCTTGCACTTTATTGGAAAAAAATCAAACAAACAAAAATATAATCTGCAGGGACAATGCAGCAAATATTCTCAGAGAATGGATTCAGGGCCACTTTAATCTTCAGACCATCGTTCATACCTGCACTCGCCCGTTTCTGTGATTGGCAGGGAAAGTTTTATATACACAAAGCACCGATCAACAGTGCTCTATTCTGAACAACTAGAACCCCCCTCTGTTACCAGTGTGACTCCCCATGCCCCCACATGGTCCTGAATGCCCTAGTGCTCGCCTATGGAAACATGATCTGAGCATGAAAGGGACCCTGCATATTCATGTTGGAACAGGGCAGCCAGGAGCTTTGTTAAAAGTCAGAATAAATGGCATGCCAAAAGCATCAAAAGCATGAATGCAGATTCGTTTCCAATGCAATGCTGCCTCCATCACAAAATTTTGTGCCGTTGCTGATGTGAAAAACGTTCCCTCGCCAAATTTGTAGAAATCCTCCTCACCAATTTGACCGTGTTAATGAATGATTATGAACATTCACATCCTCAGTGACCCCTGGAGCCACAGATAACTGTACAAGGCATCATGCGAGTACAGATAATATTTAGTGCCCCAACAGCAAAACATGTCATCTCTTTATCGTCTTTATATTAACTTATTTTTGAAAAAAAGAAGAAAAAAAAGAATTCTTTCAATCACTCAAAATCCAATTCTACAATCAATCATACCTATGTATAAACCTGAAGACCGTCCACAAGGAGATCAGTGACTAGTTACATTTACTATATGTTGTCATCTTATCTCTAGATAATCATAAATAAATACAAACAATACACAAGGAATGTCTACTGCAGACAATACATAAAAAAGTGTGGTATAAAGAGTTTGCAATTGCTTTCCTAATTTGGGGATACTTTAAGAAGGTATTATGATAATCAAAAGAACTGAAACAATGTGTATGTGTGACAGCAACCCAACTTTGTTTTTCTCTCCATGTACATAAACCGTGATGTCACAGAGCTCTCCTCGTGGGTGTGGAGTTTCTCTTAGTCCAGGATGAAGTAGGGGTTGATCCCTGTCCACATGGGTCTGAATGGCAGCACACTCTTCCTCTCCTTCTATGACTTTGACATGATGGGCACAATGTCCACTGCGATGCCCGTCTGAGATGGTCAGAGCCGCTCCTAGTCACCGTGGTTTTATTCAACAAGTCTTATTTGGGCCTTTTATTCCCAGAGAGGCGAGTTCAGTAGAAGCAAACTGCAGGTTTGCTTGGATAGTTGTCTTCGTCGTGAATCATCTTCAGACGAGGAAGACCCCTCCAGGTTACATAAAGTGCATCTGGTGAAGTAAAAAAATCAACAGTGTCATCTTTTTTTGGGGGGAAAACACAAGATCCAATAATGCAGGACCAGATTCCAGAGTTCTCCAATCGTATCATTTAGGTACATAAACACACCAGCTAAAATGCTCCAACAAGCAAAACAAAGGTGCAAAACTTGGATTGCAAAAATAAGAACTCCAATTCACAAGAGACTAGTATCACTGGTTATTTGAGTTCATTTCTCAGATCCTCTGATATCACCTGACGAATCACATCAACGGCAGTCTTTCATTTAGTTTCACACATTCCGATTGTGTTCTGTTGCTTAGCTTCGCTATTGACAAGGCACAACCATTTATTTATCATATGTCCATGGACATGAAATTCACTTCTGCAAGAAACTACAAGTGTGATTCTCAATCTCTCCCATCACATCATTAGTCCTGAGCAAGTAGCGTGTGTAAAGCAGCAATCTGGGGAGTAAAGTGTGATGGGTGTCTCACGGGAAAGTGCTGTGACTGGCACCAAAAACCCTGGGACCTGGAGTGTCAATAACACTTGTGAGAAAGTCTGCAGAAAGGGCTGAGACCTGAAAGATGCTGCGGGGGACTGAGTCACAGATGAGAGGATAAACAGGAGAGACAATGATAAGAGAGGAACTCCAAAAGAAAAGCTATGCTACAGGTGTCTGATCACAAAATAGAACGTATGCATTACTGTTTTATTAATACTGTGTGTGGATATCATGCACTTTGTGGCATTTTTGTTATTGATCAACATCAACCTTTCCACTTCAAACAATCATAAAACCACACAAATAAACTCTCAACCTACATGTTGACCTGCTGTGGAGAAAGACAACAAAGTTAATCATAGGCAGAACAAAAGGTAAAGGACCCTCAGAGCTGAGGAGACTTTACTGCATTATGGAAGAATCAAGCACAACCGTTGATCTGGCTCAGACAGGCCAGGCCTGTCAGCTCTGATGTGGAAGGATTGATTAGATGCAGACAGCCATTACCTGTGCACCTGGACTGGGGCCAAAGGGGTTGGCTGGCCTCATCACTGGCTGGGTGTACATCATAGTGGGCTGTGTCGTCATCATCATGGAGCCTACGTTGGGAGGCTGAGAGGAGAAAAAAGAAAACACAGCGGGGATGGATTACACAACCTATGCACAAAAAAGACAATACATCTCCTAAATAAGGTAGTACATGTCATTTCCATCTGCACTAAAAACAACTCTGTGGCACTGAAGGAAACCAGCCTGTTCAGTGATGATGACACGACTAAGCATCATCACTCATCACCCTCTCTCAGTTCATTCTGTTGTGACACATTTACTGTAATTTATTCCCTCTGAGATAGTACATGAAAGTGCTTACGGTCATGTTTAAAGACGAAATAAATACTGTGCATATCGACAGATAATAAAAAGTTACTGCACACTATGCTACACATATGTGTTAGAAAATCTCCTCTTTGCATGCCTGCAGAGAGTGTGAGTGTGAGCGTGTGTGTGTCTCACAGTCCCTGCTGACTTACCATTGCATATGCCATCATGCCTGTTGGTGTGGTTGCAGGGAAGGCCATAACAGATGGTGCCTGAGGTGACACAAGAGACAAGATGATTCCTTCTACGGAATCAGGACACAGCCAAACTCAACCCACTGTTAAGTTTGTTAGTAGAGGAACACATTTAAGGAAGACCTCAGCTTACATGTAATTACAGTAACTCAAATTAATCTATTCAGGAAGATGTCATGATGAAGGCTTCTACTCAATACCAATTTGAATCATTTTCACCTCTGATCACAGTCAAAGGTGCTTAGCGGGCGTTTTTTCCTCTTGAGAGAGCAGTCACATGACATATGACAACATGACCTTGTTCAGACTATTTTTCGCTGCCTTCATTCAAAACTAGTAAATCAAGAATCTTGAATGGATTGAAAGAAGCTTGAATGGAGCGTGAAGGAAGAAGATGGAACAGAAAACGACAGCAGGATTCAGCCAATATGGCCATTTACAGCTGATAGAAAATGAATACACCCCTTTGAACAATTTTCAGATGTCCATCTATAGCCAGGAATTCAAAAGGCAATAACTCAATGTATTTTTCCTAATAATCAAACAATATTTTGTCATTTTAACGTGAAGAATAAACAAAACAAATTCTAACAAATTAACATTTGCAATTTCTGTGTTTGATAAGTACATACACTTTTCTGAAGCACCACTTAATCTTTCTCAGGAATAAACATATGCCTTCAGGATCATACAATAACTCAATATCCAACACCTGTGTAGAATCACAACAATTAACTTGATGAAATGACTACAAACATCTGTTCACCATGGTTCCTCTGTTTAGAAGTGCAGCGACAATAACATGGCTCAAAAGATCTCCCATAACAATTCCGTGACAAAGTTGTAGAAAGGAACACATCAGGTGAGGGATACCAAAAGATCCCAAAGGATGCAAAGATACCTGGAAGCCCCGTTAAGATCATCATTACAAAACGGAAATGAAGGCACCACCCACAGCCGACCAAAATCAGGGTGTCCATCTACACTACATAATCAGGAGAGAGAACAGGGTGCAACATGTGCATCACACAAGAACAATGTCAAAGATAATGCAAACATGTGGCCTGTATGGGAGGGGTCATCTGTAAGGATCCCTCAACAAACTGGCAGAAAGTTTTGTGGTCTGATGAAACTAAAATATAATTTTTGGGATAAATGCCAAATGTTACATTTGGCAAAAAAACAACAGCAACCATCACCAAATAACATCCTGACTGAAGCATGGTGGTGGCAGCTTAATGTTGTGGACATGATTCTCATCAGAGGGGACTGGGGAAGGATGGATGGAGTCAAATACAGGGAGGTTCTGGAGAAGAACCTGAAGAGGTTTGCAAGAAGACTAAAAATGGGTCAGAATTTCATATTCCAACAGGTCAATGACCCAAAGTGAATTTGGACTGGCTAGCTAAAACAAGGTGGATGGCCAAGAAGCCTTGAACTAAAACTAATAGAAAATCTGTCTTGACGGTTGCCGTCAATCAGCTCAAACTGTTCTGCAAAGAGTAGTGGGACAAGATATCCAAATCCAGGTTTGCCTTCTTTGTGCAGAGCTGCTACAAAGACAGGTAACTGTGGTTGATGTCAAATGCTAATCAAAATGGTTTTGCTGCATTTATCTAGTATGTTGTATGTTTTGGGATCAGGGCAAAAACAACCACTTCAATATGAAATTGAAGGTGGGTGTATTCATTTTCTATCCACTGAATAACAGAAGTTTTCGAGATTGAGGTGGACACAACTCAAGTCATGTGCAGATAGACATTATTTCATCAATATCATTCTAAAATGGTTCCAGACACTTCTCAAGTTCAGCGTTAACTCCAAAACATGAAGGTGGAAGGAGGCCTTGCTATTGAAAATGTGTAGAGACTACAAAAAGACTTCTAACATTATCAGAGCCGGATCCGACTTATTTGAACAGCAGAATGACAGACAGAAGTGCAGGAATCAAAAAGGAGTGTGTAGAGTCCTGGGCGTAGAAGTTGGCGACTGGCAGGTGCTCCTTGTGGAAAGAGATTAGAGAGAAGAAAGTACAGACCCTTTCCTTTTCCTTGCTTCCCCAACAGCCCCTGCAGTAATAACAAACCCAGATTTGTCTACCACCCAGCCCTCTCGGGAAGAATACATTCCATTAACTATTCAGTCATTGGCAGAGGCGCAAGTGAGTCAGACATGACGCTGGTGCCAAAATTGGTGCTTTCATCACAGACCGCGCTTGTTTCGTTGCACCGAGAGCTTTCCTTCAGAATAACTCCTGGCTGACAATGTTTGCTTTGTCTCAGGGACATCTCACTCAGCGCTCCTCAGCCAGTCAAGAAGGCCATGAGGAGGCTGGATCTCTGCATCACATTAGGGGGCGTCCTTTAACGACTGATGGATGTTGTGTCTCTGCGTCTTATTGGATCAGCTTCCTTCAAGTCACCAACTCTTTCTTTCTGGCTTCCTCAGAGAACACTCATCAGCCTTTGATCATCAGCTGACATTTGGCCACATCATCAATAAGTCATGAGTGACTTCAGCAGGATCAAACCCAGTGAGAGCACAGTCGGAAGGTGTTCTGCAGGATTACGGTCAGAAGCTCCTTTTGAACATTTTACTAAAGGGGCATTTCAGATGAAATGTTTCATATGGAAAACACTGAACTCCAGACAGCACTTTGTAATCTCATTTGTGAAAATGTTGCATGACAAACCACGGCTACACCTGATCCGTTATGATGACAGCGCCAGTGAGACTGGAGTTCCTAATCATACAGTTCATGCAACACAGTCCCTATTGTCCATATCGGTCAATAAAGGTGCCAGGTATTACAATTTGACTCACAACCACAGAAAGGTGGTGGTGGTTGCATTAAGCAGCCTGAGTGAAAGTCCTTTTCATTCTTCAGAATTTACAATTTAAAAGAGGCTACAACTTGGATGGGCACGAAACTCTCCAAGGTTAGTTCATAAAATGAGGGCCTGCGTTCTGGATAACAGAGTCAAGTAAAAAAGTACACACCTGGATGTGTACTATAGTGTGGATACCAGACTTGAGACCAGGCCAGGCTCAGACAAATATTTACAAACCTTGTTCGGGTTGGGCCTACTTGACACGGTGCTTCAAGATCCTTTTTAGAGAAAATGTGTTAATCAAAATGAATGACTTACTGCAAGTGTTGGACTACTTCTTGTTCAGTGCTGGGGTTTTCTATTTACATGACTGAAAATAATTACTGTAACCTTGGTAACAACTTATATGCAACAGGTTTACACAAACTCTGGTGGTCAGCTGAAGATGTTAATATCAACCAGTGACAGCAGAAGATTTTTAGACCATACATACAGTAGGGATGGACTTACATATTGTGGAAAATGTACACTGTTCTGGATGTTTGGCCTCTGAGAACAATGACACATTGCAACAAACACATATTAGAAGAATCCTTTGGAGCAAACAAACATCACCGTGTAAACTAGGGACGCAGATATCCAGTTTGTTCAATCCTGATACGATAGCTGGGCTTTGTGTACTGATGGGATACCAGTGTGTAATCCCTGCCTGTATGGAAGAGACTGTGACTATTCATTATGTGAAGGCAACATCAGGCGTGACTTAAACATTACATTCCTAACTTTGCAAAACAAGAACATGATAAATAGATACATAAATATAAATGTATTGAATTATTTGTTGATATTGTTGATTATTTGTTGTTGTTATTGAATTAACAAATCATAAACCAGAAACCTAGTAAATTCATCTTCAGAATGAACAGGAATTACAAATCAAGTGTGCAACTTTTAAATGCAGCAAGAAATTGGTAAAAAATGACAGGAAATTAAATTCTGTATAATGTATATGGTCTATAAACACAGAATTGAATAGACTGACCCCATTGTCACCGAACCCATTGTATCGACCCAGCTATTTGAGTCAGTATCGATCCGATATCAGTATCACTGCACCCCTAGTGTTAATGTTAACACTCAGAACATAAGGCACAAAGGGGTTAAAGGTAAAAGAAGCAGGAACTTCCTAAAAAGCAAAAAGCCCATTGATGTAATTCCTCTCAGTCATCCCTGAGGACTCACTAGAAGTGTGTGTTGGTGCCTGGGGTTCTCTTTGTTCCTATTTTGCCGTGTTCGGGAACGTTTCTGGGTGTCAGCAAAGAGCCTTTGAGCCCCACGTGGGGGTGCAACCCTCAGCCAATAAGCACGGCGTGCTACCTGTTCTCATCCCCAGGACAAACATCAGCGCTTTGTCACGACCCTTGGTTTCTGATATTTTAGCATCTGTATGATACAAATGGGCAGAGAGCTGGTTGTTCCATCGCTGTGTTTTTATGTGCTCATGCCCCCCGGGTCATTTGTCGCTCTCCTCTGCTGTGCTTAAGAACAGATCCGCTGTGACCCACTCACAAATAACATTTTGTTCTTCGAATTCACTGCTTTGTTCTCACTAACCCTATTCACTCTCTAGCTTGCTCGGCTGCAGATCTCTTTCTCTCTTTCACTCTCTCTTTGAGCCGGAGAGAAGAGCAACCAACAACGCTACATCGTATACCCTTACGCTCCATCATCGGTTGGGTTGCCACCTGGGGTGGTTGGATATCACTGGTTGTCTTATCTGAGTTCAGTTTCTAGAAAATTATAATAAGTACATCTTATGACTGAACCTTAATGATCTGTAGCTTAGCGTGTTGTCTGCTTTGCTGTCCACTATCCTTCACTAACAACTACATTGTGGACCTTCTCAGGAGGCGATACTAAATACTGCTTCCAGGTACCCCAACTGTCATGGGAATACTCCCCCCACTGAAAACCTCCCCCTGGCCCAGAAGCACCATGGGCTCAATGGAAAACACTTAAACCACCTCAGAACGACAACGGGACGATCAAAATCTGCTCTGGTCAGATGGGGCTACAAGACTGGCACAACCACCTGTGAATGTGGAGAAGCAGACCATACTATGGAGCACTGCCTTGTCTGCCCTCTACTACCCAACCCTTGCAACTCAAAAGACTTTGCAGTGTTCAATAAAAATGCAAAGGACTGTGTAAAGAAATTAAAAAACTGTCATATAACCATCACGCTTCAGTGAAACGAAAAGAAGAATAATAAACAGGCTCTGATGTAATTCAGAACAACCACAACGCCTTTTCTGCTGCCTTTTTTTTGCCTTCGTAGATTGTTTAGTCAAAGTGTTGGGGAGTATGTTGCTTGTTTGTTTAACAACGTTTCCAATTAAACTGAGGTGAAGTTGGTATTTTAAAATTGAGTGGGAGGACAGCACACCCAAAAAAGACAGCAATGTATTTTATTTTCTCTCATGCAAACAAAAGCTCAAATGAAATTGCGTTGCATCCCGCAGTTTTTTTGCTGCACACGTACGTACTCGCGTACGTATATATAATCAAATAACCTGCATTTTGAATGTCATACTAGGGCTTAGCAATTTGTGAGAATCTTCCAACTGGCTGCCAACTACACATATATAATAAATATATATACACACTATAGTATATACACACACTATAGTATATAATAAATATATATACACACTATAGTATATATATATATACACACACACACACTATAGTATATATATATATATATATATATATATATATATATATATATATATATATATATATATATATATATATATATATATATATATATATATATAGTTGGCAGCCAGTTGGAAGATTCTCACAAATTGCTAAGCCCTAGTATGACATTCAAAATGCAGGTTATTTGATTAATTTTGCTCACTGTCCAATATCCTTAGGACTTCCAAGAAGAGGGCTCATCAGTAAGGGTTGCCAGGCTGCCATTTGGAGGAATTGGCAACCAATTCTTGGTCTTTGTTCAACGTCACTACTTTTAGTATATAAAAAAAACAAAACAGGGAAACGAAAAAATGTGCACCCCAAAATAAATATATTTGTTACTATTTGCTCTCTTAGTAATATTAAAATATTGCAGTTACAGTCAGGACCAGACTGAGGTTAAAAGTTTGACTAACCCATCAACATCCCAAACCAGATGAACCTGAACAAAATAACAAAGGGAAATTTGTGAATTTTTGGGAGGCGAAGGACCCTGATAACTTTGAGCTGGACGGAAAATGATAATGTAGTTTGTGTTCTGCTAAAACACACACTACAAAGGTTTTTGTACAGTTACTGTAATAAAGCTTTTATTATTTTTGTCACTTCAATTATTAAGCGCACGTATTACTGCAGTGTCTAAATTACTCAAATATAAGGTGACTAAAAATGGCAACCATATTTTCCATCTCGGCAACCAAAAGCTGATGCCTGGCAACCACTGAGGACTATGGAGGAGAGCCAAGCTATACAATCATTCATGCTCATCTCCTTTTGGATGTTTACTGGATAGAAGCAAACAGGTGAGCCCTACCATGGCTGCAGGGTTCCAGGTGGTAGAAGGAGCCGTCTTGGGTTGCCAGTTGTTTCCACCTGTCAGCTTCTTCTCACCAGGCTGACTCCAGTGAAGATCACTACAGAGGTCAAGTCAAAATGTTTGTCAAGTGACATTTAACTTATTATCCCCGATACTGCATACTAAAGATGAGTGCACTCACTTCTTTGCTGTGCCGTTGCCAATTCCCAGATCTAAAGAGGACAGATGCAATGTAATGAATGCACAACCACCAAAACAAAACACCCAATCAACACAAAGCATAAAATGTAGAAAGAATGTAGAATTTCCCTGTACTCATTTTATGCTAATTTTATATAAATACATATTTATTTCCATCATTTTATAAATATTCTCCTTTACTGCTGCTAGGTACACATTTTACCTCATCTAATAATCTGCTTATAGCACAATTAGTTGTAAAAAAGGGAACTTACTGCCGACAAGGTTGGCAAGTGATGAGTCCAGGTCGCTGGACACCAGTTTGTGGGCCTGTTGACCATTCGGGGTCATGCCCATACCCTGACTGGGTGAAGATGTCACTGTGGGTTTGAGGATGCCACCTAAAACATCTTAATCAAAAGGGGGCAGGACAAAGGGAAAGGAAGGGAGGCGAGGGGACGGTAAGAGGTTGGGGGGCCCAGGACACATGAGGACAGACAATAACACAAACACAGGACAGCATACACATTGTACACACAAACACACACATGGACAGAGAGAGCATGTTGAGCGTGGATGAGGCAGGACAGCAGGGCTCACAGAAAAAAATAAACTCAATCATGCTAAGACTGTGTGAGAGGAGAGTGTGTGTGTGTGTGTGTGTGTGTGTGTGTGTGTGTGTGTGTGTGTGTGTTGAGCCAACTCACCCAGTCATGCACACACCATGCAAAAGCCAAGACCCCAGAGAGTGTGTTTAAGCCCAGGACAAGGGAGGAGAGAACAAAAATTATGTGAGACGGCGAGCAGCCGACAATCCAGTGAAGGTGTACAAACAATGAGTGTGTCAGATGGTATACAGATGGTTACTAGGAGTCCTCAATCACACTCCAGTGACGGTGTTTATTAAAATTAAGACTCATTTCTCATCAATCACAATTTATTGGCATTTCCTCAAAAATCCATCTCAGTGGCACACAGCGTTAAATACAGGCCAGTGTTTCCAGTAATAGGCTCATTTGTTAGGAATTACATCAATGAGTATTTAAAGAGATATTTAGATTTTAAAATACTACACACAAGAGATTAATGTCTCTAAATCATAAAATTCAACTTTTTTCAAACCCAGGTGAAAAGAATAACAGTTTTATCAAACGTTGGGCTTTTGTGATGTTTGCAGCTCATTTAAAATTACGATAGTCAGCAGACAAAGAATCTGAAAGTGAGACCATCTCAGCTGAAATGATTTCTACGGCCACAACACAACAAAACGGCGTCCTTTTCTGTGCATGCTAAGAATAAATATGTGGTGAGATGGCAGAAGCACATGACAACTGTGTGGATATTCAACAATAACAAATACTCTGTGATGTGCTTAACAGGATTTTTCAGAATGAGCCAACTCTCACTTATGTCATTGTCTAATGGTTATGTACTGCGCTAGAGTGTAAAATTAATTTCATGGTCATTAAGGCTCTCTCATTGAGTCTGTGGGGTTTGAAGTAAAATGCTGTCTGGGTTGATCAGCCGGGGTTACATTTTTTTTTTGACTGAGCATGTTAACCAAGGAGAAATCATGTCAACAACAAATCAATGACCTAATCAGTGAAATCAGTGAAGTACTTGGGATATGCTCAGAACATTCATAGTCCAACACTTTGTTTTTAACAGCCTCAACAAGATCCAGTGGACAAGCAACCTGTCCCCAAACCTTCAGGTGGCAGCAGAGTACATGAGGTCTGCTGGCTAGTGTATAGTGGCAGTGTGTGTAGGACTACTCTTACCTGTAGCATCCAGGTTGTTAGCATTGACGTTGTTGCCAAATACTGAGTCAAAGTCGACGTTAAGGCCCCGAGAGTTCTGTGGCTGCTGGGGTGTTGGGGAGGCTGTAAACCCTGTTGAGGCAAAAAAGAAAATGAACCCTCAGTATCCAAATATTGACAACTCGATACCTCTGTTCCTCCCGACAACCACAAGCAGGTAGAAAGACACCAACTCATCGGAAAATGTGGATAATGTAACTGGTTCTAAAAGAAACAGTCTTCCAGTCTATGTGGAAAAAACCCAAAACCATCCTGACCACTGTCATCGCTGTTTGGTGTTGATCCGTTGCAGAAGACCAAAGAGAAAGGTCGAAAGTACCACATATACGGTCGGTATCCATCATCTTTCAAGGAAAATGAAAATTCTTAGGGTTTGTGTCAAAACCTCCCCATCTATTGTTGTCTATGTGAGCTCACACATCAGTGGTGTCTGGACACAGGTTGATGTGTCAGGGTACAGTTCACTGTACCCAAAGGTCACTTCTACTAGACTTGCCTTGTATATTTCTTCTTTATTGAATAACATCTACATACATACATTTTTTGGAATGCATTTCTAATGTTATTTGAGCCAGGTTTTTTTTTTTTTTTTTTTTTTTTTTAAGCGTGTGGCTGTATTGTGAGGCCTACGTGAGCAGGGGGAACTGGTTATCTCTTTTATGTTGAGGGTCAGGCTACATCCACACTAATACGTTTTAGTTTAAAACAAAAACCATCTCCGTCCACACAGCATTTAAGCATTGTTTTTGGAATGATTTTAGTCCAGACTAAGACGCCTGAAAACGAATATCACGTACACTGGACATTCGGGTGCCGGTGTAAACAGGAAGTAGATTGGTTGCTTAGTTACAGCAAATACGACAGGTATTATAGTAGTCTTTAATAACGAAAAGTCGTGCTTGATACTTAAGATCTTCCTCTACAAACTCAAATGAACAAATTTCGTGGAAAGTTTTATTTTTCGCTGCAGGCCTTGATCTCTCTCTCTATCACATTTACTTCAAAATGAACACTTAATTTCTTGTCATCAGAGTCTACTAGATTATGGGTCAATAAATGTGGTCAACACACATCTGTCACTCATTTCCTCTCGGTAACGCCGTCCACACTAGGAAGTAAACCCGGAGTTTTCAATCTTATCTGTCCTCAGGAGCGTTTATAAAAACTTGTTTTCAGTGCTCTAAAACTCCAGCCTAGTGTGGAAGCTCAGAGTAAACGAGTAAATGTAGCAAAAGATATGGGTTTCCAAATGGAAATGTAGTAGTGTGGACATGACCTAAGAGTCTAGGAAACTCCTTTGATTCTGAGGAATTCTCCAGCTGAAACAATTAATGGGTCCATCTTTATTGTTAGATGTTTCATTACATGGATCTAAAACTTTTAGTTAACTGAGCTTATCTTTTTTTTCCTCTGGTTGCAACTTCCCCAACAAGAGGATTTGATGCTTTACATTTTTATGTGATTGAAAACTGAATATTTGGGGATTTTGGACTGTTGGTCAAAATAAGACATTTGGCATTTTGAAAATGTCACCTTAGACTTTGAGAAATTGTGAATGGCCATTTCTCATCATTTTCTGACATTTTAAATGATTAATTGAAAAAAAAATAAAAAAATCCACAGATTAATCAATTGGCAAAAATAATTGTTAGTATCAGCTCTAAGGAACTCACATCAAAACTTGTTCCATCCGTCTTCCTTTAGATTTTTTTTTAATCAAACTCAGCTGTGGCTATGCTGCAAAAGCACTGATGTCCATGTGGAAGTTTTACCCAGGAGACTAAGACAAATACAACCCAAGCAGGAACATCTGGCACATTAAGAGTGAGTTCACCTTGATCAACCTGGGAATACCTACCTCTGAATAGACCAGCTACAGCAGGGGACTCAGATTGGAAGAGTGGAGTGGTGTAAGGGCTCGGCCCACAGAAGGAGTCTGACACACAGCAGCAACAGCAGACGGGCAAAGAACCAGACAGGGAAAGAGGAGGAAGGAAGAGCGGAGAAGATTATGAAGATATGAGACCAGAAAAAATACCGGAGTGAAAGAGCAGCAAGGAAGCCAAGCAACTGTGGGAATGCCTTTTTAACAGAGGGAAAACAAAGGTCAGGTTTTGCAGCACAAAAGGGGAGGAAGCCGGCACTCATCACATGGCTAGACTAAATACAAGGCAAAACCCAGGGCAGCGCACAACTAGGGGTTGGCCATAAAACAATGCAGGCTCACAACTACAGGCTTGTAGGAAGCAGCAAGCGAGAGAGGAGGCATGTTCAGCAGGGCGGCTCTGTGTTAACACTCAGACTTCACGCAGAGACACCGTGTCATTCTAGTTCTACTCATGACCATTCACAAATGTCACAAAGCATCTCACTAAACTCATGTCAGCCATCCAGCCGCCAGACAGTCGTCTGTACCTGTGATAAATGTCTCTGTCTGCGCGGCAGAATCAAGATCAGATGCCAGGGAAGAGTTTGAGTCAAAGAAGGGATTGTAATGATCTGCAGGAAGACAAAAAGCCTGCTGGTAAAGATGGACATTCTGCAACAAAGTCTTTTGGCCTTTGAAGTATAATCAAAAAGAGAGAAAGCAAATAAAAGATACAGCAGCCTTAATCAGAGAGTTAAGAGCTGAGGAAATAAACAGTAGGAACGTAGCCTGATTGTGGAAGAAAACAAATATTTGGTGTGGGACAGCATGCCAGATCTTTGATGAATGAGAGAAAAGAGTCAAGAAATGTTCTGATTTGTTACCCTAAACCACTTCAGGCATTTCCTCCCTCTTTTCCTACTGCTCTGAAATACACTTCTATGTATTCGCCCCGTACTCATTTTAAATGGCATTAAACCACCAGCCAGGTTGATGTTATGAGACTAATGGCAGCATTGTACAGTATATTTCATATACAAAATTAAATCTAGACTGTAAAAAAAAAAGAGAGAGGATGCAGCAAAACAATCCCACCAAACACTTCATGGCTAGGTGTCCTAGAGGACAGGCTGCCACCATCCAAGGACGTCGTGGACAGGTGGACAGCATCGACAGCATCGACAACAGCTAGTGTGAGGAAAGGGTTTGAGTTTGGAATGGATTCCTCCACAGCTTCTGTAGCAGAGGTGAAAGGATCGGAGTGAGCAGAGGGGGAGAAAAAAAAAGGATAAGGAGAAGAAGGAATGGAGAGATTATGGCGGAGAGGAGGGTGAGAAAATGGAAGAAGAGAAGTTTAAAAAGTGCATGCGAGATGGAGTGCAGGGGAAGATGACAGTGACGCAGGTGAGGAGGATTAAAACAGTGTTTAAGATATAGAGACAGGCTGAGATCATGCAAACTCATTGGAAAAATTTCAGGTCTGACGAGCAGCTTTATCACAAGCACAGCGAGCAGTCCACCAGACACCAGGTTAAGAGTCTTCATTATCACGACGGCCAGAGTCCACAGGTTACCATATCCAAAGACAGCCGTGCTCACACGGAAATAGCTGTTTAAGATGTTTGTGTTCACAAGTGTCAATTTGGGGAATGTTGCCCAACCTGTTTGTTACAAAATGCAGTAAGTGCAAACATGAACAAGGCTGTAATTATACAGCATTGCCAAGTCCATTTACTAACTAGCTCTTAAACTTGTATCAAGTTACTTGAAATGAATAAGCATGAACTAGTGCTGAGCACTACGACTACTTTAATTTCCCGTAAGATATGAATTTTTCATACACCGTCATACCGGTGCATAGCCGAAACAACTCCTGTCACTCTTCAACAGGCAGCTAAATATATTCTTAAAGGTCGGAGCTAACGCTACTTGAGTATGGAGAGGGACCCCTAAGTTATGGTTATAACCCAACAATTAATAACCCACAACTAACTCTCTTCAACAGGGCAACACCACGGCACACAACAGTTTGTGACACAAACAATTTGTAACACTAATAATTGTAAAACTAGAAAATTTCGCAAGAAATTTTGACAGTGTGGCTTCTACTGCCCGAAGACGTCGCAATATATACATAAACGCTGATGTTACCGGCAGTATCGTTGAGGTTCGATTGAGATAATGCTTCTCTCTTTTCTGCATTTTAGATTCATACTCTTGAAAAAGTTAAACCAAGTTAAAGCTGACGCTTTTATTTTGAAAACTTACCGGATGCTCTATCCCTTATCGGTGTCTGACTTCCTGCCTGGGTCGATCTGCTCTGTGTTAATTGACGCAATAAACCCGAGCCTTGGGCTCTCGCGCCCCCTTCATTGAGGCAGTCACTGCCTCACCTCACTGTGTCCTCTCTGTTTGAACAGGACATGCACTAATTCAGAGATTTTGATTATAAAAATGTTTGGAATAATACAGAAATTACATTTATAGCGCAGATCAGTAGAGAAATATTAATATTTATTTTATCTTAGCATTATTTGTTTTTTACATTTCATCATCACACCCTGACCGCACGTCCCTGCGTAGAGCTCTGGGTGAACACAGATGGCTACAGTTTGTACTTCCTGATTCAACAACAGGACGTCAGTGATGACAGGAGGAACATTGCGCCAACCGCGTCGCTCCAAACGCCCCAAACGCGTCACTTCAAACGCGTCGCTCCAAACGCCCCAAACGCCCCGCCCCAAACGCGTCGCTCAAAACGCCCCAAACGCGTTGCCCCAAACGCGTCGCTCCAAACGCCCCAAACGCGTTGCCCCAAACGCGTCGCTCCAAACGCCCCAAACGCGTCGCTCCAAGCGCCCCAAACGTGTCGCTCCAAACGCCCCAAACGCGTCGCTCCAAACGCGTTGCTTCAAACGCGTCGCCTCAAACGCCCCAAACGCCCCAAACGCGTCGCCTCAAACGCATCGGCCCAAACGCGCCGCTCCAAACGCGCCGCGCAAAATTCGCGTCACTGCAGTCTCATCGCGTCTGTGCAAAGACTTTGTATGTAATCTCATCGCGCGAATAATTCGCCCTGCGTTCGGTGTGAACACAGCTGGCAGCCTCGTGGGGAGGGGAGGGGGGAGCTGCGCTCATGTGATTGCTTGAAAATGAGGCTGACATCTGATTGGCTACAGATAGGTCCATGTTAAAAAAAAACGTATTTGTGAATCCGGCCAGGCAGGGGAGTCTCAAAAAACCCACCAACAAATGTGAAGAGATCCACAAACAAATACACACAAATCCACAAACAAATAGAAAACATCCACACACAAATACATACAAATGCAGAAATATATTTGTTCTGCGTGCATTTGTGAGTCACATTTATTTGTAAATCCTTCTGTGTAGAGACAGGCAGACAGACAGAGAGAGAGAGAGCGCGTGCGTGCGTGTCACTGGTTGCCATGGTGACGACGCAGGGCCTGGAGAGTCTGTGTGTCTGTTTGTTTATAAACATCAGTAATTAGCTGAATTAAGAACACCTGTGAGCTTGGCAGACTTTTCATGAGAAAACACTGGAAAACACCTGTCAAACAAATGCACTTTATACCAAAACCATGGGTCCAATCAATAAAATAAGTGCACCGTGAGAGAGATAAGACTCTGCCGAACGCCCTGGTATGTTTTTTATGTTTATAGTGTTATAAATGTGAGCGCCAGCGCAAGTTACAAAACTGGTACCGTCTGCTTTCTTTGACAAATTTCTTTTCTGATTTAACATGGGGTCTAATGGGGCAGTCGGTTGGAATTCATGTCGCTCCACGGCTGTTTGAGCCAAATGTGTAAGTCCGTTGAATTCCATAGACACTTTGTTGCGACCAGCACAAGATTTCCAAGCTTTTTGGCCAAAAATGGTGTATAAAGAGTAAAAATTGTGGGAATGGGAGCAATTTGTTTGGAAAAATCACAGAACTTTTTCCTGCTCTGCTCCACTCTGACCGTGATGTCATCACTCTAGCACTTAACGAGCTGCGCAATACACACCCATTATAAAATCTCAAACAGACCCAAAGTTTTGCTGAAACTAAATCGGTGACTTCATGAAAACTATGCTAGCTAGCAAAATGTCCATTTGGCTCAATAATGTCCCTCAATTTGTCTACGTTTTAAACTTTGAATCATGTTTCTACGTTAAAGTATGGCTGGTCAATATGGGTCCAAAGTTAAGTGTTTTTTTTGCTTTCTTCACGCCGAAATCCCATTCAAGTCAATGGGCCGATTTTTCATCGTAGATCGCGATTTTCGGGGAAACCGCTGGACGAATTTCTTATAAAAGTCATAGCTCACGATTCCCGATCAAGCCGCACGTGTTGAATTACTTTTTGAGCAGGTGTTGGCAACGCTGTGGGGCAAGTTTCACGGCAAACTCTGATGTGGAAGATGGAGAATAATAATAACTAGAAAATGCATTTCCTGCTGAAAATGCGTTGGAATGCTGAAAGATGAAATGAATTGCAAAAACATTGCTGAAAATACAGAAATGAGAAACTACCAATCTGAAAAATGTTGAAGCTCGAAAGCATTTAAACTGCACTGCTGAAAACCCTTCTAGTTGAAACGTCCAACTATGGTGTCTGTAGCTGAAAGTATGAGAAAAAAGGCTTTGAAAGTTGAAGAAGTTTAACAGGATTTGAAGATTTTCTCCATAGATATCCCATTCAAAACAAATTGCAAAAAGCTTAATAATTTAAAAAGTTTAAAGATTACAAATATGAAAAATATCACCCCTCTCCTGAAAAAGCTGAATATTTTGATATTCGAACAGCTTCTGTGGCTTAAAAAATGTCAGCAGTAGTGATATTTGTAGTAGTAGAAGTTGTAGTTGTAGTAGAAGTATTATTAGTAGTAGAAGTATTAGTAATTAGAAGAAGCAGTATAAGTAGTAGTATCAGTAGTCGTAGTAATAGCTGTAGTAGTGGTCGTAGTATTTAATATAACAGTAGTAGTAGTAGAAGAAGTAGTAATAGTAATGGCAGTATTTGAAGTGATAGCAGTAGTATTAGTACTAGTAGCAATCGTACTAATAGCTGTAGTAGTATTGGTAATGGTAGTAGCATGAATAGCAGCAGTAGTGGTAGCAGAGAGAGAGCCAGAGGGAGAGAGGGAGAGACAGAAAGAAAGACAGAGAAACACAGAATGACAGGAAGACAGAGATAGAGAGACTGAATGAATGAGTGTGAGAGTGAGAAAGGCAGACAGTTATTTGTACTGAGTGAGTGAGTGAGTGAGACAGGCAGACAGACAGTTATATGTACTGAGTGAGTGGGAGAGAGAGACAGGCAGACCGACAGTTAGATGGACTGAGTGTGTGGGAGAGAGAGAGAGACAAGCAGACAGACAGTTATATGAACTGAGTGAGTGAGTGAGTGAGTGAGTGAGTGAAACAGGCAGACAGACAGTTATATGTACTGAGTGAGTGGGAGAGAGAGACAGGCAGACAGACAGATGGACTGAGTGTGTGGGAGAGAGAGACAGGCAGACAGTCAGATGGACTGAGTGATTTGGAGAGAGACAGGCAGACAGACAGTCAGATGGACTGAGTGATTTGGAGAGAGAGACAGGCAGACAGACAGTCAGATGGACTGAGTGTGGGAGAGAGAGACAGGCAGACAGACAGTTATATTAACTGAGTGAGTGAGACAGGCAAATAGACAGTTATATGAAGTGAGTGAGTGAGACAGGCAGACAGACAGTTATATGAACTGAGTGAGTGAGACAGGCAGACAGACAGTAATCTGGATTGAGTGAGAAGAGCAGACAGACAGTTATATGTACTGAGTGAGTGAGACAGGCAAACAGACAGTTATATGAACTGAGTGAGTGAGTGAGACAGGCAGACAGTTATATGTACTGAGTGAGTGAGTGAGACAGGTGGACAGACAGTCATCTGGATTGAGTGAGAAGAGCAGACAGACAGTTATATGTACTGAGTGAGTGGGAGAGAGAGACAGGCAGACTTACAGTCAGATGGACAAGAGACAGGCAGACAGACAGTTATATGAACTGAGTGAGTGAGTGAGACAGGTATACAGACAGTTATATGAACTGAGTGAGTGAGTGAGACAGGTATACAGACAGTTATATGAACTGAGTGAGTGAGTGAGACAGGTGGACAGACAGTCATCTGGATTGAGTGAGAAGAGCAGACAGACAGTTATATGTACTGAGTGAGTGGGAGAGAGAGACAGGCAGACAGTCAGATGGACTGACTGTGTGGGAGAGAGAGACAGGCAGACAGACAGTTACATTGACTGAGTGATTTGGAGAGAGAGACAGGCAGACAGACAGTTATATGGAGTGAGTGAGACAGGCAGACAGACAGTTATATGTACTGAGTGAGTGAGTGAGGCAGACAGACAGTTATATGTTCTGAGTGTGTAGAGAGAGACAGACAGACAGAGAAAGAGAGAGAGTGTGTGTGTGTGTGTGTGTGTGTGTGTGTGTGTGTGTGTGTGTGTGTGTGTGTGTGTGTGTGTGTGTGTGTGTGTGTGTGTCATTGGTTCCTATGGTGACGACGCAGCAGTTGGAGAGTCTGTGAGTCTGTGTGTTTATAAACATTAGTAATTAGCTAAAGCACGAACACCTGTGAGCCTGCCGCCTTTTCATGAGAAAAAAACTGGAAAACACCTGTCAAACAAAACCACAAAACTCCCATAACCATAGCCCCTATTGCTCCGATATTCAGACTGAAGTGCAAGGATGACTTGAAGAACAGATCATGCGAATATTGGATCTGTAGTGTAAAAAAAAGTGGCTTCAATGGCGATTTAGAAATGGGGTACGGTTGTCTGTGCAAGACTTTTTTGAAGTACGTTTTAACATTGGGGTCTATGGAGGAGAAAGTTGGTTTTCCTCTCAAGTAAAGGCTTTTGAGCCAAATGTGTAAACCTGTGGGATTCCAAAGTCATATGTCTACGACAAGGACAAGATTAGCTACGTTTCCATCCAAAAATTATGCATGTAGAGTGAAAATTGAGGAGTCAGTCGCAAAAGACAAATATTTTTTTCACAGAAATCTCAGGCTTCTCTTCACTCTAGCGGTGACATCACGCACTCTAAGCTTCGCAATACACACCCATTATAAAAGCAGAAAAGGACTGAAAAACACATGAAAGCAAAAATGCTACTATTCAAAAAGTGTAAAAGATATCAAAATGATTATAACATACAATCATTGGTCAGGGTTTTCTCAACATTTGAAAGTTTAAATGGTGTCTGTAGCTGAAAGTATGAGGAAGTAGAAGGATCTGAAAGTTGAACAAGTTTAAGAGGATTTAAAAATATTCTCCATAGACATCCCATTCAAAAAATAAGTTGCAAAAAGCTTAATAATTCAAAAAGTTGAAAGATTAGAAAAATGATGAGAAATAGCACCCCTCTCCTGAAAAAGCTGAACATTTATATAGTTGAATGGTTTCTGTAGCTTAAGAAATGTGGAAGTTATTAAGTGCCAAAATACGTACGGAAGAAATAGTTGAATAAAGATTCGAAGAACAATACTTGGAATGCTGAATCAGCATTCCAACAATAAGCCCGCAGGATTACAGTCAGTGTGCTTTGGCACAGGCAGCTTGTGCCACAAAGCCACACTGAATTATAAAAGTACACCGCCGAACGGCATGCTGGGTACAGCTCGCTAGCTAGCCCGTTCGCTAGTCTGTTAACAGCTGGGAGAGGCTCCGTCGCTACAGTAACGTTACATTAAAGAACAGAAAAGAGCGATGCAGGATGAACAAAGAGAGACCGGAGATGCACCAATACAATGTGTGCCCAAGAGAGGAGCTGTGTCTGCTGTTTGGAAGTTTTGGTCCCAAAACGCTGCAGTTTGCACGATAAAAAATGTTTACATTCTGCAACGTAAACCCTCTAGTAATCAAAGCCTTTATACATGACACTAAAATGTTTTTATATTCTATGTACTCCTGACAGTAGAGCAAGTCACTATAAACCTATATAAAAACACAGTCAAGGGAGGAAAAAAAATACCGTGATATACCATGAAGCCGCCAGAATCTTAAAAAAAATACCGTGATAGAAATTTTTGGTCATACCGCCCAGCACTAGCTTGAACTATGTGGCCCAATTTAAAACCAGACTTTTGGTCTGCGCACTACTATTCTAAACTACAGGCTGTCATCTGTACCATCCACAATATTTACATACCTTTTGACATGAAAAGCACACATTATGAAGAGATAGGGTTGCAACTACCACTTGGCACAAGTCAATATTATTCTCCTAAATTAATCTCCAAAAATTGCTAAATACAAATACAAACCAAGTTCACATACAAACCATGCAACAGTAACAAGTTCCATCGTGTACTTAAGGTACAGTAATACGACACAGGCAAGCCAAGTGCTCAGCAGGCACTGAAATGTCTTTCAATTATTATATTCCTATGTTTAATATTCAACAAAAACATCTGACATGCAAATGTAGGAACGTTGTTGTTTCAGTTTGTGCTGTTCAATGATTCAACACATGGCCCAGGAACATAAAAACAAGGTACATGATTAACAGATTTTATTACCGATTGTACCTGTTAAATAATGATGTAACAATGTTTGCTGCCGAGGTCTGTGACATATCCGTCCACCTCCACCTCACAGGGTGGTGACACTTGCTGTCATTTGCATGAGTAAAGAGGACATTCTGTTTATATGGCAAGTAGTTGATGTTTTACAGAAAAAGTAACTAACAAGTTCAACATACACTGCCAACACCTCACAAATGTTTTGTATTCTGCGCTCGTCTTTTCCCCTGTTCTTCTGTAGTCATATATACAATATTTAATAATTCTATTAACCTCTGTCCTTAACATACATTCTAAGGAATCATTCCACTGAATGTGTGTACTGTGAGGAATGTCTGTGAGATGTGTATGTGACGTGTATGTGTGTTTGTGCATGTGGTGCAGTGTGGACTGAAATGCTGTGAAGAAGAGCGGCGCTCTCACCTCCCCATGTGTTGGTGGTGGACAGAGGCATGGACTGCTGGAAAGCCGGCTGCAGGTCCAGCAGCTCATTGGCTGCCTTGGAGGTGCTGGTGGGAACGGGCAGAAAAACAAGGGCATGGAGGATAAATCAGTCACTCATTGACAAAACAGTAGGTTCAACATACGGTTGCCTTGCGATGAAAAGTTGTGTCCTGAGCAATGCAGGGTAACCGAAAGATATCTTCTTCATTCTTATTTATGTTTGCAAATACTAGTGTTAATACTGATGACAGTGTCATGTTGGAGTGTTACGTTGCCTTGCATTTGCATATTATACGCATATTTTTACTTTTATTGCATGTTACCAGTACTGCTGCTGCAGCGCAGTTTCTATACAGACATCAAAGTTGCATCTAATCATAGAGAGCTCAGAACCTGTGAAGTCCTTTTGAAACATTTTAGCCATCTACTTGCATTTAAAGCTACTATGGGGAACTTTCATTTTGTGTTGGCACGATGACGAGCATTAACAATAATTAAAGCTGCAAGCAGCATTGATCGGGCCCTCGCATATTCACGCATGTCGAGGGTACTGGCAGGACTCTGGTGGATGCGGCCATTCATTTCCGTGACCATTACACACTGTGAGCACGAGTTAAACGGTATTTCCTGTGTCGACTAATGGCTTAGCCAGGTCATTTTGCCAGGTCTTCAGCCTTGAATGTTTTGAGTGTACCTCCGAATACAATCATAACTAATTCTGTAAAAATTTACAAAAAACTGAATGTGTCTGAACGCGCTTCAGTGTTAGTAACATAACAGACTGTCAAAGTAAATGCAGGTCGTTTGTCAGAGCTACCTGCACAAACAAATCACTGCTGAGTGACTCAAAGCTGGAAGCGTTGAGGTGAAATGGGAGAATGTTTAGTTCCATGTGGAAAAAAAAAAGATCTTTTTGTAAAGAATTAAATTTAAGCTAAAAGGTGAGCCAATGTAGAATAATCTATCATACCAATTAGTCTTGGTGCAGTTTGATTTTATTAAACAAACTTCATGTTGCACGACATTACGGCCTGTTCCAAAACAAACAAAAACAATTCAATTTACTATTAATGAAAACTCCACGTACAAGCGCGATTTGGAAACCTTTTTTATCCAATTTCTGCTCTCCAAATATCTTAGTTTGCACATATCAGAGAAGTCTTTTTCTCATGGTGTGCCCACGAACCCTTTCAATAAATTCAGTGTTCGGGCTGCTGTAATTATAGAATCCTGCTTACGTCTGTGGTTGCCAGTAGGTTGCGCTATGACTGAGTTAATATTGGCATGCAGAAGTCCTAAAGTCATGACAGTAATCAAGCATGTCAAGTTTGGGACAGTTTTGACAAAGTACAGTTGAGTTACAACAGCTTGATGGATGATGGTAAACCATGTAAAATGGCCACCACACCACATCCACGTTGTTGGATGAAACCTCAAGCTTTTAGTAACTTTTAATCACTAAGGTCTTTAGATTGTACTGACCAAATTTGAAGTTGATCTAATTAATTCCCTAGGAGCAGTTCGTTAAAGTACAGCACCTGGAAATTGCCAAAAAACAATGACAAATTAATACAAAACTCAAAATGGCTGACTTCCGGTTGGGTTTAGAGCATGGACCCCTACGATTTTATTTAAGTCTACATGTGATACATCTGTTTACAAAATTGTATACATCTAGGTGAACTGTATTGCGAGGGCTGCATCGTCGGAATATTGTAGACGGCGCTATCGAGCCGACTTACCACTCTGAAACATTGAAATCTCATCAGATAACTACATTCAGGATTTTCAATGTGTTTGACAAGTTTGGTTATGTTTTGAGCATTTTTAGCCCCTCAAAAACACCTTTGTTTTTCATGGTGAATACCATGAAAAACACGTCGAGGCAACTGCCTTTCACGAAACAACAAGCTTTGAGTAACTTTTCATCACAAAGGTCTTTAGACTATAGTGACCAAATTCTAAGTTGATCTGATTAATTCCCTAGGAGGAGTTCGTTAAAGTACAGCGCCTGGAAATTGCAAAAACGACACTAGAAATTCATACAAAATTAAAAATGGCTGACTTCCAGTTGGGTTTAGGGCTTGGCCCTAAGAGACTTTTTTTTTTTTTTTTTTTTTTTTTTTTAAGTACACATGTGATACATGTGCCTACCATATTTTGTAAATCTATGTGAAACGTACTGCGAGGGCTGCTTCGTCGAAATTTTGTAGGGGGCGCTACCGAGCTAGGCTTTGTTTGTTTAGAGCCCCTCAAAAGCACCTTTGTTTTTCACGGCAAACAAGTTGGCCTTTGGTGAAACATCAAAAGCTTCATGAACTGGCATTATAAACTTCTTACATTTGTGTGGAACTAATTTGATGTTTATCTGATTTACCTACTAAGAGAAACAAGCCAAAGAATAGAAACTTTAACTTCCCGTTACCAGTAGGTGGCGCTATAATTATTATACACAGTTGACCTGTGGATAGCTTCAGGACTGGAGTCTCATCAAACATGAAATCTGGAAAAGATCTAATGATGTGAAGTCGATTTACATCAGTTTATTCGTTCATGGCGAAGGATCGAAATTTACCCAGCCGACACCTTTCAACACATTCTTACAATCTTCACAATGAAGCATTATCACTTCTGACAATATTTGAAAGGGATCTGATTAATCTGTGAGGAGCAGGATGTCAAAGTACAAAACATACAACTTCCAGTTGCCACTAGGTGGCGCTATTACTATGATTCTAAATTGTCGCATAAATGTGTTCCGAGTCAGGATGTTATGACATATGAGAGATTTGGAGCAGATTAGACAATGTATGGGCGAGTTACATTAACTTCATGGCAAATGGGGTTTTTTTGCCGCCATGCCACGGATATATAGTTTGATAACTTTTTAATCTTTGAGTAACTTTTCACTGCCATGATCTCAAGAGCATACTGACCAAATATGAAGCCAATCAGGTTAAATCTCTAGGAGAGGAGTTCGTTAAAGTACGGCGCCTTGAAATGGTCCAAAAACCATCATAAAATTAAAAATGGCCAACTTCCTGTTTGGTTTAGGGCATACCTCTTTGTGGCTTTTTTGTACGTCCCATCACGTTACATATACCTACCAAATTTCATAGAGCTAGGTCAGGGGTCGACACATCAGATCTACTTTAAAATTAACACTTAACGTTACACATAAAAGTTTACTAGATTATGGATCAATAAATGAGGTCAACACACGTCTCTCACTCGTAGCTCTGCTGGTGACTGAAGTCTCAGAGCAATCAATGTTTAGTTCCTTTATAGTTTGTGTGTGTGGACTTCACAATAGTTGTGCAGAACAAAATAAGCATTAATAAGAAAAGGGAAGTCCTCCGTTTTGTGTCCGTCCTCCTCAAAGCTGCTAACCGTGACTTCAGACGTCCGCCCCGTAGGGCTGATAACGCCGCCAAAATAAAAAATGTTTTAATAGTTTGTCAACTAAAATGAGCGTCACATCCTAGTACGTTGCTGTAAAGCGCCTTTCCCTGCAGGTGGCTAATTATGATTCGCAGACCACTGCCATCGGTAAACTAGTGTAAGCTATTATGTTGAGCACGTTAAGAGCTCTCCAGGAAGCAGTGTTCCTGTGTTTGGAGCTTTTATTGGGGAGGATGAGATGGAAACAGAAAGAGGTTCTGGTGAAAAGTGGGAGAAGTGAATAAAGTTGCTGCCGTCTTGTCGCATTATTTTACTATCATTAAGTATAGGAAACATTAACCTTCGGCTACACTATCAATGGATAAATCCCAAAAAAGAAAAGTCATGGAGGAAAATAGAGAGTTTAATTCTGCGTGGACGTATTAATTAGCTTTCACTGCCAACAATGCCGGCTTACCTGTATAGTTGAAATGTGGTGAGAAATTAGCAAACAACAAAAAATGTAATGTTGAAAGACACTTCCAGAACAAACACACAGCATTTGCTGAAAGGTATCACGCTGGAGATGAGCGAGATTAAGTTTTTTTTCTCCTCTTCATAAGAGTTTGTTATTGTTATAACAGGTAAAATAGCAATAAAATGTCAAGAATTGTCTTTATTATTGTTCTATAATTTCATAAATACAACAAACTATAGTTTTTGTATGTATAATATAACTATATATCAAATTTTATAAGCTGTGGTATCAATGCTCGGGCCCCAACTAGATAGAAATAGCCAATCTTCTCACTGATGGTCTTGTTACTGATGAAGGTCATGTAGAGGCATCAGTATTAGATGAGTCCATTTAAAAAACAGTTAAAAGTTCATCACAGTAATTAGGCTGTAAAGGCACAAAAAGCTCAAAAAAAGTATCTAATTCAGTTTGTTGTCTTCAAATGTCCAAATGTTAATTTGAGCTGTTTATTAAAACAAAATGATCAGATCTTCTTTCAGCTGTTATCTCCAGTTCTGAAACATCCGTGTCATGAGTGTCAGGCTACATCCAAACTAATTTGTGTCCCCTGATTCATCACGCCCCCATCACGTTTCACTTTCCAAGCGTTGCTGGCCTTGCTGCCTATGCTAGCAATGTCCTGACCAATAATCTAGTAACACTTAATTTGTAAGTGTTCATTTTTAAAGTAAATTTAATGTGTGAGAGAGAGAGATAGAGCCAGACCTATAGGAAGCCTTGTAATGGTCTGAAAAAGAAATCTGATGTTATAAAATAAAAACAAAATAGTGTGGAATGAATAATAAGCCCTGTGGCCTCACCTGTTGGTGGAGCTGGGGGTGGAGAAGAGGTCAATGGCAAGGGCTGAGTTGATGGTCCCACCCACCGTGGAGATAGGGGAGGAGTCTGTGGTTGCTGCGGAAGGATTCTTCTGGAGCTCTAACAGACGCTGCTCCTTCAATCATTAGGAGGACAGTGTTAAGCAAAGTTCACACTACACGTCAAGGAATGTAAATACGCTTGCACCAGTTAGCAGCAATGGAGAAAGGCAGCGAATTGGGGAGACAACGAGGTCCGGGAGCTCCTTACTCTCCTAGCAGAGGAGCTCAACACTCACCATTATTGTTTGGGATGCAAGTCGCTGCCCGACGCAAATGTTACACGTCAAACTAGATGCAGACGCTGTTGTGTTAAACGTCATGGCTCTTTTGATGCCAGCATGCCATCTGAAATCACACACTGGGGCGGCATTATGCCACCGTTGTTTTGTTCAGAATGAAAAAGCACTTCTTACAGCAGAATCTCTGCGCGAAAAGGGCTTTTAAATCGTTTATAAATTAATGATTTGTGAACACCGACTCAACGCTGATTTGCCTCTGATCTGGGGCTTTTGTTGGGCTGTGGTAAACGTCTGCTTTCATATAACACACAAGTCAGCATTCACACATTCACTGGTGGCTGCTCATCAGAAGCAATAAACTCACGCTCATCAGCATCTTGCCCAAGATGTTGGCATAAAGACTGCAGGATTGAACCACCAATCTCCTAATTAGTGGACGACCCCTCTACCTTCTCCCGCTAAGCATTTGATATGATCACTAGAACAGTGATTTTCAACCATTGTGCCACGGCTCACCAGTGTACGCCATGGGAAAATGTCCAAATTCACTTAGTACCGCAGCTGAGAAAAGGTTGAAAAACACTGCACTAGAAAGTAGGCTAGTGCAGTGGAAAGTAGGCATTCATGGATTTAACAATTCATACCAAATGCCTGAAGAACACTAAGCTGAAATAAATGTAGGTGAGTGAAGAAAATGTACCTTTAGTGCTCTCAGGCGACTCTGCTCTTCCTCCAGGGCTGCCTGTTTTTCCCTCTCGGCCACTTTGGTGAAAGATATGCCAGTGTTGGCCAGGGAGGAGACCGCATTGGAGAGGGTGCTGGCCCTGAATCAACGGACAGACACAAAAAACAATGACAAACCAAGAACCATCGCAGAGCGGTCCAGAAACTACACTGAGGTTTGCACATATACGTTTCACAACTGTTTGGTGCGCTTTTTACTTTATATCTCTGTGGTGTCAAAGTTGTCTTGTTTCCACTGTTTGTTTGTGAATTGTAACACATACATGAATAGTTTAACTGTGCATCTTAGCATCTTCCATGCTGAAAAAAAAACAAACTTCAAAATCAGTCCACAACTATCAAGTTTCTGAAGCAACCCCGAGCCTCTGCTCGGTGCCAGATGAAGTGAAGCAGACCTACCTGCTGGCTGCTGTTGAGTCTTTGACTTTCTTTCCCTCTAAAGAGGCCAAGTGCTGCTCCAAGGCATCAAGCAGGCTACTGGGGGCCTAGAGTGAAGGTCATTGATAAGCATTAAGTTTCAGACGGAAGAAAGCCTAATACAAGATTTCCTCTGAAGAAGGAAAAAACAACAACACTGAAGCATGCCAAGTTATTGCCAAGAGTACACAAACAGAGATACTCCCAAATACAGAGAGAGAAAAGGTTCAGATACTTACACAAACTGTAAACTAAAAAAAGGAGAGATAGAAAGAAGAGAAAAATACAGAAAATAAAAGGTGGCAACAGTCAAGATGTTATAAAGAAAACCTCTGGGAGAAAGCTCTCCACTTCTGGCATATTGGTTACAGTTAGAAACTTCTACCAACTACATAATGAACAACAGAGACTCCAAATAAGTGTATTTTCTACATAATGCACTACTTCAGCAGGTCACTGTTTTATACAAGATGGTTCCATCATATCACACCCTAAAACCCTTGATTCACACCTTTATTTGCTGTATGGCGTGCAAGGTCAGGAGTGAGTGTGAGTTGGAGGGTGTGTGTGAGAGCTATAGAGGGCGCATGCATTGCCTGCCTAGCATGCACAGCGCTGGGTGTTAAAACTCGACAGGCCTGAAGCTGCAGGGGTTAGCAGCCTGTGAAAAAACTATTTTAGCCACATTTAGCAAGTTGCATATCATGGAGCTCACTAAAGCACTTGAGTACACGTAATGACCCGCAGCTGAAAGTTTGCAAACAGATAGAGATATTACAGTGTGTCAATATACTTAACACCAAAAATAAAATGCTGCATGAGAGTAAATTCTTAAAGTGTTGACATCTTATCAAGTTACCAGGAGTTTGTACAATATTGCCGAGTTCTACGTCAGCTCTGAGACTCACTTGATGCACATTATGGTCTAACAGTGGTTGTAAAAGTGTTACTAAGCTACAGGATGAACTAAAACATAGAAATAAAATAGATTGCAGATGCAAGCTAATTCTCAGTGGTTTATACCAAGCTCAGCACATAAAACAGAAACTACAGGCCTGGATGACAGTTGGCTTAAATGACTTGATTTCTGTGGTATTTCACTAATACTAGCACATTACATAGGGGAGCAGGTGCTACTGCACATTGACAGTATCCTTGAAGTCATTATTGACATTCAGTAGGGATTTGGCCAAAAAACACATTATCAATTAATACCCCCATTTGGCCATTGTCCTGTTTTAAGTTAAACAAAGCCAGTGAAGAGGTGAGGGGTGTAAAGTTAAGTCAAGTTAATTGCAAAGAATCCAAATGGTCATCTTTAGATTTGCTTACCTGTGACAGATCTGGGATGTCCCCTCGATCAATTCCGACTTGCTGCAGGAAGAGAACAAAGACCATCAGAGTCGGATAGAAAAAAAACAGCCATGTCTTCTACATCCGGGGTCCTTTCTTACCTCTGCAACTTTGAGGAACTCTGAGATTCTAGTCATTCGTGTAAGGAATTTCTTGTAGATGTCAAGTCCTTCTTTGCACTGGACTTTCTTCATGTCAAAGTATTTCTCTGTTAAGAGACGGAGACACAAAGATGATGACAAACACTATCATGATTTCCCTTAACTCTACTTTGATGTTTTTAGGTTCATATTTTCAGAACACAAATCATAGTCTTATGGGTACAGTATCTCCATAGAGTACACACACACACACACACACACACACACACACACACACACACACACACACACACACACACACACACACACACACACACACACTTTAACAGGTGTCAGCAGACATGATAAATGATGGTAAATTCCATCTTGAGATCTGTTAGATTTGCATAGTTAATATTGAAGTTCTATCGTATGATCATGAGCATTGAGGACTACTGTACAACGTCCCCTAACCTTTCTTTGGATTAAGCTTGTTGGAAGTCTGCAGTTCTAGGAAGCCATCACTTTTTCAGTCCTCTGTTTTTATGTTATAGACCAACATGAACTCTGTGGCTGTAAGCACATCCTTGCTTTCAAATCTCAATGTAAAGTATCAAATACTTGCAAGGCTGCTGCAGTAATTCATTTAGACTTTCACCTGGTGGCCCTCATCATACGTAGTGGCTTCTTCAAGTATAATGCACTGGACATAAGGATAAGCAGAAAGTTCCAAACAGTGAATTAGCAAGGGCGTGCCAACCCAAATGCTTGTTTTTACCCAGGAGGTTGATTATGCCCTCATTGTACGCTGCAAACAGTCGGATCGCATCTTTGAACAGAAGCATGAAGGCTGCGTTGATCACACCGTTTGTCAGTTCATTGGCATTGACCTGGAAGAGAGGTGGATGTTTAGAGATCAGTTTAAAGTTCAGAGGAGAGCATTTGATAAACCAACTGAGAACCCACGAAAAAGCTGATTTCAAGTGTCAGCTATACTGAGCCCATACTGAGCGCTCACATTAAAATCGAGTAACACATCCATCTGATTTTGGATGATGGGAATGGTCTTGAGGAGTTTCTCTGTGTTCATGGTTCTCATCACTCCATCAGACCTGTGGAGAAAAAAGGCAAATTGTAATCTCATCCAAATGTCTTTGGGCTTCTAGTCTCAACTGTTCAGGATGTTGTACTGTGAACAGACATGGCTGATACTGTACATAGGACTTTGTGGGATCATATGTACAGTATGAGTGAACACATCTCTCCTTGCAGAGTAGAGTCAATGTACAAATCTGCAACATTCCACTATAGTTACACTGCAATAGTAACATTAGGCCCCTTTATGCCCAGCCCACCACAGGGAATGATTACATCTAGAAACATCAGAAGATTTCTGAAATAAGAGCATTAAGCTTTGTGGCTCAGATCAACACCAACACCACAGTCAGTTAGAGTGTAAGTTAAGAGGAGAAAGCTCCTTACCCTCTTTTTACTTTAGTGAAGTCAAAAGCGACCTGTCTGTAGGACACAGCCTTCTCATTCAGGTAGCGGCTATACCTCCTTATGAACGTCGACATATCATAGCCTACATTGCAAAGAAAAGAAGAGAGGGGTGTCATGATGAATGTCATGACACAGATGAGTATTGGCTTATTGCAGCACGTGTGTACAGTGCTGGTAACGTACCTTGAAGGCCACTTTTGTCCAAAAAATTGCTGAGATTAAATAGTGTGTTTCTTGAGGCCAGATACTGTATAAATCTCTGCAGAAAAACAACAAATGAGGAACAACAAGTGAGGCTTTTGAAAAATGAAATTGTGGGGATGTAATATACACCATAGAGGGGAGAAACCTTTATCAGATAAACAAATATCCTTTGTGGAATTTCTATCCAATATAGCAAAGATGGAGAACAGTGGTTAGTGAAGTGCTGACCTCATTGCCGTAGACCATCAGATGGTGTGTAGCGGTGAGGGACTTGAACACAACCACCCAGCTGGTGTTGGCAGTCCTCTCAAACAGTGTGTCGGCCAGCTGAGGGATGTTCACATTCATCTCATTTGTGCACTGAATCAAGTCTGAGAGAGGAGAAAGAAAGAACGTCAGAGGGGGCACACAAGTTGGTGAAAGCACAGACCTTTCCCATGCAGAAAAAGTCACGGTCACTACCCAGTACGTCTCCTTATTTTTCACACTCACACCCACATGAGAGGACCTCTGATCTGTGGCCTGACAGGGCATACATCCTCAGCATGGCTGCCATGGCAGTGCGCCACAACCATCTGGCCTGAGGTGAAAGCAAATGCAGCCTATCCATCAAAGCCCGTTTATCAACCCTCTCTCTCTGTGCCGTGTGCACGTTCTTAAGCGCACATCTTGATCTTGATAATAATCTATGATGCCACAAGTTTTGATCCATTATGTGGTGAGTGTATGCTTTCAAATATATGAAAGGTAAAAGCTTTAATTATGTACTATGTTTCAGACATTCATATCATTCATTCATCTTGACTTTTTTTAAACTGTGAGATCCTAGAGAACATACTAAGCTTAAATACTGAGTTAGATGCAGAAAAGGGGGATTAGGAGCTCAACTGACTGCTGCGTTCGATAGGAAAGCTTCAAACTGAATTTTGCTGTACTTGTACCATACATCTGTATTAACGGGGCTGTCTAACAGCAGTCCAATGGCACTATGAATTACATTTAAATAACCACAATAACACAAAAATATGTCAAACATAAAAGTAAAATATGACAACAAACATTCAAAGCTTTATTAAAAAACAAACAAACAATCAAAGCTTTGAATGGAAAAAAAGACATTCAGTAGAGCCCCATCCATAATGTTAAATTGTGGAGGTACAGCACAGTTGTGGTAAGCAGACATATGGAGACCGGAGATGCTGGTGATGGAGAAGAGATGGCAAACTGGTCTGCTGCAGATCAACGGGGCTCAGTGGGTGAAACACGCTGCTCCACTGGAAACATCTCTAAGCACACAGTAGGGCGCAGATTCTAGAGATGATAGTAAATTAACTTAAATTGCCTTAATATTGACGTTAACAAGTGTTAATATGCGACCGCCAATCGGCACAAGCCTATAGTCTATTCTGATTGCTGACTCCATAGAGCAAATACACAAAAACAAGACATTATTCAACAAAGCCAAACTCATGAGACGCATCTGAAAAAACTCCTGAGCAGCAAACCTGCCCGGTTACTGAACGATGTAATCTGGATATATAGTCAGATATCATCAAATGTTGACATGGTGCCAAAAGAATAGAAAATCATGTGACAGACTAAACTGAGAATGATCCCAGTTATTCATTCTCATCAGATGTCAAAAATAGGCTTGGCAGACAATGTAAATAAATATTTATGTGAATTTTATATTTGAAGGGAGATGAATGATCCTCTCCACCGATTCCTCAAGATGTGAAACAGAAAACTCACAAGTTCCATTTTGTATCCCCATTGCATATTTCTAATTGTGTTTTATTGGCTGTGGAATAACTGTAGACTCTAATTAGATTGCACCAAAATGAACTATGGATAATAGTAGGTTTGTAAGTGATATACTGTACACCAGATTACGGTCACAACTTCAAGCCACATCAATGAAACGATATTAACTGAAACAAGCCGTTTCTGTTAATAGGTCATGTTAGGCTGTGCTGCCCATTGAAGCCTATTTACATGGGTGGTCTATGAATCCTCCTCAGTGTTTGTTGAAAGCCACACAAAAGGCTTTTTGCTTTTTACATTCACAATGGACCACCCATGTGACAACAAAGGCCTTGTTAGACACAAATTAAATGGCTGTAGGGAGTACAAACTCAACACCGACTTTCTCCACTGGTGTTTCTGAAATTGGTTTTGTATAAACACAACTCATAACCTGCAGCTCTTGCTCATCAGATAGACATGTTACAACTTTCAAACTTCCCAAACTATACATCTGGGGACCCACTTTTGAAAAATGACAAACTGTTGGGACCCGATCCACAACAGGTCTCATCTATTAATCATGAGGAGCGAATTAGTGCGTAAATGAACACTGCTCATTTCCCCTTATATTATCTTGAACAGCTAACCCACATATATCTGTCCGAAGCCACTTCTTTCATCATGCTCAGATAAACAAGTGGAAAAGTGGTCTTATGTACAGACAGACAAGCTCAAATTAAATCCCCCTGCTTTCTTGTCCTTGTATATTGCAGGAGACTAGTGACACCCTGTTTGAAGTGTTCCAACTCCCAAATGCTGATTTTCATTTCATGGTTGCATTTTAATGTTAGCATCCAACTCAAGAAACTTCAGCTAAGACGGATCAAAGTTGAGCCCCTTGTGACAATGCAGCGCAGAGATTGCAACTTGGCAGTCTGCAGTGAATCTTAAAAGTATGTTAAGTAAAGCAGGAAACGCATTGAGAAAGAAAGAAATGGATGATAAGGTGATCTAGTAAAGTCATGTTAAAATAATTTATGGCAAGTAAATTATTAAGAATGGAACATGTGAAGTTTACAGTGTGTCTGCACAAGGCTCAGATCAGGGCTCATGTCCGTCTTAACATACACAAAAAATGACCAAAATGGTGAAAGGAAGACACGAGGTAAAAAGCCAAACATAGAAATGCTTAATGAGTAGTTTAGCTTGTTCAGTGCTACAAAGAAAAACATCCCAGGTGAGTAGGGTAAAAAATAGAACTAATGGATATTGCCATCAAACACGTTTGTACTACAATTTTTCTGAAAACGTATTTTAAATATGCAAAATGAGGAATTATCTTATCACATACTTGACTTATGAGTCAATGGTTTATTGAGGGAATTTTTTATATCTCTTTTTATCACTGCATAAATCAGAAAAATAGATAGGAATGAAAGTGAAAGTTTGGTTTATGTGACCGCTACTGAAGTGTTTTGAGAAAACAGCCTTTAAAGATATGTATTGTAAAATTACAGACATTTATAAAACACTTCAGGGGTGTAGGGTAAAATGTAACTAATATATATCACCACAAAACGTCCCCAGTTGATTACTTACATTAAGACAATTATTCTTTCTGAAATGCCATTTTTAAATATGCAAATGAAGAATTATTTAATGGTAACTTTTGGTGAATTTAGGAGAAATCTACCGACATAAACACCTACACATTCATTTTTGATGTTTTCTTTCTACTAGTCTGAAAGAAGGTATGTTGAAACAGAACAATTTGCAATATATGTGTAACCAAGTCCAACAAGCTACACATAACTCCATCACAAATCTGCAGCTGGAAGCCTGCGTGATTTGAATGGCATGATATGACAGTTATCTGTATATAAGCTTTTGCTCTGCTGAACAAGTTCAAAAAGAGTCATCTCCCCAAAGGAAGAGCTCCACTTTGCAACAGTGATTGTGGTTAGAGACCAGTGGCTTGTTTCTTCTACCGCCGTCTCGTTTCTCCTAATTGCCTCTGCTGCTAAATGTCACTGACTGGGTTGAGCTACCTCGTGGTATTCTGAGAATGTGTCAAAGCAACCGTTTGTGAAATGGCCATTGTGTGGAATTTATTCGAAACCCACCCACTTCCCGAAAATGTATTCTTACTGAAACAGAACTGAAATTGTTAAAAGCCAAAGAAAAATACATTCTCTTTGAAGGCAGATTTCTGAAAATCATCATTCTTGCACTATTATTTCCAAAGAAAACATTAACACAGCTCTTGGCAAATACTTCATTGAAAGTCTAACGTCAGCAAAATTCCTGAGACCCAGTGTGCCAGATAAGACAAAAAGAACGCTGTTACTGCTCTCTGTCATATGTTGGCTGAGCCACCATAAGCACACATTCAAATGACATTAAATGCAGCGTAACAAGAGGCTTCTGGAACCCACACAATCTGTGGGCTGGAATGGCCTGCATGTATTTCCGCTGGCCAGTAGGCTCATTTTAGCTGTACATTTGTCATAATTTTTCATATCACTAATACCATATACATATGTATTGGAAATACATTTCTTGGATTTACTGGAACTACAAGGCAGAGTGATCAGGGTAAGGGATGTTTAACTAGATATAAACTAGAGGGGAAAGAAGTCGTGATAACATTTCTTTGCAACCTGGAGATATAGTCCTGAACAGAGAGCATTTAATGCAGCACCTTGCAGAAGGAAAGCTCATGGAAAGCTGCATCTTGGTGACCATATTGAACTCTGCCAACATCTCAGAGATTGCTCAACTGATGCCGGGCGCAATGTCAACATGTGAAAGGTGTAGAAAATGTGACGTGCAGCAGGAAGTCAATGTAAAACAAGGAAGCTGTTAGAACTCAGACGAGTGCTTAGTAGTAAAATGCATGGCTTCTCAGGATTTTGAAAAGGTTTGTGTCCATGGAGGGTTTCTGAAAAGGAGTAGCATGACTGTGGAGGATTTAAGTAGCTCAGTGAGGATGGCTGCATTAGCAGCAGACTGACCGTCCACTGAGAGAGAACATGAGAAGGGAAGTGATGAGTAAACTCTTTCGCAAAGAGGATATAGGAGATAAGGGCTTCTGTGCAATGGATTTGCAGTAATCGCAGGGTAAATCAACACATATTGGAAAAACACGGTTTTGTTTCAGCACTTCAATTTGAGACACTGTAATTCTATGGTTAATGTATTCTATCAAATATCTATTAGCTATACCAGGCAAGAGACAGGGTACACTCTGGACAGGTCGCTAGTCAATCACCCAAAGGCTCGGGTGCTATTACGGTATGTCAGGGTAATTTATAACCCCAATGGTATATCAATGCAGTCATGAGACGCTCCACTTTCTATGATGCTGTATTGATGTGATAGAAAGATGGCAACTGCGAGTGACCAATTGCCATTTATCTTGATCTCTAGTGGTAAAACAAAACAGCAGATGTAATAACTTCATTGTAAATTAAATAGATTTATACATTATTGTGTAAATCAGTCAGTAACTTCTAAAAATACATTAAGAGCCAGATTAAATAGGTTTTGTTGTGACTAAAGCGCACCTGCTAAATAAGAAGCTTCATTAAACCGAACACTTCAAATAAAGTTGGTTTAAAAAAAGTTGCTATACACCAGCGGAGAGGGAAGCCTACACAAGGACCCGCTGACTGTTCATTTAAGATCTGTGGTACAAATTGCTGCTTCATGACACAGCGGTCGACACTTTAATTTGAGCTTTTACTTTGGCAGCTTTGCTAAATGTGTGTACTTCCTTTCTGGATCACACCCAAGAAAGATGCAGTTCACTTTGGAAATTCTAAAATAACATGATTATAAAATGACTGCATGATGATGGGCATTCCAGTGGCCAAGTGTGGCTGCTGGGATCGTGTATGCTTGTAATCAGCAGCCTAATTGCCAGGAAATACATCAAAAGTATACCAGCCAATCTCACATTTGATCAGCACAGCTCCCCTTTGCTCTGGAGAGGAGGTTGGGTCAAGTAATGACTTCCTGTTGAACGTTTATCCCAGGCAATCCAAGACTTTAGGAACGCGAGGAACACTTCCTGCTTCAGGAAACGTCTGTCCTTACAATCCAGTTACTCTGAACATGATGCGGGCTAGTAAGAGACAGAGATGTGTGCGACAGGGTAAAGATTACCTATAATCTGCACTACAGAGTACTTGCAAGTTATCATTTTGTGAAACATTTAATGCTGTCACAATAGCCGCAATACTGAGCTATTAATAAACCAACCAGAGGATACGGCAAGCAATCGCCAAAACCTACCTGTGTGTGTGTGTGTGTGTGTGTGTGTGTGTGTGTGTGTGTGTGTGTGTGTGTGTGTGTGTGTGTGTGTGTGTGTGTGTATATATATATATATATATATATATATATATATATATATATATACACACATACATATACATACACAAACACACACACACACACACACACACACGCACAGCACCCTACCTGGTGCCGCCATTTTTACTTCTACAAATAGTCCGTATCATAGCAACCAAACACAGCCAAAGTGTCTCAACTGGAAGAAGAAAAACCTGCTGCACGGTGTCCTGCATTCAACAATAAACACATATTTAATTAGTTCAAAACTGTCAATTTTGTAATTCAAAGAGCAGCAAATAGGAACATTTCAATTCCCTCAACGGCTCTCAGGATGTCGTGTGCATGCTAGAAAATGACATCATTACGGCTTGCGACGACGACGCGATCAGTCAGGACAGCATTACTTCATTCTCTGCTCAGGTAGACATTACTCCACTATTTCTTTACATATATAATAGTTGTTTGCTGCTAAATTAATGCTCTGAATGTTAAATACAGTTCCTTTTTAACAAAAGAAAGAAACGCAATGATGGCACATATCACACTGTTGAACCAATCAGTGTCACAGCCCTAGAAGGATTCCGTGTTCTGTGAGCAATACTGAACAAAACTGAGAAGCTTAAGTTTAAAGAGTCAGACGACAGACAGGTGTCAAGTGTTGACAAAGACTTCTCCACTCCATAACGGTGGGCTACAGGAGCAAGCGCGTCATGTTAGCTAGTTCGAGTTGTGCTGCTATATCTCACAGGCCCCGTCAGAGTCACAGCGGGCCGTGGACCGGGCGTCAGCACTCTTTTTAAGGGTTGTTACTTGATGCCACTGCAGTCACACCCTCCTTCAGTGTGGGGAGGGGGAAGCTGTGGTGCACTAATTTAACTATACTTCATGCTGGACAAGCAGGTGCAAGTATAATTATCAAAGCAATATTGTCAATTCAAATTTTGAACAGTCCTGAGTCCTCAAATACACCTGCTCTATTCTTTAGAACATGTTATCAAAATGCTATTCCGTAAGGCCTTTAAAACTGCTGCTTGTACGTGCTACGGTTTCATCAACAGTAAATTCTCTGGCACTGCACAGCCGCAGAAACCTAGTTTACACCCACAACTTCTACAATCGGTAAACCCAGATTCCTAAATGTCCAACCACAGCCAGCCATGTAAACAGGACATACAATTCCAGTGGGCAAAACTTAAATGATGCCAACAGAGAACCAGATCCACAATCCAGGCATCAAACTCAGAACAGGTGAGACATGAAAGCTGTACAGATGTGCATGTTGGTCTGAGGTGTGGGTGAAACTGTCAGAACATAAGCGCCTCACTTAATAACCTTGTGAATAAACGGACCAAAGGTGGAAGCGTTCTCAACATTTACTTCATTGTCCTTCTTAAGATAAGTTTATGTATGGAGATGTTACACAAAAACAGGTCAGTTTAAGTTTCAACTATTGCCCTCTGTGTGAGTAGTTGGTAATAGTCTCAACCATGTCAAATATACACATATCGAACACACACACACATTTCAGCAGAGCACATTGGTGGCCAAACCCTCTGCACATAACAGGAAGTGGTGTAAATATCTTATTGGAGGTGTTTGGCCAGTAAAAAACCTCCAATCACCAACACCTTTCACACATGCAGCCTTTAATTATCTAGTACAAGAACGGTTAGGCAAGTATCACTACTGCAAGGTAGTGGTGTAATGGATCAGAAACCCAAGGATCGCATCGTATCACTGATAGGGTCACAGATCGGCAGACAGAAAGCATAAATGATGTCCCGATCGCATATTTTACTGAATATTGGCGGATAACAATGTCACTTTATTTTGTAACACTGTGATGGTTAACGTTTAACTGTGTAATTAATCCGCGGTAAATGTGTGCCGACAAGGGCGGATCAGTATGGATCGACAGCGATCCCTTACACCACTACTGCAAGGCTATTCCTCTCAATAGAAGTGAAAAAAAGCTATCGCATTATTGAAATGAGCAGGACAGGTTTAGAACACTCGTTTTCTTGCTGATTATGTGAGACAAATCCTAATGTAGAAAGTGGTATGCTCCACTTGTGTTTCATATCTGCCTAAAAGAACTCAACAACGTGAGAACAAGTGTGTGTTCAGTCTTTCTCTTACTTTTCTGTTACAAAAGTAACAAAATAACACTGACAAATGACCTACTGTTCTAGAAGTCTACCTTTAAAGTAGTGTCTACTAAACCGGGAAGAGATCACTTCTATATATAAAGCAGACCAGCCACCGAAAACACTGGATGTCAGATTGGAGAGCATGTGACACACCAATATCAATTAACACTTGGGTACCTGCAGCTTCTGAACAATGCACCATGGACCACAGGACATTGGGCCCATTCATATGCCTACAAATCCTATGGCTACTTCCTCTTGAATCAAGATTTGTATGCCCATACCAAAGGTCAACAGCCACTGCTGACTTCATATATTCATCACCCCATGAGAGACCTTTGACCACTCGCAGTGTGTAAAGAACTTATGATGTTCATTGGCAATTAACCTGGACCAAAAAAAAGAAAGATTGCTGCCATGACCTTGTGCAGACCATTATTAAACAACAACACAGTTGAGCAACAAAAATAAACTGCACTAACTCTAATTTTCCCTGAAGAAATGTCACACTGACTTTAAACAAACACGCAAGTACATAAGCTGAAGCTGGCATCGGAGGTTGATTTGTTCACCCTTCACTTATCACGGTCTGGTAACTGCAGAGTAACTTAAGTTATGCGACTATCTAGCATGCCAGTGTTAAAGAATGTGAACTGTGGTCCAGCCAGCGTAAACTCAACAATGACGGGCCATGTCTCACCTGCTACCCAGACAGCAGGAACATAGGAAATACAGCGAGACACATCAAAGCAATACTTGGCTAGTGAGGAAACTCCAAAAAAAAGTGCACCCTTCGGCCCTCTTTAAATACCTCAAACCTAAGTGAGATTCCTGGTCTCTAGATTACCTCAGGGAGAGGCTTCAATTCAGCAGTTCCACAGATGAGCCACATATCACCTTGTTGTCTGGTATCAGCGAGGTCACTGGGACATGGCCTCATTACTGCAGTCCATCAGCTAAAAGGTGTAGCTATTCAAAGACCCACATGTTCCAACATCAAACATGGCGCTCCATGCCTAAAAATATGAGCTGAGTGGAAGTGGATTCCATATGGTACCAAAGGGCTGCCTGCAACAGGCAAAATACTGTTTGTTGCTGAGCCAGTTTACAGAACAGAAAAGAGCACTGTGATGAAACACATTATATATTCATCAATTCTTTACAATAATCATCCTAACATGATATTTGCTTACAGATCATGCCACCATTTAAACTGCAGCCAACTGACATAAGAATACTCACAGATATATATATATCTCTCTGTGTCGGACAGGGAAGTTATTGAGAACCTAATACAAAGTATCTAAAAGGCTTATCAATGCCTGCTATTCAAATTAAACTGCAATGACTAATTTGCTGAGAAGGTGCACTGCATGTTTGCCGTTTGTGGACCGAAGTGCTACCAAGTTCTGGTGCCGTTTGTGTGCCTTAAATCAAGGCTGATAGAACTAGGACAACATCTAAGACAGTCTATCCCTGAAGAGAAACAACTGAATGGAAAAAAGATGATGAAGGATGAATGATAAACAGTTAGCAAATACCTGCAAGGCAACAAATTAGCACATCTAATGAAATTAAGACCCAACGTGTCAATATGTGAATATAAAATAGATGTGCATTACTTTCACTCCGTTTAAATTATACAGAGTGGAGCAGCACATTCATGCTCAGCTGTCTCAGAGTACTTATTTTTACATTGGAAACAGGGTTGACAGCTGCTGTGATTATGATTAAGCCGACAGTCCATGGACAATCCTGTTGATACTGGTTCACAAATAAGGGCAATGTTTACAACCTGACACAATCTTGTAAGTTACAATGTAACAATGTGTTTTCAGCTAATGGTATGGGGGAACCAGTGATCAACGCTACAAGGACTGATAAGCTGCTTGTGATCCAATGCATGCGAATTAGTATGAACTGATAATAAAAAAACAACCAGGATAATGTATAAATATGATGTTTGACTTGGGAGCCCCTGACAGCACCATGGAGGTCTTGGAAAAGATAGATAGACACTCAAACAAGACCCAAAGGTCAGGAAGAGCAAAGGCTGCGTCAATTATCCAGCAGTCAAACCTCCAAAAGCACTAACAGAGAGCGACTGTTGAGGTCCATGCATCTGGACAGATCCATTCATAAACATTCATTCATAAAAGTTCAAAAACTAAAATAACCGAAAGGATCTGGTTGTGGCCCTGTTGAATATATATTAGCTTGTGTGCTCTCCATAAAGCTGTGAAGGTCTACTGTTACTGCATGGAAAATACAAACTCAACTGAGCTTCAAGTGATTACCATTCCTCCCAACACAATCACATATCTGTCAGGATGTGCCATTCTCAAAACAACGTTATGTTTTTATGATGTTGTCAGCCGACTCAATGAAGCCAAAGTTACTTTGCGTCATGCATCATGTGAAATGCCTCTTTAGCCCCCTGCTTTAGTGCATGTTGGAGCAGACTGAGTGACGTTAGTGGGACTAACCTGGACATTATAAAGCTGAAATATCAACGGAGCTACTTTAACACGACTTATTTAATGTAGCATTAACCTGAATGGCAAATGTAACTGTTTCATGAAAAAGCAGGCTGAAATTATTATTTAATAGACTATACAAGTTAGCGCGTTCAACAAAGAAGGTTAACTTCTACGTTAGATGTTGACTTCAGAGCTAACGTTAGCGAGCCAACACGGTGTCCTACTCGGATCAAACTATTTTAAACTATTTGTGCAATGCCTAAATACATCGGGTGGCTGTTTAGGGGATGTGGTTATTCATTTAAAATAAAAAGGTGATAACGCGTTACAATGAATTAGCATGAACAAAGATCCAAGCTGCTAACACTGAGCCCATGTCATTGGCAGATTGCTGGTCACGTACCAAAAGCCTGCTATTTAAGATCAAATGAACCACTATCTATTGAAAATCTAAAGAAACACATGTTAGTTGTGATAGTAGACTAACTACTACAGTGTGTATGAGTTCATGTAAGTTAACCTTAGCGTTAAGTTAACCTACATGTATGTGCAGGCCTCATAGCCAAGACACGGCATTCAAATTATGACGTTAATAAAAAAAAAAAAAGCACAATGAAATATTGAACTGTTAACGTTACGGCTATATCAATAATCAATTAATAGGATACTTACAATCCAAATGTTTCTTTTTTGGCCCCATTACTTCATGTGTGGTCGCCTTGCACACCGTTTTGGATATCGCCGACCCGGTGACACTGTGCTGAGCGGCGGTTATCCTGTCTGTGATGCTCTGACCAGACATCCTGTATCGGATCAAATCAACAGTCACCGCTACAGAAACCTTTCCAAATCCAGCGGAATAGCCCGGGTTTATAGACGGTGTCGATCTTCAAGGGATCTGTGCCACCTGACAACACTGGAAACCAGAGAGAGAGACAGAGGCGATACAATGAGACGACGGCAGGAGATACATTTCGGTTGTAGGCTAGCCGGCTAGCTAACTAATGGGAGAAACAACCCCACACGACTGAATTTAAAGACGCTGACTGAACCTACGAACCATCCATAAAACCCATGACCTTAAGATACCAACCCAGTGTTCTGATCGATCGACCACTCACGTATCCTCTCCTCTTCCCGTACAAGTCTCACATACCGTAGCCCTAGATAGACAGACAGACTAAAAATATATATTACTTCCGGACACAGTTTTCCACAATAAAAGCTCCATTGAGGAAAAACAATATGAAAAGCAGGATGTGATAATGAAATACAGTAGCCGACTGTATTACCCCCACCCACACACACTTACACAAACACACACATTTCCTGTTAAAATTACCCCCATTGTTGATAATAAAGTAGTACGTTTATTTAGCTATATATATTTTCACAAGCACACGTTTTGTGTCATTGGTGGCCTGCAATATATTTTGTCCCCAATAACCATGACCTACTTATGAAGCTATCTACAGGTCCAAGGATTAATTTGTGCTAAAAACAAAGAAACAAAGAAACAATGTGATTGGGTTCACCAATATTCATTTTAAACACACTGTGGGATTAGGGTTATCTCGAGCTTTTATTTTGTAGTCTATAAATTTCACTTCCGGTTTTGTCGCCATTAACTGTGTGCCTTGATACGGCTCTTGTTCTCTCTTACTTTGGTTCCCACGCTGAACGCCGTTCAGTATTTAACAGCGCCTCTCCCTGCTGAGTTGCCTTAAACCAGCTTTTAAATGGACTGAGGGGTTTGAGGGGAAAATGGCGGGTCTGTTTCCTGGTCAGTCCTTAACCTCTCAAGACGTTGGTTGTGGACATCATGAAACCAAGTGCATACTCTATGACAGGCTGCTGATGTGAGCTAGAAATGAGGCCCTGTAAGTGAAGCCCCCTCTATCGCAGGAACATAACAATGCTAGAGAGGCGCCATCTCTGCCCTGCGCTGATCTGAGAACATGGCTAAGTATCTGTGTGCCTTATTGGGTATAACCTATTGTTAGATCGATATTGGCTTCTATGGCACTTGGTCGATAATCAAGTTTGATGATTTAATTACCAATCAAAGATTTGAAAGTCAAAAAAACATCCTGTTACATTTGCCCTCTGTTTGGTGTTGTGTGTGCTTTATTTGGTCTTTCCATAGGCCTCTCATTTGAGGTCAAAGGTGTGTTTTACTATTGATACTCCAGTACGGTCATTATTTTGCATTCATCAGAATTTCCATAACAATTTAGAATTGTAGTAACTTTAAATAAACTAATAAATAAGATTGGGCCTATATCACATAGGATGCACTATTCTAAATGTATGCAACTGTATTCTCTAAATCATAGTGGCTTGGTGATCTAGTGGATCCAGCGTTGCTGTGATCAGGGTAGGAAGCGTTTTTCATTTGGTGAACTCTTGAATTAAAAAAAAAACAACTTCAGTTCAGTTGGGTCAGTCAATCATTTCCTACAGGAAGCTTTAATGTGGATTGCTTCTGTAAATTGCGTACTTAGTGAGGGCTTTCTGCCCTGACCCCATGCGAGGAAACCAAAAGAATCCTGTGACTGAGACAGCCCTGCTCTGGGCTGGGGGCTGCATTTGGCCTGTTTAGCATGTCAAGTGGTACAAAGCTATTTTGGGATCCAATGGAAAATATGGAGTGAGGTAGCCTACATGTTCATTTGTACACCAAACACATGGGGTAAAAAAGTGTCAAAGGATGAAAATACTGTAAAATAGTCTTCTTTTCAGTAGTCCTTTGATAATAATAATGATATTTGTGATAGCAATAATATTTTATTTACATAGAACTTTTTTTAGCTGAAGCACAATGGGCTTTCCAGATTTTAAAATGTGCTGAATAAAAAAATAGAAACCAACCTGCATGACATACAAAAAATAGGAACATTCGCACATGAAGAAGCACTGGGGAACTACACTGGATGTTTCATGTATTGCCTATTTAAGACCTCACGTAGTAGGCTCCAATGATTGAATCACTTTTAGCATTGCCTTAGCATCTGTGCTCTATTCACATAATGACTTAATGGCAATACAGATACCACAGATAACTTTTTCATTCAGCCTCTCAGCAGTTAACTCTGTGTTGGCTCCTCCATACTTACTTAAAAATATTTAGTTCTGATATTTCCAACAACATTTGAACACGCTCTCCTTGCCCCACCATCACAATATTTGGTATAACTTTGAGGACATCTAGTGGCCATCATTTGTAATTATGGCACTGAATGCACAGTACTTACAGAGGCCTCAAGTCAACAGATATGTTTTGTGTAAGACACATTTCTTACTCATTGTAGTTTCCAAATTATTTTTTATGATCAAACAGTTGTTGAAGTAGTTTAAATATTCCACATTAGGATACTCTGACACTGTAGCACATCATCAGTCTGTGACGCTCAATACATTCCGGGTATCTGTGATTCATTGTTGTAAATTTTATCAATAACTTTGTCTGTTTCTGTCTCAGTGTTTCTTACATTTCAGAATGACTTCGAACAACCACCAGCCGGAACCATAAATGTGTTGAGGTTGAAGCTAAGTTCACTTCGTCTTTCTGTGGTACTACCTGCATACTGGTTTGTAAATATAACTAGTTAATTATGTGTGTCATTTAATGCATAGGACTGGTCATAAAATGGACTAATGAACCAGAGTTATATCACATCATATTTTTGAAATTATCATATCTAATTCTTGGGAATCCTTAAGGGCTTATATTCATTTTTAGCAAAGGACATCTTCCTGTGTGTGCGTGCATGTGTGTGTGTGCGTGCGTGCGTGCGTGCGTGTGCGCACGCATACGTGCGAGAGAGGGGGAGAGAGAGAGAGAGAGAGAGAGAGAAATAAGGAGCTGTGTCTGTTCTGTAATAAATTTCTCTTTGAATGATTGTTGTATATTGTTGCACAATGTTGAATAGTAGAAAAACACTTTTGATTTTAAATTTCAAGGAGACTGACATTTACTGTTAAGTTTCAGTCAGCTTAAACCTTTTTGTCCAGAAGTTCAACTGCATAGTACCTGAGCTGGGAATGTCTTAACATAAAAACTACAGCACATAAGTGTATATAAGTATGCCAAAAAAAATAGATCTAGTTAATCACTAATAGCTGCATTTTTTTTAGCACTAATCAAACTGTTTATGGGTGAACTTTTGCTTTATTTAGTGTTTTCCAAAATCTTCACTACATTTAATTATCTGCTGACAGTGTTAATTTTCTGGTAAATGAGATGTGACATTTAGCTGCACATCTTTTCATAAAAAAGATTTCAAATTGCATGAGGATGATATCTTAGGATGCTTTCCACTCATAACAAACCTCCCTGATGTTTAAATGATTGAAACAAACTATATGCCACACAGGGGCAAGTGCCTGCTTTGTCTAATTTAGCCAGTTGGTAATCCAGCTGTGGCTGAATGAACATAAACCATACATAAGATAGTTAAGTGCAGTTGTAGTAAAAAAAATGCAAATACATTTATTATCCAATCCAGTTATCTATCAGAAATGATCAGCTATATTTAAAGGAAATTAAAAATTATTTTGCATAGGGTTACAATACAGAGGTTTACTTAGCGTTTCTACTTTTTATTATTGATTAGCTAAATTTGTTTAAATGTATGTCTTTTTTTAAACATAATCATTGTGCCGCCACATTCACACATTTGGTCAGAGAGTCAAAAATGTAGGGAAATTCACATTTCCCAGATATGTGAGGATGTGAGCACTTGAGCTTAGACACCAGTACCACCATGAACAACCTGACCTATTCACAAAAGATATGATACTTATGAAATATGTACCCAAAGTTTTTATTCTACTTTTATATCTTTTTCAATATATAGGTTCAGCCTATGTTGAATATTATTTACTTTAGCCATGCTTTAGCTGCCCTTTTCCCTAAAGCACTCAGGCAGATAATGCATCCTCCTCTGAAGAATTTATTTCTCATGTATATAATGGCTATGTCAACAGGGAGGGCAAGCTTAAACAGGGATACTCTCTGAGGGACACTGAAAATGATGCAAAGACTTGGCTACTTGTATGTGAGCCAAGTGATGACATTTTAGCCAACAAAAGCTGAGAGACTTGCCCTTTCATTCTGTCAAACACGGAAAACTATTTGTGTGCCACTCAAACTGCTAAAGAGAGCTCAGTGTGATGGCACCCAGTCTAGATTGATTTCACTCCAGATAAAGGGTCCTCAGATCTTTTTCTGTTGAGAGAGATTGTCACTAGTTTTGTCAGAGTTTCAACCAAATACTGGACTTTTGAAAAATTGGATGATTCACTGTGACTTTATTGAAGTAGTACATTTCCACCAAAAATTAGGCCATTGATACATTTGACCTTTCAACTTCTTTATCTTAAATACAGAGACTGAATTTATGAATCAGAAGGAATTTGAACTCAGTCTGAACTGTATATCACACCTCATGCAAGGGTTCCACTATGATGCACAGGGAACGGATCTAAGTGCAAGAAAGACAGCTGAAAGGGGATGGATTCAAGTTACTGTCATCTTAATTGATAAACACACTGTCACCATGGTGAGGGCATGACTTATTGGTTAGCACATAAGAAGCACATATAGTTTGACAACAGTGAAAACTAAGGGTTCAGTTACATATGTTTGTGGTCTATATAAGTATACAATATGATAAACAATAAATGTTATATCAGGATTCAGTACGAGGTGCCAAGGTGGCATAATGATTTTAAAATGCAGCAATGAATTAGTTTCAAACAAACAAGATCTATTTAAAAAATAGAATCTGAATCTGAATAATCACTATTTAATGTTCATAATGAAAACTATACATGTTAAAACTAATACAATTTGTAAAATGAAAATTAATAAAAGTTTGTAAACAAGAAAGAACCAAATCAAATTTAGTTTGAGAAACTGTGAGCGAAGGTTCTGACTGTTGTTAACTGGCACCAGAACATATATGGAATTTAATGTGACATTTTATTTGAACACAAAAATGTATTAAATGATTACGTGCAAAACTCACAATAATTTGTTTATGCAAATAAAGCTGCTGTTAAGAGATATTAGTAAGGATTCATTTTCATAACAGGCTTCTGATGATCACTTAAAAGAGTCCTGCTTGTCCATGAGGGAGGAGGACCACACACGTCATACACTCAGAGACTGTTCAACAGCAATGAATCGGTGCACACAGTGGAAACATTGTGGAGCACAATGTAGAATCAAATGACACCAGTAACAACGCAGGAACACACTTAAAATGAGATTATGAATGAATCTCTTGCCTCAGTGCATGCTGGGATGGTTCTCAACACACTTACCTCATGGAACCGCATCATACGGTCATCACTCAGCCAGATATGTATGCTACTCGTGGTTTCAACGCTCCACACATTTTTCCTTTATTTCAAGGGCGCACAGCCACCCAAGATAACTTCATCCAGGGATTACAAATCAATCCTCAAAATGCTTTCAAAGAATAAAATTAGCGGATGAGAATGAAAATAATTAGTTTGTCCTGATCTCTGCTTGTTATAAACCACATTTTACAATCAGGTTCCTGGACTAAATTACTTGACAGTGATTTATTGTCAGAATGATATACCAAGTAAAAGCAAAGTCATTGGAAATTGTCACACATTTTAAATTGGATTTAAGTACTCACTTTAAGAATTAGAAGCTGAAAGCAAATTCAGCTAAATTTTCTTTACCAGCATTTGGAGGGCATGCCATACTCTTATTTAATGATTTCTCTGATGCTTTTGTTGTTGTTAGCCTTCTTGAAGGGTAGGTACAGGATCATTGGCTAACGTGGCTTTATGTGAGTCTTTTTATGTTGGGCTTTCAAAATGTGCTTTCAATCCCGTTGATGCTACACCTCAAAAAGGTCCAGCAAAGACCGCTTTTAACAACGTTTCATGATGACTCTCGATGTTTAATGATGACTCTCGATGTTTAATGATGATTTTATTTATTTTATGTTTCGTTTTATCTTTTTAACCTTTTGTATTAATGCTTGGTTTGAGAGTATAAATCTGTCCAATAAGAATTGACTTGAAAGTCTTTTTAAAATGGCCAGTGAGATTTCAGGGAGGCGTCAGGCTATGCACTTGGACATTAATAACAGGCAGGTTTCTTAGAAGGGCTAACATTAGATAAGGGCTGTATTAGACTGCCACGTCTTCTTCACCCCAAGTGCTATTAATATGCTTTATAGCATAAAGCACCTTGCACTTCTCTTGCAGACTTGCACTTTTGAACATGTGTACTTGGTATGAATTTTCATTTCCCTGTTCTAGCTCTGTTTTATTGTGCTGATGTGGCATCTTTTTGTTCTCTGTTTTTACGTGAACCCTGGCTGCAAAACAAATTTCCCCCTTGAATCTTGAAAATTATGTCCTAACGAGAGTCTCTATGTTCCTGGAACAAATATGTTTGCTTCCAGATGTTTGTTAATACTAGGGTAAAACCTCAACACTGATAAAACTAACTGTTAACAAGTTGCTCAGTTACATTCACATGTTTTGCCAAGATAATGTGTCCTTTCCATGAATACGTAGATGTCCTATAACAAGCAGCCATTAACACACAACAAACGGTCAACAGAAAGCTAAGCATTCACATGGCCTTCAAAGAGCTCTCAGGATTTACCCAAAAGTCGGCCGTCACCCGAGTGCTGTGGTTTGACAATGTCAGTCTGTTTTGCAAAGTGATGAAAAGTTCCAAAATTGTGTCTTTAGCCTCTATGTTTGCCAGGTCTTATGGATTAAGATGCTCTCCAGCTGATAAGACCAACTAAATCTAACTATCAGGCATATAGAGTGATGAAAAGAGTTCTGGATAATTGAGGTGCTGAGGCACTCTAGATGACTATCAGTCTCCAATAAAGCAATGTACTATCTCCAGTTTTTGGCCAAAATTCTCCTAATTACAATTTATCTGGATTGAAAATAAGAAGTTGCCATTCCCTTGCTGTCAGTGCACACTTTCCTGTGCTGCTCTCTGAGTGAATATCATAGCATTGAAGCGCGAATTGTCTTGAGCTGTGGCGAGTCACTCCTGTCCAGTTTGCATTGGCTGCTTCAACAAGACGTTTAAACAGGAAGACCCTGCTGGAACACCTTTGAACAATGGATTGACATAAAGTCACAGTGACTGCCAGAGCTTTAAAGAACTGATGAAAACACCAAAGATAAATGCCAAAGATGCTCTCAGCTGAGACAAACAAGGTAAGTGCTGATTACACCTGATGAACTGTGCTCTGATGATTTCAGATAAAATACATAAAACAAAGTTAAATAAAAGTTGATTTCAAGACAAATTGTCATTAACTGTAAAATCTGATGATGTTCTGCTGGACAGATTGTTGTTGTGTTGAAGCTGGTGAGAAATAATATTGGTGATGACAGACATGTGGAGAAGAAAAATCCATGTGGCTGGAATTTCAAACAGTCAGAGGAGAGTAAACAAACAAGTGCCTCTTTTTGTTTCCATTGGACCTAAAGTGAGAAGTTTGCTCAGAACAATGTCATTTCCGTCTCATATTCCATATTCACAGGATCCCTGTAAGCCAGCCCGTCACATATACTGCCGTCTATATGGAAGATGGGACAGTGAGGACCAGCTAATCCCTTGAAACTGCATGAACTTTGCTTTCTTTTTCTTTGCTCTCTTTATGTGGCGGGAGTCCTATGACCAGGAATCAAAGTTTGGGGATCAGGTAGGAGGCCGGCAGCAGCTCGCAGCCCCACCAAGCAGATTGCCTGCTGCTGTGCTGACTGAGGACTACTGCACACAAAGCATGAAAAGTGTGGATTCCGGGGGCTCTACAATCCCCGACTGGCCCGGGGAGAAAGGAACGGCTCAGTCAGCAGGCCAGGGCCACTGGAGCGATGAAAAGATAATTCTCCCCCCCACCGCCACTGGACCTCATGCGGCGTCAAACCATTTGTGAGCAGTGACACAGCCAGATTGGGCCGAAAGGATATGAGTGGGAAACTTCAAAACCTGCTCATGTTTCTGCGAACGTGAAAGGATTTGTATAACACATTCAGATTTGATGGACTTTCCCATGTTCTCTCTGAACAGCCCTTTTTTGTTGACATGTTCAAATAATGAATCTCTTATGTGTAGATCCCTTTTTCCCCCCCTGCTACCGAGTCCTGTTTCTAGTGGCCGGGTAGGGATGCTGTGCAGACCATTCCATCGTCTGTCCCAAGCTTATGGAGAACCGCTGACTCGCTGGCTTCCAGGAACCAGGGTGAGTGATTCTACTTTTCCTAGAGCAGTGATCTGTGTTTTTACCTCAAGCTGTCGGGAATTTGTCTGCTGTCAGATAGAGATGCTAACTACAAACTTGGTGCAATTACTCCTTTAATTTATCTGTTTCCTCAGGACTGAAACTGTGTCTGTGACTGACAACGATTCTGTGATAAGAGGTTATCACAGAACAATGAGATGTGCACACAGAGATAAGCCATTATCCTTGATGAAATGACCGTCGTTATCAACGCATTATCCAGCATTCTTCTCATAACTTTGCTGCCAAAGCTGCAGGTTTTCAAAGATAATTCCATGTGACAGTCAAAACTGTTACAAGATAACTGAAATTTCTGAGGAGATCTTAGCATCTGACATTAGCACACTTGGAGAAGACTATCTTAGGTTTTCCTCAAGAATAATGTAATATATGAAGGATTTCACTTTCTATTTGACATATAGACTGCGTGTCTTACACTAAGTGCACTTTCTTGCTCTGTTTCAGGTGCTGAAATGGAACATATATTTCTGATTCTTTTACTGTTTAGTAAGGCTTCATCAGTTGGAGCTCAATTCAATGGATACAACTGTGACGCCAACTTTCACAGCCGTTTCCCTGGTGAGGAACTCAACACTTTTTCTGTAAGACTAACTGGACGGAATTTACATGTGAATGTCTCTTTAAAGTAAATTTATCCACAAACTGGCTACATATACCAAAAAGGAGATAATTACATTTTTGCCTACAAACCAGTTCCTAATTTATGGTTTGAACACAATTTAAAGTGATGGTTTTGGACTGTCATCCCAGAAGTGCACTTCTTACCTAAAATATGATAAAAAAATAAATAAATCATAATTTTAATTTTTTTATAACTAACAAAATATCAAACCTAATATCTTGTGACTCATTTTAATGCCTGTATGCACCTGTCTCTGTGTGTGTGTCTTGCAGCGGAGAGGGATATCAGTGTGTACTGTGGGGTGCAGACCATTACCCTCAAGATCAACTTCTGCCCTGTCCTCTTTTCTGGCTACACAGACACTGACCTAGCCCTCAATGGTCGCCATGGAGACTCCCACTGCCGTGGTTTCATCAATAACAACACTTTTCCCACTGTGGTAATCTTTAGTATCAGCCTGGCGACGCTGGAATCCTGTGGCAATTCCCTGGTGGTAAGAAAAGCGGAAATGGTTATAATTGCTTGTTTAGCAACAGTATTACTGTCAGCATCACTGACACTGTTAATGATGGAGTTGGATTTGGTGCTTTAACTGTTATGGGTATACTTTATGGGTCAGAAATATTATAATACGAATAGCTTTGAGAAAATATTATCAAAGCTATTGAAAATATAGTTTACTGTAAAGGCTGAGTTATGTACAGTTTAACTGCTGAAAAGTGTCATAAAATGACTCATATTCTTAGATGACTTGACAGTTACCTTTGTAACATTTTTTATGCTAAATTATACAGGATAAACAATTACAAACTGAAGCGGAAAATTTTAAAAACAGCAAAAACCCTCCCCGCCGTTTCAGATGCATCTTTATTTGAGTCAGTTAATAGTATCCATGTTTGGATGTTGATAAATTGTGTTTTTGTCCTGCATATCTCTGTAAAGGGGCTGTCAGGATGATGACTGAACAAACAATCTTAAAACAGTTCAAAGGAAGTTCACAGTGAATCTGTTCTCTGTTCTGTGTTCAGCCGGATGCAACGGCACAGTTCCTGGAGGGTCCGTACTCGGATGAAAAGGGATTGAGTTGGGGATTAGTGAGGGGCCTTAGCATGCTCAGTAGTATGGCTGATGGTATCAGCCCCGGTCCGGTCCGGTGTGCCCACAGTAAGATAATGGTGGTTAGAGCCAGAAGGAGGAGTGTCACTCACACTGGTTTTGTTCGCCTCAGGTCTCCACGGCTCAAGGACCCAACGCTTATGGTAACCTGTCACTGGTGCAGATTGGAAACATATCAGGGTATATCGACACACCGGATCCCCCCACCATCATCAGCTACCTGCCAGGTCTGCTGTACAAGTTCAGCTGCAGTTACCCACTGGAATACCTAGTCAACAACACACAGCTGGCCTCGTAAGTCTCACTTCCACTTTTTCATTGGTTTGAAAGTGCTTTAGTAGGTTGCTACAGAGAGTCAGCAAGCCATCCATTGAAATAAGTTCAACCAATTAACAAATGGGACGATAAAAAGTCATGGAGGGACATATTGACTACTGAAATACGGGGTGGGCAACTAAATACAAATCTTCTTCATCTTTTTTTAGAATTTATGCTGTTCAGTTTTTGTTGACTCTGTAGAGAGAGGATGTTGTTTGTAATAATGTCAATTTTGAGTCATTATGCCAACGGGGTGAACAAAATAAAAGAACCACCGTCAATACATAATTAATACCGTCCACACACTAGCACTGACTCTGTCTCTGAGTTTGTCTTCCATGATGCACAACATTTTTATTAGAAGTATAATGCATTCAAAGACGACATCACCAGAACATTTTTCTGGATCAAGTGGGGAAGAAACAATATTTACCATGGAGAGACAATGTTTACAAATGGCTAAAAAAAATTCAGATCACACCGCTCTCAACATGGCAACAGCTGAGCCAGTGGCTCACAGCTAATGGTGCTCACCGCGCAAACAGTGTAAAAGGTGCTAACAAAGTAAACAGTGCAAACAACGGCAACAATGCTGACAGAGCTAACAGTGCAAAGCACCATCTATGCTTACAGAATTATTTTCTGATTTAAAAAATGCACATACCAGTGAGGCAAATGTCACTTAAAATATTGGAATCACCTTTCAAAATGGTTTTGGCAGCTTTGATCTTTTCTTTATCTTCATTGAAGGTCTGCAGCTGCAATCTCAGTGAAGGAAAGCAATGGTACTTTCATCAGCACACTGAATCTACTGCTTTACAATGTAAGTTCACAACAGTTGAGTTGAAATATCTGTTATTTTGCTGCACAGCAGGGGAGCTTATAGGCTGCTGCACTGGAGACAAAGCCATATACCAAAGCTATAATAAGTCAGCAAGCATCAAAGAGCATTCAAAGCTCTGCAGATACGTTAAATGAATCTACACCTTTTAAATCTGCAATTTCAGTATTTTCTGAGGATGATGATCTATGTATGAGATGGGAAGGATACCAAAGGTTATTTCATGCTGCCCAAGTAGGCAGCAAATTACCTTTAATCCTGTAATTGGAGAAAATTATTCTCAATTTACCCTCAATTCATGTCACACCATATGCTAAATTTAGTCAGTTTGAAGCAAACACCAGATAATAAATATGCAGGTTTTCATGAAGTGTAGTGAAACTGAACAAATCATCCTCAACAGGATGAAGGGAAAGAGTCGGGTATTGTGACAAACTTGCTGAAATGCTATTGTGGTTTATGTACAGGACTCGTCATACATTCAGCAGCTGTCCATCCCCATGGCAGGACTGACCCTGAAGACGCGAGTGTTTGCAGCCGTAAAAGCTTCTAACCTGGATAGGAGGTATTCAATCAACATCCAGCCATTCAATCTGAAAAAGTCACTTTATACCAAAACAACATATTTTTTAGAGGGAGAGTAGGTTACCATATCCATTTATGTTGTCCATTATGAAATAATGCCATTGGTACAAGCACAATGTAATCAATGTAAGCAACCCTAACCCACACAGTGCTGTAAAGTGATACCTTTGGCTGCAACACAATGCGAAGAACAACACCACTGGCATATATTTAGATGATATAGAAGCTGAATAGGGATTCATTCACAGTAAAAGTAAAAAAAAGTTCTTAATTTAGTCATTAGACTCATTTAAGGATGTCTCAGAAAAATAACAGCTTGTAAATGTAATCAGCCTGCTTTATAAATACGCATGAGACAGATGAAGGATTATGCTTTTAACTGTGTTATTTTGTTCACCTGAGAAGAACTTTTGTGTTTTACTGCTCCCATTGATGATACACACAGTGCAGGGATGCACCATGTCAAAGTCTTGACTCTGACTTTGTACCTCTCTTTGATCTTAGATGTTTTTCTATCTGATCTCATGAATTCTGACTCTTTAAGACTCACAATTTGTGACAGAGCATGAAAACCACATCGTACATCACACTGCTGGTCCTGTATCTTTGTAATCGTTGTTGGAAATACATTCTGCTGAGTGTACACCTGACCTCTCCAGAGAATTGACCAAATCCCCTGATGTTCTCTGACTAGATCAGGTTTAAATAGATCTAAATTTGATCATTTTTAGGGGATTTCATAATCAGCAGCAGCACCTTTTGGGAAAGCACTTTGTGTTATTGCTTCTAAAAATGACTTATGGTTTGCTTCTGTCAGACAGACTTATCGACTCCATTGTTTTGAACATGACATGATTTGACTATGTGAAGCCTTTGTATAATAATAATAACAATACTTTCATTATTATTATGTATTATTGTATTGTGGTCATTCGATCTTGCCTGTGGGGCTAGTCGAAGGTGGGAGAGTGACTTTGCCTGAAGGGTGGGAGTAAACACAAGGATAGTTCACAGATTTTAAGGGGAGATGGCTCATTGTTTATCACCTTATCCTTATTTCCTGTCACCAGAAATACATTAACTATGTCTATGGCATGCCAATTTCCAACCCTTTCTCCTACAAATATGTTGATGTACTACAATGACATGAACAAACTCACAACAACCAGTTATTACCATTTATATGACAACAAAGCAGGTAGAATAACATAAAACCCAAATACCACGATTCAACAGCCCTCTGCACATTCCAGCAAAACTTTGGCGCTAAAACACCCATTCCGCCGCACAGGGCATGGGCCATTTAAATATTATTCACATCAGAGGGAACAATATTAACCCAATCAAAAAAAACGACGCGATAGAAAAATTAGTAGTAATGCTACTGCAGATGTAAAAAAGCAAAAGCTGCTGTTCACTATTTAAAGACGAAGTCCATCCTCCTTTCTTTGTTTACAAAGAGTTTAATGACGCGGTTGAACAGAACATCGGTGCGGTTCAGTCCCAGCACGAGGTTTTCCTTGATTCATGGATGCCAGTGATGACAGTCGAGCCTCCCCAGTTGTATTTCTTAAATACGTTTTAATGCGTTTGAGGCCTGAACATGTCCGCTCGACAGAGGCAGTAGATATTGGGATTGTCACCACCAAACATGCCAAAACGCTTACATATCTTTAACTCTTACTACTACAAAGTTCTGTTAGCTAGTTTCACAACTGTCACGCTAGCCCACTGACCAATCAAGCCGCACGTTAATGCTGACGTACTTGTAGGCCAGCTAGAAGCTCTGGCATTTCAAAGAATACGCCCAACATGTCAAACTAAAAATGTAATTGGTTGAAGACTATGACAATCAACAATATCGTCCAGAAATCGATGAAATCTGATTGGATAAAAGCTCTACTTAAAACAAGCTGCACTGGAAGCAGAGCAACTGAGGAAGACAGTAGCTGTGAAATAAGCTAATGGGAAATATAATTAGAATACATGTAGTGTATTTATGAAAAATAATTAAATTATAAAATAGCTATAACTTTGTGATTCTGTCTAGGCCAGCAGGGAACGCTTGCTGGCCCTGACGGCCCACGGGATTTAAGATGAGCACGTCTTTCCTCCTACAGCAGATACATGTGAAAACAGCCTTTTAGTGTCAAAATCCAAGCGAAGGAACAATAAGTACAACATTTTTGAGTGGATGAGGACTTTTACTGAAAAAAATCAAAAATAACTTGATGACCTGTTTTGTACTTTAACATTATGAAACATTACTCCTCATATTTTTCCTACAAAAGCCAGCAACAATTTCCGTCTTTACAGGAACCAATTTAGTTAGGTTTAGGAAACAAAGCTACTTAGTCAGGTTTAAGAAAAGATTGTAAAATACTTTCTTAGGTTTAGGCAACAAAACCTTAATTATGTTTAGAAAAAGAATGTTGTTTGGTGTCGGAACTACATTATGAGAGTTATGTGACAAATCCCTGGCTAAAGGTTGTTGGTTATCAGACCTATACACCTCCCTTCGCTCCCGCCCTGTGAGTGCTTTAGTGGTCTTTATACTTCGTCGTTCATGATAACCTGGATAACATATGAAATAATTTCGTGGGATATCTACGATTTACAGCGCATTATCGTCCGTAGGTACAGCTACGTATGCTGGTTGAGACCAGCCTGCATAATTAACATTTAGGCAAAACTACCATCTTTGTTAACCCTAACAAACGTGATTCAAGCAGGAACGGAGTCTCTGTTGTCAAAGTTTGTGCGACCACCATACATACTGACTGTCTCGTATGGCTTTGGAAGCGACCTAGTAGAATTTTTAGGGGGCAGGACCACACCTCTACCACATCTCTTCCTGCATTCTCATAAATACCCATAAATACCCACCGAAACCCATTCCGCTCTTCCGCATTCCACACCAGAACCAAAACGGGCTCTTGGTTCTGGTGGAATGCAAGAGCAATCGAAACATTTAGTCAGTAAGTAACCTTCTAACGATCTCATTTCACGATCACATCTACTTACCTTGTTTCCACTATGGATACCATCTCGCTATCCCTTTCTGACGACGATCTTTTTGGACCAGAACTTCATCACCACTGAGAAAGATGCCAGTTTCCCACCATCAAACCAACTATTCCGGCCTCACGACACGCAGCCATCACTACTCTCCAGCGAGGTCCCATGACAACCAGCCTTCTTTAATCTTCGATTGGACCATAGCCACTCTTCAAAAAACAGTAAAAGAAAAAAAGAATTCCTTGTCACAGATTGGACAACAAAGCAAAACTTTTCAATACGCACATGTCTGCCTGCCGTGCTTACCGCTCAGTAAACACCAGTCCTCTTCTGGATGACTTCATCGTGCACACGCCACCAACATGCCACGACATCAGCACTCCAGTTAAAGAGAAAGTTCACCCATATCACCTATCACAAAAGCGGCAGAAACAGCAGCAGCAAAAGCAAAGGCCACCTTCAGCCAGACCAAAAAACACAAGGGCTTCAGCAACATTCAATTGTTATTTAAGCCATTTATCAACGCTTCCGACATTGGAATTTCGGGGGTCCCATCCCAACACCAGGACATCAGCCTACCTTGCCACCCAGCACCAGCTACCTCTCCAGCCAGCCTGAGCAGGGGAACCTGGCAACAGTTTGACAGCGCCTCCTGCTGCTTACTTTTCACAGCCACAGCAGCCCACCTCAGCAGGGGCACCAAGCAACGGGATGCTAGTGCCTTCTGCCGACCATTCCCAACTACTGCAGCAGCTAGCTCTAGTTGAGGCTTCCGGCACCAGGATGTCACTGCTGCTGCCTGTGTGCAACAGTTCAACAAGGACACATACTCAACATGCTCGACAACGCATTTTCCTACCGCATCTGCTGCCGTGCAGCCATTTCAGGCTCCTTATGCGGTGCCTTGTCTCACCCAGCCTGTTTCTGTTCCATTCCTGCCCATGTTAAGCCACAGCTAGCCCATAAATTTCTCTCGCCTATTGCCCTTGGCCCCTCCAGCACCCACACCTCTGAAGCCTATATCGTCAGCCATATAGTATAGGTAAAAAGGGGTAAGCCCATATTTGTCCCAGTGGCGGGGGGAAATATTACTCCACTCTTAGGCTCACCTTCTGCTGCAAAAGCAGTCCTAAACTCTTCGACACCCTGTCAGAAGCCTTCTGCTGGATCCTGTCTAATAACCATAAAATTCCATTCCTTGTCCATCTTTTGGATGATTTTCTCATCATCTGCTCTCCCTCATCGCCACACCCTCCAGTTTGGTCACCCTGACTTAATTTTTTTCCGAACTCGGAGTTCCACTGTTGACAGAGGGCCCATTCACATCCCTTGATTTTTATCGGAATCCCTCTTGACACAAAGTCGTTTCACTCCATCATCGATAGCCTATCACCCTCAACCCTCTCATCTTACTGGACAGCTTGGAAGAGCTTCCACTAATTCCATGACCAGTACAATATAACCTTTCCGTCATTTGATCTGGTCCACGTGACCTGTTTTGTTACATTTGCTCATTCCGTTGCTTGCTGTTTTCCTGCATTCTCACTATCTGCTCCAGATACAGCAATCCTCACATTGCTTTCACCTTAGAAGCCATGTTCTCACTAGGTTTTCTCAGATGTTTTGAGTTCACTGCCTCAACCCTCCACTTTGACCAATGCCGCCACGCCTGCATATCGTCTTATTTCTCAGAATGACATTCTACTTAAAGAATTTCATGGTGCCTTGAGATGATTGAGATTCTCTCATCATCTCAATATCTGGTCAAGTAGGTACTAGATACTTGTCATGTTCTCTCCTCGTCTGGCATATCTCCCGCCCTTTACTCTTGACACTGTTTTACATTGCATTACATTACATTACAGTCATTTAGCAGATGCTTTTATCCAAAGCGACTTACAATAAGTGTATTCAACATAGGTATTCAAGATAACTACTAGTCATCAGAAGTCATAAGTGCATCTCCTTGTTTACACAAGCATCTAAGAGCATGAAAGAGAGCATAAACCAGAGCAAAAGTACAGTGCAGAAACAAACGACTACAATAAGTGCAGCAAACTAATACGAATACAATAAGTGCAACAAACTAGTATGAATACAATAAGTGCTGAGTGGAAGGCTCAGGGTAGTACTTCTTGAAGAGGTGAGTTTTAGGATTGGAGCCGCTACCTCGGCCTCCCGTAATGGTGTCCCAGATCACCTTATTCAAATCATGGACCGATGGTCCTCTCAAGCATACCATTGCTACATCCAATCAGATCTCAAAGATTTCAGACTTGTCTCAATCTTGTCTCAAGTCATTGGGGTTTTAGGGATTTGTCATGCCCGGGTGCCACGGCATGTTCTTTGACGAAGCTCTTTTCAACTCATTCGACCGACCAGACAAACTACACGTTGAAGCCCTTCATTTATGTATTTATTAATACATTGTTAACTGCATACGATATATACATGTAATGCTTCCGACACAAAAAAAGGAATTCAAGGCAACAATTACTTTTCTATGCAATACATAATTGGGAAAACTAAAAAGTAGTATATGGATATAATTTCTAGTAGACAGGGTTGTAATAGACAGTTCTATCTGTTGAAACAATACAAATATCATCAGCAGGAGAGGTGAGCATTGTGCCATCAAAGTGTCTGAGTAGCCTTTACATCTACATCTACATAATCTCAATTGCATTAAACTCCATCAACTCTGCATTTACTAATCTTTAATGTTAAATAGATGGAACGTTCTAATGGACTACTGTTACACCACACCCTCTGGAAACCCCAATGATGACCTCCGCTATGATCTTTTCTTTAGGTAACAGATCTATGGTTTTGTTCAGTTCTTATATTTCTGTTTCTCTCCTTTCCAATAACTTTTTCTGATTTTCTCTCCCTGAACCAGCTGTGAAAAAGACCCCCAGACCGCCGTCTTTGAAAATGGAAAGAGCCAAATGGGCCGCTTTGCCTTTGAAGTATTCCGCTTTGTAAAGCACAAGAATCAGAAGATGTCCACAGTCTTCCTACACTGTGTCACCAAACTGTGTAGAGCAGATGACTGTCCAATGCTCATGCCAGTGAGACTAACAAAGGACACTTTCACACAAAGCATGACATACTATTAGGATAAGATATAACAGACGTATTTTGTCAGTATCTCTCTTACACCCATCTACGGCTCCATCTTATGGAGGAAGCATGTGACAAACAGACTCCGAATTTCACAGATATCAAACATTCACTTATACACATCAATCATCAGTGGTGGAAAGTAACTAACTACATTTACTCAGTTACTTTTGAAGCACAATTTCGAAGTACTTGTAATTGACTTGAGTATTTCCATTTACTGTTACCTTACTATACCTTACTAAATTTCAGAGGGAAATATTGTGCTTTTTACTCCGCTACACTTTTTTTGACAATTAGAATTACTATTTATGTTGCAGCTTAAGATTTTACAAACAAAACATATTCTTTAAATAGTTTAGTTTATGAATTAAACTACCAAAATTGTGAACATCAGCTCCAACTCAACCATCTATATTAAATTATTTTTACATCAGTAGCTTAATAATCAAATATTAAAAGATAACAATATAACACTGGATGATTTTGTACGAGAACTTTGGCATTTGCTATTTTAATTACATTTTGCTGTAATACTTTTATAATTTAATAATTTGAATGCAGGACTTTTAATGAAGTCTTTCTACATTGTTGTAATGATACTTTTAGTTAAGTAAAGGATCTGAGTACTTCTTCCACCACTGATAACCAGACAAAATTAATTACCAGGCCACGAATGAGTTTCTAGTCACAACAAAATCTGAATTTCAAGTAATCATTCAAGAAATGATTACATGATTCATAGCGCCAGGACCTATATATTATCTTGAGGTGTTTACTGACTTTCTGGATATTTATTTACAGTCAGATATCCTTTATTTATTTTAAATCACTGGCTCATATAGAAAAATGTATCTTCCTCAATGTATCAAGTACAACTTGTGATGTTTTCTGCCAATTCAGAAAAATGATGTTATATCAGAACAGGCCATTTATATTCCTCCCGTCTCATATTTCAAGACAATGCTTTATCAAGACCTAATTGACAGCAGCATTTAAGCAGTTGATTGTAATTTATAAAAGTGGTAAAAACAGAGCAGCTGCATGATATATTGTAACAGGTTATATCCTTCAGTCAGCATATATCACCTCATCCTTCTTTAATTTTTTAATTATAGAAATTGCTGAGTAAGTACAACACCTTCTACCACTATATCTCTCTTGACCATTTTTTATAGATATGTGGCAGCAGGAAAAAGAGAGATGTCATAGAGGGAAATGAATCTAACGCTGCATCTGGGAATGCCGTCCTGACTGCTGGGCCAATCATCACTCGGAGTGGTAGAGTTTCTGATATTCCTTTCTCTCAGTGTCTTTTTCCTGCCAACCACCTTTATCTTTCTGACATAATCCAAACTGCACTGTTACTGACTGACTAATACCCAATACATGAAGCCAGGCTCAGACTACAGGAGTTCTGGACCGATTTATCCCCAATTTACCCCTCCCGACAATCGGAGGAAAAATATGATCCAGGAACTTGGTCGGTACCAGATTATTTGGTAATGTGAGCGTTTTACAAATCCAGCCTTAAACCTCCCGAAATGTTCACAGCCTTTTCGGAGCAGTCCCGTTAATATCCAACATCAGCTGACCTGTTATTATGAATCCCGCTGCTCTTCCAGGCTAATATTGGCCAGGTGTCCATGCCCACCGAGGTACTGGTAACCTTATGTGTTTGGGTCCTATGCCATGACCAATACCATGATATTTCCATGAAAATAGTTTGCCTACTCTTGGTTTCATACAAAGGTTTCGGACATACTAAAAAGTTTGCGTACTAAATAGCATGTTAGTATGGAATTTTGTACACAACTGCAATGTCCGTTTTGTTTACATCTGCTTCCCCGAGAGATCAAGGGAGGTGGCAAGTTGCTCCGTCTGGCATGATAATCTTAATGATAGCTTGTAGTGTGTGATATGCCATTATTTTAGATTAGAAAAAGGATCTGTGATGCAACCCGATTTCAAAATCTGTTTGGATTTTAAAACTTGGTTTTTGAGCCTGGTTTGAGCTTTTTTAATTCTTTCAAACTCCACAAGTCTTCTCTTTCTGTGATTTCTACAGATCCATGTATTATTTATATCTGAATTGATTTTCAGAATGGATATATATTAAGAATGTATCAACCCTCAGGTTGTTGATTGATAGCGATAACGTATTTCTGCAACCTAGATGGTTAGAGATTGCTGGAAGGCATCCTGTTGACTCATGTACTATACAAGAAATGAACAACACACAATTGGACAGTTAACTACTCTGTTGCTCTTACCTTAAATGACCTTTAATTTTTTCACAGATGAAACGCCAACCAACAACTCTCAATTGGGTAAGCCCTCACATTCTGTGCATTGTGTTGCATTAGGGTGGCTTGCCTTTACTAATTGCACTTAAATTAGTTATATTGCTACATAACACCAGAAAGAGTCATTGATTGCAACTAAGTGTAGTACGAGCAAAGAGAGTATACTTTTTTAGTTGAGAAAAACTTCAAACATTCATTGTCGCTTATAGTTATATTCTGGTCTACTTGATTCTAATGTCAGTGATGAAATTGGTATATCTGCTGTTAAGATGGATTTTTCTTTGCCCTGATTGTTAGATGTTGATGCCTGTTTGATTCCTGGTGTTTTGGATGGCTGAATCATTTTCTGCTATCAAACACCACTGTAGTTGAGCTGGAAATATCTCAGCATGACATTACAAGTCGTGTAATTTTTCTCAGGAACAAGAAAACAAACTAAATTGCTCTGTGCATCACTAATAGTGGGGTTCTCTATGTGGGATTTGGCAATTAAGTTGTAGTAGAGCAAGTGTTGAAAGGTGGAAGAAATAAGAACTGATTTGATTGCCTCTTTGTGGTTTTTCTGCTCTAGCCCATCTGAAAGCTCCAGTGTTTCAGATGAACACAGTAACAAGCGCGCTCATCTCCGGCGTGATCATCCTGGGCGTCATGAGTGTTTGCTTCTTCATCTTCTCCCTCACTCTCCTCAAAGGCAAAAGTGCTCCTGTCAGCACCCTGTCTGGAGTCCGAAACCCAGCCTTCAACTGAGCACCTAACACAACTCCCTGCAGACTTTCCTCCACAACCAACAATGCTCAGCGAGGGGCAAACAACATGATGTAACATGATGTTGGTGCATGTAGTCATCTTTACAGGAGAATGCAAGTTAAATGTTGATGTAGGTCTGTGCAATGTGCATTAGTGTAGAAGTAAAGCAGGACTTTTTTATATGTTGTTCTGTACTTTGTGTTTCAACCATGTGGCAGGCTAGGCCTCAACCTGCCTGTAATTATTTGTTGTGCAGTTTTGACCCACATTAATTAAATACCTCAGCTATACAGCTTTCAATTGCAGGGTATAGGATCAATTAAAAGGGCTTACAGTACATTATAGTAGTGCATGATCTGTTGATAAGACATACACTTCCTGCTTAGAGGCTGAAATATGAAAACATTTCATTTGGATAAATATAACTTAAGAGAATGAGGGAATTCTACTGTATGAAAATAAAACCTTCAATTAAGTGATTCAGTGAACTAACAGAAAGCCTCAGGCTTGGAGCTTAAAGTTTTCTCAACATAAAATCTAACTTTTAAAAGGGTATTTATATAATAATTGGAATAAATCTTTAATTTATTAATATTGCTACATATTAGAGTGCTAGTCTTTTGAATTAATCATTTGAGAGGTCTGTTCTACCTAAATATGTATTTCACTCTTTAAATAGTTTATTCAATGTGGCAGAAATGAAAGTTTCATTTATACATGTACCCAATGTAATTGTGTATAACTTTCCAAAATTCAAAAAATGCCATTGACGATCTATTCTTGAAATGTACAAATTGTGTACAATTGTGCATATTGCAAATATTGCGCTATGACTTGTGATTAAAACGTGCCCGGTGTCATATTTCTAAACATACAGTATGAATTTCCTCATAAACCCGACTGGAGAATTTTAGTTATAGCATAAACGGTTCCTGCCCCAGGGAAAGCGGGACAAGCTTGCGCACCTAACACGGTGGTAACTCCATCGGCTGTCCCACCTACTAGGAAAAGGTTCCTCTTGGAGGTGTCAAAACAATACCTTCGGCCTTTTATCTCACCCTGTAGCTGAGTCGTTAGGATTTCGGAATTATTGTCTTTCTGAAAGTCTTTTATGGTTACGCCCGAGGAGCTCTCAGTAGGATGTAAACCTAACACCCAGTATGAATAGTTATGTACATCATCTGTACTTTACTATTGCCTATTGTGAACATCTCACCATTTATGACTAACAGTGCCAAGTCTTCACCCAGGGAACTTGCCTTAAACTCCTCTGGATAGCTTCTGTCGTCACATCTGGGTCACACGGTTAATGGACAGGGGAAGAGGGTTAATTAAATTGTTCTAAAAAACCAGAGTACTTGGTTTGGTTTCAGTCACTTACAAATGGTAAGGCCGTGTTTTCATTATATCAACTGAATGTAAGAACTGCTGTAGGCTTGTTTGTAATAGACTGTAATGATGATACAAACTGTCAGTGTTCTTCCTAAAGTACATTTGCCAATTGGCACCTTGCCTGCAGTGCTTGTCTGACAGATGGGTTATGATTGATAATCACACACAAATTATGTATAAATTATTTAAATGTAAGTGTGATGTCTGCAGGTTTAAGCTTAAAATATGTTAAATTGCACACCATCTGGTGATCATATGGAACTAAGCCTTTAATAGATGCTTTACTAGCAAGAACCAAAACACAACCATGCAATTTTAGAATGGTTAATAAAGTGACAGCCCTTCTAACTAAGGGCTAACAGTGCTAACAACGCTAACAGCGCTAGTTAGGTAACCAGTGGGGAACACTCACATGCACTAAGATGCACTAAAAGCACACACTGCCCGAATGTTAAATATAGCTCCTGTAAAGAAGATAGTACCTGCGGTCACCATGATAGATCTGGATTATCAATTCAATTCAATAAAGCTTTATTGGCATAACCATAATATTACACAGTATTGCCTAAGCACATTGTACTGTACAAGGCAGTACAAACAGGAAAAGATGTAAATAACAAAACACAGTGTCAGCAAGTTTACAATGCAAATACCAAGAACTGAATCAGCAACAATATGAAATTAATAATAACAAACTGTGTGTGTGTGTGGTAATATGATTTTCTTTGTGTGTATGTCTATTCGGGTTTACGGAGGGGCTTGTGATTCACTGTTCCTCAAAGTGTGGCAGATAAAGAATCACTCTCTGTGTGCTCTCCTAACAGGATTGGGATTTTGTTCATGTTGGTAACGTGGCCAAATTCAGTTTTTGAATTTAGGGAAATATTTGTTCCAGACTGGCTGGTGTTTGGTGCATTCTGAAAGTGTAGCTCTGCCTCCACTTGGTCTTCCTTGCACAGCTGGCAGAAGCACTGCTCTTTTGGGAGCCATGACTTGTTGTATCGGCCTGTCTGGATAGCCAGGTTGTATCACTGAGTTTGTACTTTGTTTAGGTTGTTCTTTGTTTAGGATAACCTTAATGGCCAGATAGCACTGCATTTTGCTTTGTGTGTTCTAATTGGTGATATAGTTTTGTTTCTGATGTGTCATAATTCGGTTGACTCTAATGGATCTGGCCAAATTCTGGTAAGAAAGAGCACCCCATACCTCACTACCATAGAGGAGAATTGGTTCAATGACAGATTCAAATTGGATGTAAACTTTTCATTGCATAGAATGCTCTGCGTGCTTTCTTTCACAGTTTATTTATTGCTGGGTTGAAGCTTATTTTCAATCCCAAATGATCTTCTACAGTGCACATTTGAAAGTCTGCCTTTTAAAGAAAAACTTGAGATTCAACACCCCGTGCCCACCAGCTATGGGATATTTTTATAAACCAAAATCATAGAGTTAACATGGAGTGGTTCTCCACTGGTGCTGGCTTTTCAGAGAAGATGCTTGTTTGCTTCCTGTGTGGCTTTCAGGATCTCAAGCATCTTTGTGGGAGGATTACCAAACATGAGAACAGCAGGACAACATTGGTAAAACTGAAAGCAGATACAAACAGGGAATTGAGCAGTATAACTGCAAGTTGAGGAGGGGAGTATACATAGACTGAGTTCATGTATGAACTGGATTATCAACTGTGTTAACTGATTGGGAAACCAAATGCCCTGCGGCCTGAAATGGAAAGAGGTGGGCGAAGTGATAAGAAGGTTTATTTATGGAGCCAAGTTGTGGTTGATGGCAGACCAGGCTGGGTGAGGTTTCACAGGGGAAGCGGGCATGCCAGCAAGGCAGAGGATCCTTAGGGAGAGGGGAAGAGAACAGTTAGCTCCAAAGCAACACAATGAAAACACAAAAAGCGTGAGGCTTGATGCAAAAACTACCATGTTAGCTGAGACAGGAGTGGTTGACAAGCCAGGGTAGAAATCCTGCAGGCTGATGAGAAGCAGGCATGCAGATTGGTAGGGGTGATTAGCTGATTGCAGAAAGGTGTGTATGATGAGCAGAGCAGGGAGAGCCAGGAGGATCACACCAAAAGATATAGGGCTGGAAACACAAGAAACACTACATGCTGAATCCTTACTTTAGTGCAGAGTGTGCAGCAGTACAGCCCTGTGTTCATTAGGGCCCACACATTCACATACAAAGAAATGGGTTGTTTTTGGCCGCTAACATTGAAGTAGTGTTGACTATATTTATTAGTCATGAAACATACAGTGTTTCATGTTCTGAGGCCAAACTGTCACATATTTGATAAATGACAAGAATGTACCCTTGAAATATACAGCAGCCCCACTTATGTAGTTACCTCCCATCCCTGCAAAGTTGATGGCGGTTGCTCTCTTTTTTAAAGCTAGATTGCTAACTTCAGCCAACCAGGTGCTTACTTGGACAGTTTGCCATTGATTTTCATCTACATGACAACCTTTGTTTGACTGAAAATGATAGGATGGAATTTCCTATTCAGTACTGCTGGAAACTGCAGCATGGATTCAAAGGGAAATTCTATCAGCAAGATGCTCAGTTACTGTGAGGGAGATAAGTTGGGGATGACAAGAGAATCATTGAACCTTTCAATCTGCCAGCAAGCAGAAGTGGGCAGCAGCGAGGCTAAAGTAGAATAGTCTCTTCCTCTGCCGGTTCCGCTCTCTCACACACACACATGCAAACACAAAACCCCAGAACAGCAAAAGTAAGAGTTCAGTAATTATTATTTTATTGAGTAATACTTGGAATAGTTATATTACTAAATCTTACATTTTCTTTGGACATAAGCATATATGTGTGTCATGTCAACACATTTTTTTCTTCTACAGTAATTCCTCAGATAAACCTGTAGAAGGCACTTTAATCATTTGTTTGTACCTAGTCAGTTTATATAATGTCTCACCATCTAAATAACTGTGCCTCCTAATGCAGTATATGTATAAATAATACAAATAGACTTATTAATATACTCCCAATACACTCTGTGTGTGTTGAATGTGAAATTCAGGTTTTTAATTAATCATCCTGGCGGGGGAAGGGGGGGGGGGGAATAATCGTCAGCTTCATTGGTTTGTACTTTTAAAGTCTAAACAGTGTGTACCAGAGGGCTCGGCAAATAAAAACATTTAAGATTTCAATATAACACAATTAACACAAGTGTAGAATGACAGAATATTTTGTCCACTGCAATCTTTGTCTTCTCTGCTCCCACTTGACATGGAAATGGAATGGGTGTACCATCATTATGGACAGTTTATACTGTCTGTGTGAGGAGCAAGAGAAGGAGAAAGGTCCAATTGAGGAAATATAAAAATAAAAAAATTAGATGCATCCTCTGTTTGTAATTGCCCAAAGCCAGTCATGTCCACTAGATGTCCCCGGTGAGTTTCATTACATTACAGTCATTTAGCAGACGCTTTTATCCAAAGGGACTTACAATAAGTGCATTCAACATTGGTAATCAAAAGAATTACTAGTCACCAGAAGTCATAAGTACATCTCCTTTTCCAAACAAGCATCTAAGTTTCTGTCCTCTGTTGAGCACCTGACTGCCCTGGCTATCAGTGGCCTTCCTGCACGGCTGCTTTTCATTTGCTCATGAGCTCCTCTGTAGGGGACAGTTTCCAATATGTTGAGACCAGCCTGGTTGTTGTTATCTGTGTCTTTTACCTTTTTGGATTACCTGCTGGCAAGAATGAGGCTTTCACCAGCCTAGGTGAATCACCTTTCATATACAGACCGGTGTATGGTCACACAGCATTCACATATGGGAATGAACATGTGTTATATGTTTTTCCCGCATTAAGGTTTACATTTACAACAAATATGATAATATTGATTGACATACAATATGAAATGTTGATTTAATCGCTATTGAGTCAGATCATCCAGGGATTGGAAGCATCTGAAAACACTCAGCATGACACAAGCTGGATAGTTTAGATGTCTTTCTGATGTGACAAAGCCACTAAGAGTCACTGAACAAAAAGAATAAATGGCAATGCTGAATTTTTACTGCAGAAATTTTGAAATTTGGTTATGTACTTTTAAAATACAGTAACAACCTAATCAAAAGATAAGTCTGGTGATACTCTATATTTTTCTTATTGTCAGCACATGACTAAACATCATCATGTTGCCAGAAATACTTGTAGTACGCTGAATGTTCAGCTGAAAATAGCCCTCAACAAATGCACTTCCTCCGGTTTTAGTAAGGTTTACATTAAACAAAAGTATTATAATACTTGACCTTATAATTCATTGTAAAAGTCTTGATAATGTGTTATGATTATTGTTATAATGCATTATGGATATATATGAGTGCTTATTCTATAATTATACAGTGCTCTAAGCTAATTATAATACATTAGATACAAATATATATATATAGACATTTGCATCACAGAAAGTGTTACTGAATTTTAACTGTATTCTTGTAACAGTCTGTTGGTTTCCAACTACTGTGACTATGTAGTCATATACTATGTATGTCATATGCAGATGATTTTCTTCCAAATGTTCACCATGACGACTCTGAATACTATTGACCAAAGCTGTGTCAAACTACTGTTATCAGTCTGCTGAATTTCTTTTCACAGATTGTGAATTTAGCTGGATTTACCCAGATGTCCCACAGTCAGTAGTGATTCAATGATATTATTGCCAATTTGTGTCAAAGAACATTCTTCAACTGAATGTCTTGTGTTCTACTGAAGTGTCCTTGAGCAAGCACTGAACCTCCCGCTCCAAGGGTGCAGTTTTAAAATGGACCTCTGACCTCTCTCTGGAAATATGCCTGCAAAATACAGTAATCAATAAAGTATTATATTAAGATCTTTGAACATCAATAACATTACATTCAAATTGACCTTCACTACTAGAGTGTGGAAAAAGCTCATGGAAGGTGCAATGCGCTCATAATACATTTACTGACTTTGAGCTTTACCAGAAAATAAAATATAAATGTATAATCTGCAGTGTAAGCTACAACACCGATTGTATCAGCTCCAGCTAAATATAAGCAACAAAAATCTTTATTTAACTTTTGTTTAAGTCAATGTTACTCAACATTAAATGTTCAGGAGAAGCTATAATGGGTTGATGCAGATAATTTGTTTCCTTGTAGTATTCAGTGAATATGTTTTTGTATTTTTTTTCTTGATTTCAATCCACACATCATTAGTTGTATTAACAGTCCAAGTCTTGTTCAAGTTACTTTTAGTGAACAAAAGATGGGTTTAGCTTTTGGAAATCTCACATTATGTTCACAATACAATATAATTAAGTGAATCAGTGATATAGCACTTATTAGGTTGTACTAACTATATTACCTAATATTATTTGTTCTTGAAGTTAAACTCTGGTTATGTATGTTGTCAGTGTTTTTGTCTGCTGCCCCTAATAAAAAAAAGCTTACATAATCACTATAATATTCCTCTAACAAGTCACCACTCGTTACATTCCTATGATATTGATCCGGTGAGAATAACCCTGCAGTGGTTCATTTGTAGCTCATTTACAGAAACTCCATCATGCATGTAATATGATACATTATCATTGATAGTATGTGTAAGGACCCAGTTTGTTTTTACCTCTCAAAAATAAATTAATAATTCTGTTTTAGGGAGAGGTTTATCAATACCAAATCACAACTGCTGGCGATTAACATGTTATTAATAATGACAATATTGGCAGTTTCTCGTAATCTCAGGTATAAGGAGCTACTCAACAGCCCGACGGTATTTTTGCACGTCTGTTTTATACAAATGAGATTTGTAGGATGAACCTCAGTGGGCAGGTTCACATCGCCCCTACACAGTTACTGGAAATTAATTTCACGGAGATCTTTTTTAATAATAGTTAACTGATGCTTTATTAAAAACGCTGCCTTGAAGGTGGGGCAAACAAGGCGGAAACAATGCTGCCTTCGGGTGCCCCTCGTAAACTTTTCAGCGGAGTTGTCAGAAGCCTTAGTTGACAGACTACATGGAAGTAGGCTGTAACTGGGCATATACCTGTTCTCCTCAACTTGCTGTCATAGCCTCCAGCTCAGTTTGTGTTGACTGTGTTTAATGCTCTCAGAGAGGCTCGAGATCCCGAAAGCCTGTTCTTGACCAGAATAACACAAAGACAGCAAAAAACCTTCACTTTTACATTATCTGAATTGATAATAACAATCACATACTAACTCAAATTTCTCAGAAAATCTGATTCCTAAAGTTCTTTATTAAATGAATAAATACTGCAAGTATTTTCCATTTGTCAAGTATTTAATTCACACATGAGAATATAAAGCCATGCGGTTATTTCAGACCATTTATTTACTGACTTAAAATATGCTATATCGTTATGGAGATATGAAACAACCTACATTGTGATAGAAGATTTTGACCATAACTCTCAGGTCTATTTTTACCAGCCATGTGGTTGATAACGATATCCTGCTGCTGATGGGCACCAAGTTGTTTAATCTCAAAGTGTTCCCTATAAGGCCGACTTCCCCATGTGAAAACAATCCACATGGATCATGGTGACAGTAGTTCTCTTCTATAAAAGAAATACTAACTTCTGGCAACGAAATGATAACAACAGTACTCGGCAAATAGTCAATCAAACTGCAGTGGGACTAAAGACCCATGGCATCATGTGTGCCATCCACGTTCATTGCTAAAAGCGTTGGGCATGCGCTCTGTTGATTTCCCACACTTGTGGCACTTGACATTGAGTGTGTGGAGCTCTAAAGCCAAGCACAATTAAAACACTAATTTATTACTATTCTATCAGCCACTGACCTTACATTGTAGAACAACCGCATTGTCTTACCTCGTAGCCTGCATAAATCATCCCCTCAACCAATAATGTTTAGTCAAGTTTCTAGTCTACTTTACATGACTTTCGTTTCGTGAATGCCTCAAAGCTCTACGCTTCCGCAATGTGAGTTCAGGCTACTCTGAAAATCCCCCAACAACAGAGACTTTAATAAACTGTAGCCTTTGGCATTGTTTGCTGACCCTCACGTGGATTTAGGAGGAACCATATTTCCGACAGCACCTCAAGGCAACATATAAAAAAAAAAATCCCCGAAGAGCTTCCTCCTCCTCCTCCTCCTGCTCCTCCTCCTCCTGTCCTCGCAGGCAGCTCTCTCTGTATTTCACCTGCGCTCCCTTCTGATACTGTGGTGTGTTTCGGACTTTCCACGCCTCTTCCAAACCACAGTGACATATCTGCGGGTCATATTTGAGCAGTCCAAACCGACTTGAGCTCCTCATCTCTCCAGGACCGCCAGAGGTATCCACAGAACCACTTTGTCTCTGAGGATGGACCACGCTGCTGTCTTGCTGCTGGCTCTCGTGAGCGCCGGGACGCTTCTCCAAGGTAAGCCTCGTTCAAGTCCTAGAATCAGCCTTTGACAATAGTGGACTCGGTCTACCGATGTGGTCTCACATAGGTAACGTTAGCCTACTGTAGCCACGTGACGTTCTATTTAGTCTACTAGTGACTTCGCCTGAACGTTAATACCTGCAGAGTGAAGCCACTTCCACCTGAAGTTATTTTAATCTGTGTACTTATTATGTTTCGTCATATTCACATCGTTACTCTGGTTTAGGCTGCAGGGACGGAATCAATGGGAACATCAAATCCATCTTTGGTTTCTAAATAGAAATATTAGCCTATCGCTTAAAAAGATAAAAAGAAAGGAAGGAAGAGAAGAGAATGGCGTGTAGCTAAACTGAAAATCTTTATCCTTATTGAAACTTTATAGCAATTCATGTACGAAGAGCTCTGCCAGCTTGACATGTTGGATGAACTCGTTCCTGTAAATAAACAGGTGTGCAGCTCTGACTGAATACAGGTGTGTGTTTAGATCATCTTAACAAGTTACATTAGATAAAGCCCTTCAGAGCAGTGTGATGGAGCTGGGTTTGAACCCTGGGGTTATGTGTCGCTGCCTTCAGCTCTTTTTAAAAAACATTAATGACGTAGTTGTAATCAGTGAAATCCAAGCCTGTGTTCCTGTTTGTGGTTGTGTTAGGTGTGGCTGTGTGTGTGTGTGTGTGTGTGTGTGTGTGTGTGTGTGTGTGTGTGTGTGTGTGTGTGTGTGTGTGTGTGTTTTTGAATGGGCCAATACGAGGCCAGAGAAAACACACATTCACATTTCATGACTTTGTCATTCATGTTTTCCCTCTCAATGTCTTAATGCTGTCGACTTGTATTTGAATAGAAGATAAGCGCTCCTCCTTCTAGTGTGTGACAACGCAACATCTAATGAGAGTCGTCTGTTTACAAAGCAATTCAATATTCATCGCCCTGAAGGGTGCAACCTGGAATTCTTTTTAAAGTCCCTGGGGCTAGCAAAGCCCTAATTTGGTAATCTATGGTTCAGTCCTGTAGCATATGATCTCTGATGCTGATAGTGAGCAGCTTTTCTTGGTGAAGAAACAGGGGCCTGGCTTTGAAAGAGTTCAAACACAATCAGCAGCGCTGGCACCTCTGACATCGTCTTGTGTCACTTACACATGATAAGTCCGAATAAATGTCCTCCCAGCTCTTATCTCTGAGTTGTGTTTGTGTCACTGGACATCTCTCGGCGTTCACAGAGCTGCTCTTTGTCAGAGCGGTTGGAGGGCGGGCAGTCTGTCTGGCTGGTGGCTGAGTGTGTGTGTGGTGGGAGGAGGTGATTGGCGCTTGAACACTCGACACAGCCAGGGTCACTGTCTCCATCACTTGATGCTATCTGGCCTGTGTCCGGATCAGCGACTCCACAGGAGGAGGGAGCGCATCATTTTGTGTGTTTGTGTGCGGGATTCACATTACAATCATGATAAAAATCCATATTTACCCTCCACATAGTGACAGATAGCAGCGCAGTAGATAGCAGCTGAAGTCAGTTTTCAGCTTGATCTCTAGCATTCCTCACATCAAAGAGGGAAGGCTTTCAAAGGGACTCTCAGACTTAGAAGTTTGAAGCCACGGGAGGCTTTTAGGGGTGACTTTAGAGGGGTGAGCTGCCTGCACAGATGTGAGCGGATACAAAGTGTGGGCTGTTGGAAAAAAAAGTAGAGGTGAATGGTGGTAAACACCGTTTGGAAAAGTCATCTTTGTTGACAGAGAATGGCATTTTAAGAGAGAGGTTTCTCACATTAGGTGTGTCAGGTAATGGTGAGCACTTTCATATAATTTAACACCCATTTTAGCTCTGCAGTGATTTCTAGGTCCACTTTAAAGAGCTTCTGTGGACTGTTGTAGAATGTTAGTAATAGTGTCCCCAATAGGTAATAAGAGAGCCTTGGGGCTGTTACAATTTTCCAGCTAGTCATACTTGTAGTGACACATTCATATAGTTATGACCATTATGATGGGAAAGAGGCTCTTATTAGCAGCCCCCTCATTCATTCTAGTGGTTACACTCCATTGACGCAGCGAGGGTGCCAATGCAGAGGGCTACGGCAAACATTAGGCACAGTCATCGGGAAGGACAAGTGAACCTAACCACAAAAAGTGACCCTCATTTGGCAAGGCATACATACAAGCACACATTCCTGGTTAGACTAATGCCATATGTCTACTTGTGACTGATTGTCACCGTGATAGAGTTGTGAAATTCTGTCAGATAAGATAAGATAAGATAGACTTTATTGTCCTGAAGGAAATTTGTCTTGGAAACATACAGTGTCTGCAATACAAAAAACACCACAAATAACATATTGCATACCTACAGTACATACACAGACTGTCGCCAGTCCACATACACACACACACACACACACACACACACACACACACACACACACACACACACACACACACACAGTACCTACAGTACATGCACAGACTGCCACCAGCCAACAAATACATTTCACGCTGTACAACACACCTGTAGTGTATAGTTAAGATAATACAAATAAATTACGCTCTGACTAGCTTCCCATTTAGGGAGTCTCACAGTGATATCAACCGCTGTTCAGTGTTTTGTGCCTTTAAGCCTGCAAACTCATCTTTTACTCAAACTGGACTTCCAGAATCATATTTCATGTTTCAATGTTACCTGAGGCAATAGCAGTGGAGTCTACTTTACATGACATTTGTTTTGTGAATGCCTCAAAGCTCTACGCTTCTGCAATGTGAGTTCAGGCAACTCTGAAAATCCCCCAACAACAGAGACTTTAAACTGTAGCCTTTGGCTTTGTTTGCTGACCCTCACGTGGATTTAGGAGGAACCATATTTCCGACAGCACCTCAAGGCAACATACATACTCAATAATAAAGACCTGCAGTCCTGTCCCCTTTATAAGATGGCCTTTGTTCCACTAACCAGATAGTGTAGGTCTGCTGTATTAGAGATACTGTTTAACTAAGATATGGGCCTGTTTCTGCCTCAATGACAGAAACCTTCATTGGACAGAACAGGGAGTAGTAAAAGCTACTGAGGAGAATCTAACCTGGGGGTGAGGTGGCACTTTGGCGCCCTGTTGTCCCTCTTTCCTCTGTTGTTGGTATAACAGACCAAAACTCCATTCTTGCAACAAAGGGAGGCTCATAAAGTTAAGTTTGAATAAAATGTAACTTCTAAGTTTTACATTAGTTCCTGTTGGCCTTGATCCCAGCACTGCAGGGAGGATAATCTAAATGATCATTGTTGAAAAAACAAGATATTTATTAACTACCAGTTAAAGACACACTCGGCAAATCACCGAATTGGCACATTGCCAGATAAGCAATAAATCCTCCCAATGGCATGATGTCTCTTCATCTTATCGCGGTATTATTATTAATACTTAAATGTTAAATTGTACTTTAAATGGGTTAGGGTTACTCTGGTGTCAAGCTGTGATCCTTTCTTAGCACTGATGATAATTCATTCCAGTCAGGCTGTAATTATATTCTACACAAGTACTTTGAAATGTACCTAAGTACAAATATGCGCAGAGGTGAAGCTCCCTTAAACCAAACTGTCTCCTCTTTAAAATAATTTAAAAAGGAGTTAATAAGGAGGCTGCTGCTGGAAGTGGGGACAGCCAGACTAGATAATGGATGTGGTATGCAGCGGCATTTCTAGTTGTTTCAGCTTGGGGGACGGGACGGTTTGAAATGCTATCTCCATCTGCCCCGACATGGCTCGGCTCGTCTTTTTCTGGAGGGAAAATACCTTTTGTGGGGGTCGGTGGTGGTGAGGGAGGGGAGGGGTGGATATGTGAGGAGAGAGGGGGGGCAGCTACCTTCAACCACCTTCATCCAACAACAATCCAGCAGCCGAGTTCTGAAAGGTCACAGTGTGTTTGAAGCCCCACCTAAATCTTTCTGTCAGATGGCTTTAGTTTGATCTGTTATTCAGAAAGCCCTGTTCAGACACGTCACATGAACATCCCATAACTTAGCTTTTGTCACGTGAAAGGGGTTGAAGGTTTACACGGTTCCTCTGTGGGTTGAGAAAACTCCTCCTCCCATGAGCTGGTGGTCAAATCATTTCAAAACCGTGAAAAACCGTCATTCAGTGGTTTAACTAAATGCAACGGTGTTTTCTTTAAATTCTGAAAAGCTGACATTTGGGAGAAACAAAGTCCTCACCTCCAGCAGCGCTGATATGTTAAAGAGCTGAGGCAGTTTGGGACGTCAGGAGGATAATCTCACCGATCAGAAGAACTGTAGTTATAGTATTCAGTCTACAGTAGGGATACAGTAGGGTAGTACATCAGGGATTCAGCAGTACTGCAGGGCTCAACAGTAAGGGCTGCCAGGTTGCCATAGACAACCATTTTGAGAAATTGGCAACCAATTATTGGCCATCACTTTGTAAAAGAAAAAAAAGAAAGAATTGGGACAGTAAATTGTGCTTCCTAAATAAATTAATTTTAAACATTTGTGGCATGAGTAATATTTAATACTGCTGTTAGAACCAGGTGACAAGTTCCACTAACGCGCCAACGTCACAATCAAATGTGCAAATTCATTGGACCGACAGGACGTTTGTGAACTATCGGCATCTTTGAGCTGGATGGAAAATTATACCAACATACACACGACATGTTCACATGGCAACTAAACGCTGATGCTTGTTTCCCAGCCTTGCAACCATTTTTAGAAGTTAGTGTTGAGCCCTGTACAGTTTCCTCACTCCAGCTGGATTAACAGCTGGAGTCAAGCAGGCAGGCAAAGTGGCTCTATTTAATTCATTAATTTGTTAATGAAAAGCATTGTGGAATAAATACACATCCTAGAGACACACATGGTCTTTAATAATCTGTCCTCTCACAGCTGCAAAATTAAATCATTTTTACACAGCTTCATCATTAACTTTACCTTCTTTGAAACGATTTTCCTTTCCTTTATTTACTAGGTCTGTTTTATACAAAATGAACACAAGTTACATCTTACTTAAAGCAGTACAATGCTCCTTCACATCTTGAACCAGCAGCACAATTCTCTGGTGATAATAATATGTTTGTCTGGCCAGGGTGTGACGCTTTATGACAAAGGACCATGAGGTAACCTATCACTGCAGAGTAATGTTGTGAAGTTACAACAACATAGTTAATGTTTGTCTTCTGTGTCTGTCTTCTGTGGCCGCTCTATGTGGAGGCAGTAATAACAGTTTGAACCTGTTGCTGCTGCACAGAGCAAAGGGAGACTCAGTAGGGAGTAGCCCTCTCAGTCCCTTTTGTCAAGGTAAGAAGTGTGTCTAATGCTGGGGCCTCTCATCAGGCTAGCTTGTGTGTTGGGCAGTATAAGCCCCCCCCCCCCGCAGCTTTCAACAACTCCCCCAACCAAAAATGCACCTTGCTCACCGAAACGTCCAGAAAGAAGCAACAACAGTAGCTGAAACCAAATGAGATCATGGGTAAACCCACGCCCACACACACTCACACACACAACTTCTCGTGAGGCAGTATGATTCATGTGGCACTTTTCTCCCCGTGGTGAGTGTCAGGTTGTTTCCATCTTGTAACGATATTGTGGGGAAATCATTTCACAGGTCATGAAAGCATGACTGCATGCATCAAAACAAGAAGTGAAACATCTGCAGATGAGAAGCAGCTTTGTTAAATGTGCAGGGAAATTAGAATTCAATGAAGTCCACTAGCATCTTCTCAAGAATGAACTCTGCGGGGAAACGTTCACAAAATGAGGCAGCAGGGGAGTGAAAGCAGTTTTGTAACTTGTGTTTCTGACTTAGTGACTCATTTACTGACGGGCAAAACAAGAGTCAAGCTGTTCTGAAAGTAATAGAGGGAGTCTTTTTGTACCAGTAATGCTTTAAATCCCATGTAGGAATGTGAGATGGAGAGTCTGCTCATTGATGGAGGAACTGTCCCTGGTGATGTCATGGGAATTATTTATTCTGCCAAGCTCAGAAAGACCCGTAAAAATGTCCCTGTGCACTGAGGAATAATTTGATTATGTATTAAGGAATGCCATTAGGTAGTAATAGAGAGTGACAGGAAAGTATGGTGGCTGGAGGTGTGGGGGTCCACAGGTTGGACTCAAAGGCCTCTTCTTCCTTTTACAGGTAAAATGAAAATATTAGAGAGTCCCTAGCTGATGGTGTTGATGGGGGAAGTTGGTGTTGGTAGCAGAGCACATAAAGCCTTTTTACACTGAATCAGTGCGAAGAAGCTTCTGTTCTTTTGTTTGCCTCCAGCCCTGACTGCTGTCATTTGAGCCGTCACAGAGATGGGCCTTCTATTAGCCTTAGCTAGAGGACCTTCTCAATCCCCCTGGAACCACACTCCCTACTGTGCGTACATGGACATTTAAATGAAAGCTTTATCATCAATATTTTTAATTGGCAGTGAAAGAAAAGCTAATGAATGTGGTGTTTTAAAGACATTTTTTTCCTTATATTTGTATAGTTGCTGGTGCTGTGTGTGTGTGTGTGTGTGTGTGTGTGTGTGTGTGTGTGTGTGTGTGTGTGTGTGTGTGTGTGTGTGTGTGTGTGTGTGAGATTTAGGGTCCTGAATGAATGACGTAGAGTTAGCATGCTGTGCGCACAAACACTATTATTTATGTAGATAAAAGGTTATTCCTACACAGAAGCCCCAGCTGTGCGGAGCAGAGAGGACCCCTGAGGCTTTAAATAAAAGATAGAATAAATGTAATTGCAATTGGCAGCTCACTTTATAGTTACTGAATATATTAGTAGAGAGAAGGAGTGGAACAGAATTTGAAGACAGATCTGTTTGGTGGGCCACCCTAGGGGACAGACTTAACAATCTGATATATTCTGTACTGATACTGAGGAGACTGAAAAAAGCTGTAACTTAGTGAGCTAACATACAAGTATCCAGATCCACCCAGTAGCTGAGGTATTTGTAAAACTCAGCATCATCCTTTACTCCTGACTGACGTCTTTCTCATTGTTGAAGTGAATGGTAACAAACCTCCTGGGATCCTATTATAACTCACTCAAAACACAAAGAAAATCAATAGCCATGAAAGATGTCTGATGAGATGACTCCTGTAACCAGTGGTCATTACCGCAGCCTCAGATGTCAGCGAGCCGGATGCAGCTGAGAGTGGCCCCTAAAAGGAACCAGAGAGGAGAAAAAGCTCCATTACCACTGAGTTGAAGGAGGTCTGGAGAAACAGCATTCATTCTCCTCCCTGGAGATTTCACAAGCCTGTATTCTACCACCTCACAGGTAACATTCAAACTTAATGGAGACATCGCACAGAATGGTGCAGCATTCAGTATCTGAGTATATATGAGTTAATGAAGAAATGCAGGTCTCAGGATAAGCAATGATCCCTGAATCCTTGGATTAACTCACTGAAGAGACAACCTGATGCATTTACATTATGTGGATAGACCATTGAACCAGCTACGTACTCAATGAAGATATATAGAAAGATGAATGATAGCCTAACAGATCCATGAAAGAATATTGCTGGAGGACTCCACACTAAACAGCCTGATCATAGATACTTACACGTACAATGGACTAATATGAAACCAGCCGGACACAGTTGTTAAAAGTTAATTGTGTATTCTCTCAGATGTCTATTCATTGACAAACAGACTGTGCCAGTTTCTAAACTAAACACAGACTTGTATATTTATGAACATGACCACCTGCTATTTGAGAAGCAAGCATTTGACCTGCTGTTTGACCTACATTCAGGAGAGGTTCAGGTTCAGGTCAGCTGGGTTCTGTTGAGCTAAAAAAAAATTAAGCTATGCGAGCTGCCTCATGAAATACTTCTACAATACAATAATGAAGTCAGTCATTAGCTGCCTAATTATTCTTGCCAGAAGAAAGTTCAAGTCCACCTGATGCAGATATGCTGAAAACTGTTTGCATAGGGTGCACATATCAGCCTCACTCTTCTCTGTTTGTTAAGGTGTCAAAACACCTGTGACATTTAACAAAAGTCTGCTCTGTGACTTCCTCCACCTTTTGTTTCACAATATTTAATTTCCGCACAAGCAGGTTGTCGTTTTGCAGACAAATCCTGACCATCTTAAAGACAGCTGGATTTGACAGAGAAGCATTTCTCTGCATGCCAAAATATTGTGTTACACATTGTATATGTAGGTAGGGCACAAACATGCATGAGGGGCAGAGGGCACAGCGCTGTGTTTAGGCCTAATACTGTGCAGGCAGGGGGATGTGGAGTCTGTGTTGCAAATTCCTTCTTGCTGACAAAGAGTGGTGGCTGACAACACAGGCAGCAGAGGAGACAGGAAAGTGGGTCATGTTGACATTGTTTGCTGCTTTTAATTGGTGCATCCCAGTGGCTTCACAAAGCAAGCATTCATCTCATGTTTCCCCCTGAAGGGTCCTAATGCCTGATGAAAGCACTGCAGTTGTACATCACCCTGTTTGTGTTAAACCAGCTACAGTTTACTGCACCTACCAAGTCCCCAGCACTTCAGCTCCCCGATTCTTTGTAAGCATCCAAATAATGGTGCTGCTACTGTTGGATGTTGTTATTCAACAGCCAAGATGCTTTGGACTCAACAGACTGACTTGAATGAGCCGGCAAGGGTTCAAACCACAGCTTACAATGCAACTTCAATGTTCTCCTAGTTAGGATATGCCACTGAAGACATGATGAATTATTTCTGACTCCTTTTATTGTGAAATATTTTGTGTGTTGTACTTCTTGGGTTGTACAGAGATGAAACATGGTGTGAAAATGTACAACTACACTCTGGATTGAAAACTTTTGTTTAATTAACACAGCAATTTGTATGGAGGAGAGTATTGATGGCATTGTGGCTTTTATTTTATAAGGTATCTTGGGGAGAGTAAATGCAAATCAAATTCTGCAGTTCCTTCGGCACGAATGCTAAACACACCTTGATGCACGGGTAGTGAACATCGGGAGGAGAGCAAGTTTCATCTGCATAAACATGTATGTGTCTCCTCTTTCCCAAACACTTAGGAATGCTGCAGTTTGGGAATATACAATACAGCTTTCAGATGCACAGCCAGTGCGCTCCTGACCATACACATTGTCCGACTCCATGTCGTCTGGCTCGGTTAAGGCCAAAAAGAAAAGGCCGTTCTCTTGAAGCTTTTGTTTCTCTTTTCAAATTGCTCTTACATGAGCTTGGACAAACAGCGAGTTTCTATCTGTAACATCCTATTGAGCAGTCATGAGACAAAGAGAGATTTGTCATCCCAGCAGGCAAAAACTGTACTTTCTATCCTTTGAAATACTGAACCCCACAAGGATTTCAAAACAAAACACAAAGCAATTGTGAAAATCATTATTTAGTAGAATTCATGAGGCTTTTTCAGTCCTAGTCTATGACTAGATTTGCGATGTTTTTTCACTTCCCTCCTTGACTTCCCTTAAAATGTTGCTGGTGTGTTTTGCTGTTCTCCCTCCAGCTTGCTGTGTCTGTTGGTAATCCTAAACCGCATGCAGCCTGAAGCTGCTGGCTTTTGGTTGTAAAGCTGACAGCCACCTCTACAACACAATGCTTCATATAGGACTTTTGTTGTGGATCTCCAGCGCTGTGGAGCTTCTCAGGTTTCAGTCCTGGGACAGAGGAATGCTGCCCGTTCTCATCCTCATGTTCACACAATGTGCAGGAGTTTCACATGAATACATCTTAAGGGGATTACCACTGAATGTCTGCCATTACTACCTGTAGAACATTTATATCTGTATTTATTTAGCATTAAAGACGTGAAGAGAAAGGGAGTGTCCCTCCCTCTGATCTGTGGTGACACATGGTAGCTCCATAGAGAACAAGGCAGAAAATATGAAAAAGGTGTCTGTCACAGCTGCTAATAGCACCATATTTTAATAAGGAACACCTGAATGTTATAATTGAGACAATTATTCTCGGTAGGCAGCGGTCTGGGTCTCAAAAATGATCCGTTAATGATATTTGAGTGACAGTCTACATTTAAGATTTCATTTGACAAATGTTATTTTTCGTAACTATTGTGGTGTGTTTATGTGCTAAAGGAATAGTCTAAATTTCAGGACACCTGTGCTGGCGGCTGTATACTGTAATATTTAGTTCATGTGCAGTTTTGGCTGAATAATAAACAGAATCTGCAGCTTTGAAATGTAGAGAAGTGTTATATGTTGACAGCAGTTTGGCTCTGTCACTGGCCTTGTAGCTGTTTTTTGCTTTCATGTTTTAAGCTGTGCCTGAGTGTCTTTAATATTAATGTTTTGACTCTCATGCATCATATTGAAGTTATGAATCTGAAAGTGAGTGCTACTCTTTTACGGAAGGACTCAAACACAAAGATGTTTTATTTCTTGAAGCTTTCCCTTTTAGTTAACAACAAGCACTTCAAACTGGAACACATAGCACTATGGAAACATTACAGGTCTTTAGGTCTTAATCTCGAGCACACCCACCAACAGCTCCATGGTGCTGTGGATTTTCAATGCCCACTTCATTGCTGGGATTTGTGAAAAATGAGGTTGGGGGAATTGGGAATGGTTGCACTGCACACCTCACCATCCAGAGTTAGTTTGGCGTTGTGTTTACACATCTCTTTGCTGGAGCTACACTGTTTATTTACAGTCTACAGACTGCAATTGTAAGCAGTGATTGAGAGATTATTCTATTGAATGGTGCTAAGACCTGTCATTATGCATGTCTTAAACTTGTGTTTACTGCCTAGGGCTCATCTCGGTCGATCTACTTTTTTAGCTGTCGGTGTTGTTCTTCTCTGTTTCTGTTGTTTAGTCTGCATCATTAGTGCTGCACGATTAAGGCCAAAATGATAATCACTATTATATTGATCAATAATGAGGTCACAATTATTTATCATGATTATTCCTTGATTTTAAGGACAAAATATTTTTCATTATAATTTCACATTAAAATGAACAGAGCACTGCTTTCTAGGGGTGGGGGAAAAAATTGATACAGCATAGTATTGCGATGTTTTGCGTGGCAATATTGTATCGTTCTTTTATTATATACATTTTTTGGTACTAGAATAATAAAATCAATTGCTTTTTCAGTCAAACTCTCAACATGGCTCTTAACTAACAGTGCGAACCACGCTAACGGTGCAGACAAATGCAACAGTGCTGACCGAGCTGTGTTTACCTGGGGGGGGGGGGGGGGGGGGGGGGGGGGGGTGTGCTGTGCTACCGTGGTGACGCCGTTGGTTGGGACAGCGTTATCAGCTGTGACTAACATGCACTAATAAAAGCATGCACGGCCGGTCAACAGAGCAAAGAGAAGCTCTGATAACAAAACACAGAGAGAGAGTTCATTCTCTGCTCAGGTAGACATTACTCCTCTATATCTTTACATACATAATAGCTGTTAGCTGCTATGGTAATGCACTGATGTCATTTATTGCTCCTTTAATTGTGGAAGGCCAAAATTGTGATTGTGATTAATATTTTGACTAATTGTGCTTTGGAGAAATACAGTTTCACAAACTTAGCAGGCATTCTGTTTTTCTGGGCGTTGGGTTAAATTCACCCTACTAGACAAAAGTACTTTTTGTGACTTTAATCTCTGTCTGCTCTTTTGTTGCCGTTCCTTTCTCCTTACATGCACCCAATTATAAACCAGTCAGTCCGGCCATGCACAACATTACTTGGTACATGGTGTTTCCTGCATTTAAAATATAGATTTCAGTTTGTTCTTTTGTTGTGCATCAGAGCCACAGTCTCAGCAGTACACTGCAAACACCGCCTCCTTTCCCTCGCTCATAATCATTTCATTCTTTATTAACTCCTGTAGGAAGATCCTCTGATTACATCAAGTCAGCAGCCCTGGTGCTGGTAGTGAGTCAGCGTTCTGCCGGTGGACACTTCAGGGCAGCGGGTGGTCTGACAGTGGCCATGACAGTAGTGCAGTTACTGACAGTGGTCTGTCAGACAGCACAGTGGTCTGACAGTGGCCATGGTCTGTCAGTAACTGCACCACCTTGCCACTGATCCTCTCTTACTGAGAGTAACTCAGAGGAAATGTGACTGCAATCTCATGCAAAATGCAAAAGCTGCTGACAACAATATGCTTAATTTAGCAATGTCGTCTAAAAGGAACTTTTTAATGCCAATTTTTATTACATTTTCCACAAATGAAACTGAATTTGGTCTTTTATCTGTAGATTTAATTTATACTGTCTTATCTTTCAAAAGCTCATAACTTGGTTGCTCTTCTGTGCACACGTTAAACTGCTGTGAACTGGAATTCGTATTGAGGAAACACTTATCTGAGTGTTTAGGGATGCTTTGTGCTGCGTTTGTCCTGGCTATGACTTCAGTAGAGACAGCTAGCTGCTGCCAGATGAGATGACAAGACAGATCTCATACTAGTGCTGCTCCACAAGCCAAGTTTTTCTTTCAGATGGACTTGCAAGTTAATGTCCCACTGTACTCTTTGTCAGGAATTTTCTTGAATTTAATTTTAGTAAGCACTCGTTGAGTTTCTTAAGGTGGTATAAGGTTGTTCAAATGGAGATCACAGGAGTGTCAAGTAATCTTCAAATAGTTGAGGTGTTTTCACTGTCATCATCATATTACTTCAGAAATAAAGAAATAAGTTCTCATATGAGCTGCAACAAAAGAACCTTCCCAGCAGCCCTAAGATCTGTGATCCAGGCAAACATCACTATACACTGTTACCTGCATGAAATGCTCATAATGTGAGAAGTTGTCAGATCAGTCCAGAGAGAGAAGCGTGGCTCGTTGGTACAGATGTCAGAAACTTTCTTGTCAGAGTCAGAAAAATCCACCAACCTAAGGGACACAGGGCCGAGAACGTGAACCTACAACACAAGTGTGATGCCTGTGATTGTATGTTAGGATATAATTTGTTGTGAACAGACAAGATAGTGTTTCAGGTAAAATTCCACAGGCATGATTACTCGTCTTTGAGCAATCTTGGAACCCACTGGCTATCGGTCTGAGGGCGATAAGCCTCTGGGGGCATGGGGCTCTATTTCTGGGGTTCTGGAGTATAGCCAGCGGATATCCGGGCCAAAACTTCTTTTTCCATGTGCTGCTCATTGTTCTCAGTTTGATGAGCAACTGGAGATGAGAGACATTGTGATCAACCGAATTATTTCACAAGTAGCCAGTTTACAAGCTCATTTAAAATGTCATATATAATCCTTTATAAGCTCAGTTAAACCAAGAAAAAGCTAACTCTCACCTCTCTGGCGGGTGAGGAACCGGAGCTGGTGCCGTTGTTGGAGCGGTACCAATTAGATATAGTCTGGCTCATCGCCACGCATAGCAATGGTTCTGGAGCCAAACTCCTGGAGAGGGGCTGGACTTTAGATGGTTGCCTCTATGCGACTGCGAGATACTATGATTAAACGTTATTTTTATTTACTAACTGTAGCTTTAACCCATCCTAAGCATTTAAGAGCAGACATCTGAAAAAGTACTACACTGTTTACCTCATTTCCAGCTCCCCTTACTCATCATATCTGTCTCCCTCTCAACAGGGAATTCCACACACTGGAATTTAGTCAGGACAAAATACTCAGGGAAAACAAATCACTACAACATTCCGTTAACAGTCTGACCACTCAGTTCAGCCCTGTAGCGTCCTAAAACAAAGCCATGAAAGAGACTACTCTGGACTTACAAGCACGCAGCATGAGATTTCATTTTGCTTTCACTGGAACAAACCCAAAACGACCCTGAAAAATCAGTGAATGAATTTATGACCACACAGCTGAAACTACATGAAGAGACAGTGAACAATATCACAGTCCACTGTGCACACTGGGGCTGAAGAACTCCAACAACCGACCACGGCCGATCATGGTGAAATTTGATCTCTACAAACAAAAAGAACTAGTTCAACGACAAGGGAGACAGCTGAAAGGACCTCCACCCTTTCCAATGCTCTCTCTCTCTCCCTCTCTCTGTCTCTGTCTCTCTCTCTCCTCTCCTTATCCCTCCTTTTTTCTCTCCTGCTTTAGCTCTTTCTATCTCATTCTATTAAAGACACGTATCAACTATTTACCCACCAAAGATTAGATAACTCCTTGCCCTGGAAATCAAGGAACACCATACACATCAAACACTGGAAAAACATAGTTAAAAAATATATATCAGAACAGAACTCCACTCCATCTGGTCCTGACCTGCTGTACCCTGCTGTTCTCTGCTCTGAGGCCAGGAGTATTAAGGTCTAATTTTAACTTCAGTACTGGATGAGAACCACTGGAAGCTCTGCCTCTTTTGGCCTTATTGAGGAAATACCAGGGTGATCTCCCATGGACCAGTCAGAGATAACATTCACCACCACCAGGCTGTTTCTCAGAATAGTCTCAGCATTCAGGTATTTCCTCCTGGACTACTGCCTCTTTGAGACAACACTCTTAACTCAACAGCGGCTTGTGAGTCAATCTCTCTGACATTTCTTTTTCTCACCATGTATCTTTCAACACTATTGCTGAAAGCTGCGACAAGGTTTTTCCGAGCATGTTTACCACTGATAAGAAAGCAGGGTGGCATTTCTGTTTCAAGGGATACTTCTGGAAAGATCCCTATCTCTCTCCTCCGGGGAGAGCGAGACAAAGAACACACCTAATCTCAAAGTTGTCTGATACTGAAACCAATGGTGCAGTTTTCTGTCATGGCCACCCAAATAAAAGGTAGCCCTTTCCTCATTGAGAAGGCTCCGCACACATTTACTGTGCAAAGGTGCAGCACATGTCATCCGTTCTTGTGACTCTTGCTGACATATACAGCAGCTAATAAAGCTAACCTGAGGTCACTGAGGAATGGGCTCCTCTCCAGCAAGACCATCTCACTGCCTCTGCTCTGGCTTGCACTTGGCCTTTCTTTAGCTCTCTCTTCTCTGGCTAGTCCCATGTGTTAGTACATTTATATTGAAGTGCAGCCATTCAGTTGATCTACTGTTTTGTATTGTTTTCACATTGTCTTGTTCTGTACGATGGCACCAGCCGCCTTATTTGGAAAAAACAGATTCTATCTACATGGACTATTGGACTATTGAGTGAGCATGTACCTACAGTACATGTGTTGTCTGCACTAACATAATGACGTTGACTTTAGGACTTTTTACACTCTTTACATTATCCACATTTTGCGTATCTTCCTCAGAAATGATGAGGGGGGGCGGTGACAGAACTGTCATTTCACATATTTAAAGTTAAAAAGGATTGCTTGTGTCCACAGAGGAAGAAAAAACTGTGATATGCAAATGAGCCCGAAATACAGAGTGGATAAGCTTTGTTCTCCCTCTCTACCTCCCTTTCACTCCCGAGGCTTGAGCCATGACATGCAGCTTTGAAGAGGGATGCTTTGGTGCAGTCAAGAAAGCTGATGTGGCCCTGATAGGCTTGTTGGCTGTTTTGATACTCATTGAATTCAGTAAATCATGTGCAAAATAAATAAACAGATTGCCTGCGGAGCTAAGTCATTCAATCCATCTCAGTTTCATTTGAATACAAATTTACTCCACATCTAAACTCAGTCAAAAGAGAAATTCTGGCTGCACTGTATGTGGCAACCTGAAGAAATAATGAGGAGTCATTTTGAGCATAAACTGGTCATAATGAGTAGAACAGTCTGTTCTTTTTGACTGGAGAATGTTGGTCAAGTTTAAACATGTAGAGTTCTCCAGGAGCTGATCATATAAAGAAAACTGGTTGAGTGCTTGAGGGCAAAATTCCAACTTGTTTTTGAACAGACAAAGGGAGTTTCTATATTTCATACACTAAACCATCAGTGAGAGCGCTTTAAAATGAGGGAGGATTGTAAACCAGGGTTGGAGCAGGATGTGGATTATGTAAGCAATAAAACAATATATGAAGAAATCAAAAATGCATGAAACAGTTGCAGAATGTAAACAATTATTATTGTGCAAACTGCAACATGGTAAGAAATAGATGAATGAATAAATAAATAAATAATAAGTGAGATATGCCAACAACTTTCTTTTCTTTCTCTTCCTGTCAAATGCAATGCTTCGGGGCAAATGCCTTTTCCAGCGATGTCTGACCCTTTGTGGCTTCACTGTTTCAGTGACGCACGTAATCACACTCTGTGTATTCCTACACCTTCTGTGCTGTGTTCACAGACGTTATTAGTGTCAGCGCCACTGGCAACAACAATGGCTATAGTCAGTTGTTTAAAAATCTGAAACTTCCAAACACCAGACACAGTTTTTCTCTTAGAACACTTGTTCCTCTGGTGCATCTCCGGTTTCTCTCGCTTCATCCTCCATCTCTTTTCTGTTCTTGAATGTGCAGTAGAGCCTCTCCCAACTGTTAAGCAGCTTTAACGTCACCCAGCATGCCGTTCGGCTGTCTAAATTAGTAAATGAATAGTTTAAATGTCACACATTGTTGTGTGCCATGGTGTTTGATCTGTTGACTAGAGATAGTTTGGGATTTAACTATGGTGTTTTCAAGATAGATGATCTATAATAGGAAAGTAAAACCGGTTTACTGGGTGAATCAGTATACTACCCAGTATTACCCTGTCAATAAAAAAAAAAGATGCTGCATAAAATAAAATACAAATAGCAGGACATTAATATACTGTATAAGAGACCTCTACACCAATGGCAATAGATGGAATATATATTGGTCACATCATGGCTGTTAGGGTTATTCATGCTTGCCCACACATGACCTCTTTACAGAAGGTGTGTGAATGTGAGTGAAATTTCACATTTTGTTGCATTTAAGTTGTTAACATGATTCAAGATCTGAGCTGAAGATGCAGTTATGTGACACCTCTAAAGAGTTTCTCTCTGGATAAATGTCCCATTAACATTCTAGTAACCTGCTAAATCACATCAATGTCTATTCACACTTGCTATTGGAAAATAATGAGATTTTCTCCCGTTGGCGGAGGAGTAGAATAAAACTGACAGGAGGAGAGCAGACATATAATTACTGATAAAGGTGTAATTATGATGATTCAATGCTTGGACTGAAGTGATCATGCACAGCAGTTTTATGTGGGGCTCATGCTGCTCTGCTGTTGATAGAGCATTCTAGTGCTCAGACGTCAGTCTGTCAGATTGGTCCGTGTGAAAACCAAAAACTCCTCATCAGGAAGTCACGTGTGCTTGAAACAAACTCTGCTATTAGCAGTCGAGTCCTTAAATCTCCCTCCGCCTGTCAAATCGTTCCAGAGGAAATTATTAATTTCCTTTTAATGGGCTGTTGGCTTTGTATAAACTGGTGCCATCACCTTGAGGATATATTCTTTTCAGCAGATTGCTGTCAGGTGATTTTCCTGCCATTGCTCAGAGACCAACAAACCTGAAAAACACAGGCTGCTACATTCCAGGCATTATGATTAGTCACCACTGTGTCACATCTTACATGTCATATGACTAAAACTTTTTTTTCCCTTTGCAGCTAAAGGCCCCATTGTTTGGCCTTTGTCCCATTTCAGGCCTGGGGCTGTTACATACACGTGCCTGTGTGCCTAGATAATTAGGTTAAAGTGGATGAGAGCTGAAGAACAGAACAAGTTAACTATCATCAAAAACTACAGTTTGTGGATTGTTTGATCCCTCATCTGCATGTTTTTCAATCTTGAATCTTTCGAACCCCATATTGTAGGTCCTAACAGACCATAAAATATGTCCGCAGCCAAAATAAGTAGATTTTTTAATGTTACAAATTTAATTATTATTATTTGAGATAATAAAGCATTGTGAAATATGACCTATTTAAAAAGGCACAAAGGCAAATTCTCCCTTAGTTGACACTCCAGTTGTAAGTAATGGTGCATGAAGTGAGCAGTGTTTCCGGCCCGTCATTTTGAAGCCAGGAGATAACCTTCTGACTGCTGCCTTGTTGACCTTTGTGGAGGAAGAGCAGGGAGAGCGAGGCAGAGGGAGGGGCCAATGCAAAGAGGATGAAATGTGAGTGGGGCCTCATGCACGGTTGACCTGTTTAACACCTGGAAAACTCCTACATCATCTTCTCTGTGTGTCAAAGGTTCTGATATAACAGCATATAAATATACAGTCATGAAAACAAGTAGGTGATATATGTTTTTAAGTGTTACAGTCCATTAAAGGTGAGCCAAAAGTTTAGTCAAACCCAGAGTTACTTAGAAAATCTTTTCCGTAGTATTTGATAGATAATCCTTTTGATATCTACATAGTTCCTAGATAAGGCTGAGATAGGCCTGAGTCCACGTCTTGATGGGCTAGATTGGACTTGTCTTTTCTAGATAACATCCACAGACCTGGTCAGGATAAAGCTCCTTTTCAGCTGACTTTCTCTGTTCAGTGTCCCCCTCCTCCATATCAGCCCAGCATGGAGCTCCTGAGCATTTAGCTGCTGATGGATGCTTTTTTAACCATTTGCTGGAGAGCATCACTTGACAGGCCATGCCCATTAATATCCACTCTGATAACCATGGGGAGTTGTTTCTGGTAATGGACTTCCGCTGAGTCAACACATTCTTTCCCCAGTGTGTCCGCAGCTTGGTCAGTGCTTCTAAGCTCTACGTACTCCATCCCGTCAATATACGCTTGTCACATGTGGCCTTTCAAATAAACTTTGTCTTCACAGGAAGTTGGGTTTAGGACACAAAACCACATATGCCATGTACTGATTTGGCTGATTTGTGATGGGGAGTCTTGAGGTTGTTGTGGTTTTCACACTACATGACTGACTGGAGACAGAGGGTCACACACTACAAGATCTTTTACCAGGAGGAATCCCTGATGAGTAGGTCCGGTCTCTGAACTACGCTTTGTCACCAAATCACACACGAGAAGTGACACGGATGTAACATAGTCATGCCTGTTGATGTGGTCGGTGGCCCATCTGTCTCCACACGTCTCTACTGTTTCCCCATGTAGATCACTCACTGTGTTACTTTTATTCGTGCAAACATCCATCACACACGGTGCAACAACAACTTTGGTCCGTGTTGCAAATGCAACACAAAGCACACACAGGTACAGGCGACTCCTCCGCCATGTTCCCCTCAACCCGTGTTCTGCGCTCTCATTGGCTGTAGCTCCCTGACAGACCCCCAACAGGTCCAGATATTTAGCATCTGAGATGCATCGGTGAGCCTCTCAGCTCGTGTCCTTGAACAGTTCACATGAGCCAACGTGGATTTGCTTCTGATCTGGATATTTTGTCGGCGAGTGGAAAATCAGGGCTAAAGTCGTGTAGATTGAACTGGGCTTTATGTTTAGGGAAAGAGTGTGTTTGATGTTAACTTGATTGACTATTGACTCAAGTGACAAAATGTCAACATGTACTTATAGTTACGCACTAGTGGTGTAACGGACAGCTGTCGATCTGTGATCCGTACGGACACACGTGAACCGCAGATTAATGACAGTTTACCGTTAACTATTACAGTGTGAAATACAGTTTTACTGACGATTGCTCAGTAAAATATGTTTATGCTTTTCCAGTCGCTGGAACAACCAATCTGTGTTGAAATCAACAGGAGGAGAGCTGGTAAGGTTGATAGCATCGCTGACGGCTAACGAACAAAAGTTCCGTTCACTTACATTATGATGCGTTCAGAAAATGAATATTGGGTGAAGGTAAATTATTACGTTATCATGATGTGTTCACATGTAATCTCATAAAATGTAGTGTTGGTGAGAAACTTGAATAAATAAATTTTTTTGAAGATGTTTTCACAACAACATAAATAGATATTAGAGATGAATTATGAGCTGTTTACACTAAGCTCTAATAAAACATTATTTAAACTACTAATGACAAGATTAGGTTAAATCAATAAAAATACAATCTTTTATTTTCTTATCGTTTAAATTGTGTTTTTATGAAGATAAACTATATAACTACTATAAATGATTATAACAAAGTAAAAGGATAACAATTAGAATTTGTGATGGTTTAATTAAACTGACTTCAGAGCAGTTGAAGCAGTTTTGGATGGATGGAGGCTTGTAGACCAGCTGCTGTAATCAAACAACAAATGGATCTTTTATCTGCCAATATGGATCATCAATGATCAGCAATTAGTATAAGCGGCAAAAAAAAAAGATCAGGGATCTCTAAAAGTTATATTTGCTCCCTTTATTCTTTTGTGCTGATCCGATCCGTGAGTTTTATGATCCGTTGCAGCTCAATTACTCACGGAACACAAACAACAAATCCTGTGTTTGTTTGACCCATCCCCCCGCCAGACCTGTGGACTATCTCACACGTTCTACTACGTCGGTTGCTCTTAGCATGTCTTAAGGATGCGGGTGTGTTGACACTACGGCTGCCTCAGTGCGTCGGTGTCGTGCGCCGAGGAGCACTGACACACTGCGACCAAAACTGACGCAGTGGGTTGGCTGGGTATGCACACTTTATGCATGCACGCTAACCACATAATGACAGGGCATCTGCTGCAGGTCAACATTTCTTTGTCTCTCTTAATTGCAGTACTCAGACTGTCTCCTAAACTCAGCACACAAATGCTCGCAGTGCTCGCAGTTTTTGGGCTAATAAGGTGGTTAGTAAGTAAATGAGGTTTACTTTCTAAACAGAAGACGGTCTCATGTTTGTGTCCACCTCCGCTGAAGAGCATAATGTTGATCTCTAGACATGCTGGTGCCTATGCAGCCTGCTGAAGCAGCAGAGGGCATTTTTCCAAAGAGAATGAATTGGCCTCAATTCTCAAGGGAATTTGTCTTTCCATCACCTTCTCCTTCCAGAGGCTCCTTATATAGGGGACACAGAGGCCAGGTTGCAGCTGATGAGGAGGTTTATATGAAGTGTGTGCGTGTTTCACATTGAGAGGAGGCCAGTGGTAACATGGGGTCCCCTGAGAGAGGCAGAAGGAAGCTGAGTTTCTCAACACATCAAAGTGAGATGCAGGACTTTATTCCTTCCGGTTGGAGAGAACGTTTTTTTTTTTCAAAGTGCTCTGCTGTTACAAAACGCAGAGCTGCGGCCACTGATGTGCACATTTCATGTGATTTAAAAACAGTGGCCTCTGTGAGAGAACTAAACCACGAGAACATCAGCATCAACAGAACCACTTCCACATCCAATTCGTCTCAGAAAAAAGCCATCAGTGTTGAACAGTGGCTGAATAAGCAGCTGGGTGGTTTTTCCCACGACGGGTTTGCTTTCCTTACAAAACAAACTTTTTCTTGTTAATTGACACAATAAAATACATGATGACATATGACAAAAATAATATGATGACAAGTCAGCTGGAGCAGAGCTTAGATGTGAAAATGAACTGATTATAATTCAATAGATCCAATTTGTATCTCTTCTATGTAAAGCAATTTGTTTTCTTAACTTGCAGAGGCAGTCATCTGTTATTTGACCTGAGGTTGGAACTGAAATGTTCCCTTTTGAGTGCAGTTGAAGATTTCGCGAATCAAGCATCTGACAACTCGTATCATAAATCTGTTACAGGCCTTTCCAATATTAACCCCAAACATCTTCTCAGAAGCTTTTAATGCGCAGATCTTCAAATCACTTGACAGGTTTTGGCTTCTGATGTTGCAGGTTTCTGTTTGTGCTATTTTCTAAATGTGGTCTACTTCTCAGAAGGAGTCTCATTGGGTTAATTGTTTTTTAATCAGCTTTGCCTTTTGTTCTGGCTTTACTTAACCTTTAATCAATCTCTCTTTCTCTCTGTCATGGTTGAAATATAAAAGGCCGACCCCCTCAGACCCCTCCCCCCCTACTGAGCCACTTCAGAGGCAGTGGGAAGAGTTTGTTTGACCTCCATGACTTCTTCTATTTGTGTGGACTCCTGGCTGAAGGGAGGTACATAAAGAGAAAAATGGATGTTTTGCTTCCAGCCACCTGTTCAACATTTTATCCAGCAGAGTGTGTGTGTGTGTGTGTGTGTGTGTGTGTGTGTGTGTACATATTCACACATGTATATATAAAGGACCGTTCACTTTTACATTGTTTCTTTCCTCAGGCTACAGGGAGAGCAAATAGTGACACAATTTCCTGTTCAAGGAATAGTAATTTCTCCTCACTGGAGTCAAATAAGTAAATATTTACTTGGGTGAAGTTGTAGGTGAAGTAAGTGTGCAAAGCAGAAAGTACAAATCAGACGTGTTTATATGTAATCTGCCACATGAAAATGAAAAACAAGCAGACAAAGCATTTTATTGTGTGGTACAGAAGTCTATCCTAGATGAATCCATATTCTGCAAATCACATTCCGTGAATAGTATCGTACTCTAGAAGATTTCTAAAATACTTTTAAGGGATAGCCACACTCACAAAACAGTGCTTAAATGGCAAGATGGAGGAAATATGGAGAAAATAAAGCCGCTCAGATACGTAATGACAAAGTCAAGCTTTCCTCACAATGTATCTACAAACAACTCAAATCACCAAGCCTGAAGACAGTTAGATGAAGTTAATATCAATATCTCCAGTTAGATTCAAATCTGACAACAAATGAAGATTTGAACATGTAGTTTTTAAAACGTTCACTCTGACCAAGCTAACCCATGTTTTATGACTAGGGAGTGCCAGTCTGCCAGTCTTGGCAGTGGCAGGTGTGTGTGGCAATGAAGGGAATCTGATCTCATACAATAGTAGCTGAATGAAAACACTTGAAACATCCCTGGTGTCCAGCCTTGTTGTCTCATTGCTTACAACCCTGGTATGCTGGGCCGTGATGATTTGTAGCAGAGCAGTGCTGTTGTTTTTTCTGCTCTGCCTGAATGTAGCAGCAAGTCAAGGCCGCGTCCTCCCTGGCATTCCTGTTCCTGTCCTTGTGAGGAACAAAAGAGCTTTATGTGCCTTTATTGATGGCTTGCTGTATCTCAGCTGTGCTGTAGTTAGGGCTTAGTAATAATAGTTAAGACATATTGACAACTGTGAACAGTGTGGTATTGTTCTTCAACTTTCAATTTCAACTTTATTTGTCCCAGAAGGCAAATTGGTTTTACAACATGAAACATACATGAAATAAGTCTTTCATGTCTAAAACTCCACAACTGTACTACATCAGGACGAGAAGCACATTTGAAATTTCAAGGACTTTGTTGAGATAAGGAGACCTCCCGCATCCCTTCCATGTATTGTGTATTCACGCTCTAATATGTGTGTTATCTAGGTAGGCCCGGGGGAGTGCTAGCACAGCACTGTGTGTGTGTGTCAATGCAGTGAGTCGGTACCGAAGGCAAAAGCAAACACAAAGAGTGCCGCCTTATCTCTCCCTTCAGCCAACCTTGTCTGGCTGTCCAGCTGCTCCAAACCTCATACCACAGAAGAGACATTTTGCTTTGTGCTGGACTTTTGATTTTGATTAATGGGGGGTGAGGACAAGGCAGGCACTTGTGTGTGTGTGTGTGTGTGTGTGTGTGTGTGTGTGTGTGTGTGTGTGTGTGTGTGTGTGTGTGTGTGTGTGTTAGTGCATGCAAAAGAAGGGGATTATGAACTGTCAATCAATTTGTTCCCAACTGTAAAGTTCTCAAGAAGCATGGCGGAGGATTAGAGCTGGATCAAAGCACTCATTCAGGCTGCAAGACTCGGTTTGAAACAGACAGGAGAGACCAAAGAGGAGGGTGGACTGAAGCAGGAGGGAGGGTCAGAGGCAGCCAGATAATGCTAGGACTGTGCTGTAACACCTGCAGCGTTGGAAGAATCTTTCACAGAAGCTGCAGGCGATGAGCTGTTCTCAACAACTTAATGCCCAGTCAGTGTCCAGATGAAGAGTGCATGTATCTGAAGAAGAAACCGTGTCTGTGTGTGAATGAATGTTAGAGCCAAACCCTCTGGGGACATATTTCTTTTTGTAGAAAGTATAAGGAATTGATGTGATGCCACATTTCTCTGTTTTTACCACCTTCTCCTTATTTTCTGTGCATCTAGCTAAGGCTCATGTACTTATTTGTATTGGTTGTAGCGCATTCATTGTGGGAACACAGGTTCTGTGTTAAATTCTCAGGGCCATTTGATAAGTGCGCCATCTGGCATTATTAAATCAACTAAAGACTTGCTCATTGTCGACCTCAGTTCAGTTTGCATGGCCTTGCAGAGCTTAGCTACTGATGGTTAGAAGTAGTACTTATAAGACATCATTACCACACTATAAGGACACTGGGGCCATGAGCATCATCACAATAACAGCCTCATGTAACAGCAAGAAAAAACGTAAGGGGTGTAAGTGTAACTGGAAAATGAATGACATGACACTGAAGCAAATGCGATTCTCTGATGTTTTACATCAGATGAGACATCTGTGCTTCTAATAGGCTCCTAATTGACCTGCAATACAGTATATCCCAATGCGCTTCAAATCAGTCATTAGTGTTATAATGTGGTGTATCGGAACACTTTGAAGGAAAATATTGATGCTCACTTTTTAGTTAGCGATTGCTGCTCACCCTGAGGTAGTTGAGGTAGTAGCAAGCTCTGTTGTACGCATGGGAAGTCTTAAGGTGTGTGTATGCTTCTACAGAGGCCTGTATCTTATGAAAGTATCATCCAGTATGGTACTGATGTGACTGAATGGCTTCAAGCAAATATCTCATTATTTATCATTAGTGAAGTCTATAGGGAATCTTCCATTACTTTATTACATCTTGGTGACTGAAGCCCTATTTGCATGGGACTAGTATTGTAAATAACAGGGCTGCACAGGACTAATATTACTACATGACCTCTGTGTTTGGTGAAATATGGTCGGTAATATGCGGTGGAATTTGTACATGACAAGTTACAGACTTGACAGCCTTCCACAGAATAAAGATCACAGACGACCTCTGAAATGATGAGAAATGACTAGAGGTCCCCAGATAGCACTGTGTGAATAGGACTTCACGCTGTCGCAAGTAGTTTAAAGAGTGCACTTGTGGTCTAGACAAATGATCTACCCATTGAGCCTCAGACCTGCAACAGTGTTCATGCAGAGCTGTCTTACAGACGGATGAGTTTTATTGCTGACAGCAGGCCTCAATCAACTGTGAGTCAAATTGCAGCCAAAAATAAGATTAAATCGGTTTGATGAAGTGGTTCCATGCTTGCTCACAAACAATTTATTTGATCTATAGAAAATGATGATTCAGCCCAGAGGTCTTTGTCAGACTGCAAAAAGTGGTTTGACTGCACAGTTTGCTTAGACTGCTGAGAGCAATCTTTCCTTAATGGAGGTCAAGACGTAACCTCCTGGCAGTTGATGCAGTGAACGACATGAGGGCAACCAACAAACAGCAAAAACGTTTAAACACAGCTTTCCCTGATACAGGTCCTCTTGTCACTTACTGTGGAATACTATATGACCAAAAGGCGTACGCATTGGTGGGATGACATCTCTGAAACTATCGGCTCTCGTGTGACGATAATCTCTCAACTCCAGTGTCACATGTCAAGATGATAATCGGACTGTAAATAACAAGCAGCGCAGGGCTCAGATATCCGCCGGCGACACTGGAACCCCAGAAATACAGACAGACCACGATATGGTAAGGGTCTTCTGTCGGCTGATAGATAGTCAATGAAGGAGCCTTGTCCCCAAATTTACACCACCTTGAAGGTTGTAAATACATGCGTGTATGCATGTATGTTGGGGGTGGGGGCCACTGCACTTAGCTGACTAACAATTGCTTTCTAGCCCGATCTATAACGATCCATATGAGCAGACAGTAAGAGCTGCTCCGCTCAGGGATGTGCCGCTGATGGTCTTCATTTGGCTTTGCGAGAGATGGATGGAGGGAATGATGCAAAGGGAGGAGCCATTCATGACTGGTGAAAGCCAGTGATCTCTCCCAGAGACTTGCCACCCTCAGAAAACGGAGTGAGTCCATGCACAGGTCGGTTAGGTTTACTTATCTTAATAACAATAGCAGTGTTGCTACGAAGCTTAGGAGAGTGTGGGACTGAATTAGAACGGGGCTAGAGGAGGGCACTGCTATACAAACTGCTTCTGTAAAGCCATGAGGGCTTTTTAAGGAGGTGTATGGCATTGTTTGCAAAATTTTGTATGCATATGTGCGTGAGAAAGACAGAGCAGGCAGGAATGCACTAAACAGAGGCCCTCTGTTTCAAGGCATGCTGGTGGTGGAAGGTAGTAATTTAAACTCTGCCAGAGGAATCCACTGGGACTCACCAGGCCTCTTCTAACCTCCACACCACATGTCACTGGCCTTGTCCTTCGTCTTCAGATCCCGCTGCAACAAGAAGCCATGCTGACTGTTTATTTTTTTCTTCATGTCATAAAACCTGAACTGTCATGCCTAAAGGAACCCGATGGATTTCTCTGTAGTGGCAGCGCTGGGGAAGATTAGAATAATGCAAAGGTAAACAAAGTGCATTTCAGGACTGTCTGTGCTCCCTTTTGTGCAGCTGCTACTACTACTCAGGCTTTATTATACGTAATATTCCCCTGTCAACAGCATGCAAATAGAGATCAATTTAATTTTTCATTGAACATGTCTCAGTACGCAGTGATGGTGTTTAAAATCTTCAGCTGTCAGGCTTTCAGGTGAGATGTGCCTAAACCAGCAAGCAGCTCCCATGTTGAAAGCCTGTGCTGGAATGCAGCAAACTGTGTGTGGAATAGAGAAAGTGTTGTGAGACATGTAAGGGCAGATGGAAGAGTAGGGGGATGCTTGTTTGGCCTCTGAACCAACCTAAGTGAGACTAACCCTGCAGGCAGCTACTAGAATCAGACTCTGCCACATCCTGCTAGTTTGGTTTTATTAGTGTGTGTGTCCCACCTCCACTGTTGTAGCGCTGTTGTAGTTCTTTTGTAGTTCTGTTGTTCCACGGGCAGCGACACAGAGATGTGCTAATACCATGTGGGACCTTGTCTTCACACGCAATGAATCTCTGCAAAATGAATAAACATAGCAACAAATATAACTCTGGTTCCAGGACTTGTGCTTCTTAACAGGAAAACGGTCAGCTTCCACTTGGAAACATATTCTGCTGTAGAGGATATCATGGTTTTTGTATAGCAGTCAGAGACATCAGAGACTCACTCATATGTGTTCAAACCTCCTGCACGCATTTTTGTTCTGTGACAAAAGTTGTGATTAGCCTGACTGGGTTTTGAAGCTCTGTGTGGTTACTGGGACAGGTTCCAAGACACTGGTCTCACAGCTCCCGCTCGGAAACGGTCCACCAAAAAAGTTATCCCCCTGTTATTTCCATAAACATAACTTATTTTTTCAAACCACAAATATGTGACGGTGACAACATGGGCTTAAAGTAGATGATGTTCCCTTGGCTTTGAACTGAACTGATTGTGGGTACCATACGTGTCTGCAGATGGTATTATTGATTGTAAAACACATTTACATGTTTAGAACACTTACTGGAGCTATACCACATCACAGAAAATGAAAAATCAGCTAGCTGATTGCTGAGCAGACTCGTAGGCTGCACTTGGTTAGGCCCATTTGTGTTACTGTTACTGTAAATGATACTGGAGGTCTTAGTGCTGGATATTGTAGAGGTGAAGATATGGAACGTTTACATGACCTTCACATACTCACTCTCCACGATCACACACACTCATGGCCCACAAAAGCTTCAACTATATTGGGAATTACAAACTCATGGCATAAAAAAAAGCTTTTGGGAACAGTGAGACAAACCTTTAGAGAAAATAATGTCTGTCGAAATGGAGCTTTTGATATATCATATGAGGTGTTATAACAAATTATGGTTGGTAATGTGAGAGTACACATTGACATTTCAATCCAAACTAAAAACGTGAGTGTCTCCCCTTTAGCTTCATCTCAGCCTGATACAGATGGTGCTGCTAGTAGATATTGACATAAGCATCGATGTACATATGGCCTCTTGATGCCATTTATGCTGGCGACAAATTATCTGTTAAGTGCCAGCAACTCGATCCATTAACTGACGTTGACCCTAACAGCTTGGCTGCAGGCCTCCAGAGGTGTACTTTTACATGGGGGTGAGGAACCCTGCAGATGGTGCAGGACTGTCCTCTTTAAGTGCTGACATTGAATCCATCATTCACCTCTGAGAGTCATCCCAAATCCCTCAGGTTGTAACCCAGTGTCCCTCGGAGGGAAACGTGCAAGCATCCCGAGGGAAAAGAGAGGGAATCAAGAATGAAAACTAGGATCTCAGGTTTGTGTTGAACATTAGCTTCTTCATCGCTGTTAAATTCAGATTTATTTCACAGTCATCATGACAGCCAAGATGGAAGATGTTTTCATTCCAAACACGGGCTGTTTGACCTTGGTGAAGATAATTCCTCGCACCCTCTCTTGCAGACCATTTTATCATTGTGCCACACTGTGTCTTTCAGGAGTGGGGATGCATTTGAATGACCAAAAGTAGTTAAAAGTAGAATGCTAAAGAGAGGATTTATTTTGGAGGAGAGGAAAGCAGTCTCCATTCCGAGTTAGCTGTACAGTACATTTGCCAGAAAAGATCAGATTAAAATGTAAACTACGGGATCAAACAGCTGACACAGCGTTAATGAGCAGGGGACTCGCCTTAATCTGATCCATGAATCATGCTGGAGCTAATTACCATCTGCTCACTTACACTTCCTGGCCCCAGAACACTGTCTTGTTTTCAATTGCATCTCCCGAAATAAGATTACAGCTTTCATTTTTGATTTTTTGGAGGAGGGGCTGCATGGCTGCATCTTCTGCAGGTGATGACCAGTATGTGTGACTGCAGAAAGGGCCAGCTGCTTATTTATTTCCCTCTGTGTTGATGGTGGGGTCGAGGGCTCAGAGCAGTGAAGCTGAAATGTTCTTATTTATGCTGTGCATAACACTGCAATCCTAACACCCCAGATTAGATTAAGACCGTTTGCCTCCTTCCTTGAAGCTCCTGCTCTACTTCACTTAAATATTCCACATTACTTTATGTTTCAAGAAGTCTTTTATTTCTTACATCTCAAGACAGAATACATTTAGGGAATACTTTCATCCAAAATTCCCCATAGTACCATTCATGCACACAGTACATTCTTTCAGCAGGTACCTAGTGGCCAGTAAAGCCCTTTGTGCCGTAGGCTACTCTTTATGCCATGCCATCCACCTGTTCACAACCTATCATACAGTACAAGCAAACTTCATATTAAATACCAGTGACTGAGTAAGCAACAACAGAATTTTGACCAAAAAAACATCCTTTGGTATTATTTATGTAGAGCTAGGCAACATAAGCAAACCCCACAACCGTCATCACATTTCCATTCAAATGTAGCTGATTGGTGGGGGGAAATACATGGCATCATCTCCTGTGAAAAATAATATTAAAACAGAAAACTGTGTGTTGATGTTGGACCCCATCACTCACAGTACGACGAGGAACTGACTTTTCAGGACTTTTTCAAATGAAACTGTAAGTATTGTAGATCCAGTTGTACACAGAAACAGATTTTGATCATTAAAAAGCAAATCTCTCAGCAGCGCCCCGACTTTCTGAATTCCTGGAGGGCCCCTTTGAAGATGCTTTGTGCGACCAGGTATTGTACTGTATGTGTGCTCTATACAGCAGTGTCATTATTCAGGACACATGTTAACACGAGGTGGGGAGGAGGTCTGAGGCCTCTCAAGTCTGTGCTTCATATCTAGCGACAGACATTGTGTGGGTGAAGTCTAAACATCTCCTACCTTTGTATGCTGACGACACACACAGAGCCAACAGACAGCAGGATCATTGCTCCCCCCCCATCAAGCTTCCATTTTTAGCCAGCCGACAGTCTGACTCCCAGTCTGCCTTTGATCACTGCTATGGCAGAAACCCTTGTGATGACTCATGCAGATAGGCATCCATACACAGGCAAGAACAATCTCTCTCTGGCTCGCTCACTCACTCACTCACTCACTCACTCATATACTTATTGTTTGGTAGGCTGATATGTGATCAGTAATTGGTTAGTTTAGTTCATGCATAGTGCATGAATCTACTTCCCTCTACTGTGAGATTCAGTTTATTCTTTGGACTTTCTGTTGATAAAGTTTGAGCTTCTGGAGGTACTGGTCTTTGTCTGCTCAGCAATGATGATGTTACTGCTCATGCTAATACTTTATTCCTTATTCCATATATTAAACAGCATTTACTTGCTGTTGACATTTTCCCGGAAATACGTAAAGTATCTGCATCTGTCAATCCTGCAAAAACAGATTTGTTGGGCCAGCAGCAGAGGTGCCAAACTTACTCCTCACATGGGGGCGATGAATAAACATTTAGAAAATCAATTATAAATGATTATTACTAACAGAAACAAGTTCTGTGTGTTGATAATCCTAATATATAATGTTTTGGTTGTGACAAAAAGTAAACAGGACACGGTGCTGTCTTGCTGCCGCTGCCTTCTTGACAAATCATTCCGGGATGCTTTGGCTTCAAGCGTTCGTGAGAAACCATTTCCAATGTCCAGAGTTTACAGAGCACCGCAATGTTGGATCTCTGTCTGAAATACTTTGGAGGATCATGGGCGATGTTTTTTAGCTGGTGCTTGTTCTCCAGGGGAATCCATGCTTTTACTGGGCACCGCCAAACTTCTTTGGACACGTCGACACCCCATATTCCTCCTCTTGTAGCTCTGCTTTTGGTCTCTACCCACTCCTGAGAGAAACATCTGTCTCTTGAGCTGCTAAATGCTCCTTTATGTTCACCAGCTGGCGCAGGCTGTTCTCATACAGAATTTGTTTCTATACCTACGAAAAACAATGTACGGTAGTTCATAGATTATTTTGTATGTTATTCACGTAATCAAGAACCAGGAAGTATAAAGACTTGCAAAAGCACACACAGGCCGGAGACACACTCGGTGTATGAGTCCAACAACCAGCGGTCTTTCAGCCAGGAGACCGCTGTTTGTTCCCCACATGAAACAAGTTATTTTTCACATAACTTGTGTTACGTAGTAATGGCACTTCTGTGGTTATTTTAACCCAAACAACGATCTATTCCTAAACCTACTAAGCAGTTTTGTTGCCGAAATCTAACTAAGTTGTTTCCTGTGAAGACGGAAGTTGTTTTTGAAAAGAATGTAATCATGAAACGAGCAAAAATTGACGTGTTGCTGGACTTTCATAGGAAAACACAAGAAAAATGAGGAGTAGCTTTTTGTAAGATATCATACGTGGTATGAGGATACGTTTGTGTCTGTCTGCTGTTTGCTCCTGAGCATGAAGCATTCAGTGGCTTTTTAGAGCGACTTCTCTGAAAACAGCTGCCTGCTGCAGCAGAAAACAACGTGATGAGTGAACGAAAACAGCAAAGCTGTACCTGGACAGTTAAACAAAGAAGGGAAACTCACTATGAAGCCGAGGGGAGCTTCAGATTCAGCTGATGATTGTCTGAAGGTTCATCGCTACCAGAGACACCTTTCACATTGTCATTTGATACATTCTGTATATTGATTATAGCCACTTAAAAGCTTTGTGAACTGAATAAACATGAATATACATTTACATTTTCCATCAGAGTGTCACAGGTCATAACTGCTTTGAACAACATGATTTGGACCATGTAAAGCTTTAGGTCATTGTGGTTCATTTCTACCCCTTACACTTCATATTACACTGAAACAAACTTTCACATTCTCTCTTGAAGCTGCTGTATAGCAGACTAAACTGCTGATAGTGTGTATGCTCAACTGAAATCTACGGCCTTGCTCTGCCTGTGTGAGGACGCTGGTTTCAATCATCTCTCATCATGCGCTGCTCCGGCAGAGAAAATCTAACTATATGTCTCACACGTCTTCCCTTGGGCATCGTCCACAAACACAGCATTCATATAAATTGCACCTCTCTGTGAGAACGGAACGGCCCAGCCAACACTTTATGCTCCAGAGAAGAGACAGGTGCATGTGTTGTCATGCTAATGCTTGGTAATCAACTTCTCGCCTGAACAAGGGCTTAACCTTTCAGATGGGTGATAAATGAGGCTGACGTACCTGTGAGACACACTGCTGTGATGTTGTTCTATTGGTCAGGATGATGATGAATTCTAAAAAATAGTTTTGATCTCAGCAAGACATTTTTCTGGTTAATATAAAATTAGTATTACTTGATATCAAAGGAAAATAATGGTCAAGGGTCTTCTAGCTCCTTGTGGTCAAGTCACTTTAACATCTTTTTGCATTTTGTACCAACATTAACAGCAGTTGTGTTAAGTGTAAGCAAGATTTGGAAGTAGTTTGTTTCTTCATTTATGGCATATGCTGTTGACTGAGCTGCCCCACACTGACACACACACACACACACACACACACACACAAATATTGACAAAGGGCCGACTGGGTTTGTCCCAAAGCTGCGGCACTCTACACCTGCAAAGGAACAAGCTGAGTCTGCTAGCGGCGTTGAAGGTGACGAGGGATGCATCTGGCAGTTTATTGTTGCTTTGTGTTGTCACTCAGCGTTAAATACACCATACTCCGTGAGCTTAAGTGTTTTTATTTATTTTACAGGTGGAAGGTGTAATCGCAGTGATAGCTGCACGCTGGCATGGTTTGGGGCTATAGGCCGGTTCACGCACACCCATCCTCTGGATAATAGTTTGACTTGCTGACTGGGATGAATTATCGCATGAGGAAGTCTTTATGCTCATGTTAGAATCCATATATTGTCTCCCCCTGTATGCCTTGTTCAGTCGGTGCCTTTTCGTGTCACTGCGCTCAGTAATCACTTTTATTGCACTCTAGACAGTGTGAGAAATATGAATTACTGGTTAAATCCAACCAAAACTAAGACTGTGTTCTGGCCAAATGATCCAGCTGCTGGTGCTGGAGATTCAGTTCATATCACATGAACATGTGTAATATATTCAGTAGGTCTGAGTGGTTAGTTCATTGCTCACCATGGTCAAAATCAAACTGAATTCAAACAACTCACAATGAGAGCTGTTATTTTGTTATGAACATAATAAATATGCATACACATGCACGTACTGGAAGCTCAAAAACATGAAATCAGTCAAAATACAGGAGGGCAAAGACATCTTTGCTTTCCATTTGGGAATACTAAAAACTGCTTTTTTACTGTCATTTCAAATCCACAGTTCCTTTGCTTTTCCTGTCTACTTCTCCTTTACAGTTTGATAACACAGAGCACTCAGAGGAGATGTGAGAGGAAAAGAAACCCAGTTGGATGCATTTCAACGGAGCAAAAAGTTGATGAAAACATCAAAAGTCGTAACTTTGCAGAGTCAATTACCGTAAGGTGCTTTTATGGTGATGAAGTCTGGATGGGGAGACCGCAGAAAAGAATAGCCTTTTTTCACCCCCCCCCCCTCATTGTTCAGGTGGTGGATCATTGTGGGAAAACAACTGTTGTGTTATAGCTGTCGGAGCAAACACAACCAGGCCTTCAGGACAGAAACGATTGCAGGTTTTGTTTATGAAAGGCAGTTAGAACCACAGTCTCGCTGTCAGAGATTTTTACTGCAGATTCCCTCCAGAAAACCTCTTATTTTACTGCAGCATTTTACTGCACTGCACAGTCCTGGTTCTGAAGCAGCCAGGCGAAGCTCAGAGCTGGATCTGGGGGAGTAGTTAACAATTTACTCTGTTATTATAATTGTATATATTGTGTATTGAAATGTGCATTTTTTTCTGTATCCTATTGCTGCTTGCAACTAAATAATTTCCCCTCGCGGGATCAATAAAGTTACTATCTATCTATCTATCTATCTATCTAGTTGCTACTGGAGGATTAGCTCAGCTGAGTTTCTGGAGAACCTGCAAGATTAGTTCTGATTTCAGTGGAATCCGACCCAGTAGCACAGATGACAAGCAGTAACAATTACTACACACAAATAAACAATCTTCTCTCTGATGGTCTTGTTTACTTCTGTAGGTCATATAGGGGCATCAGTGCTAAACTGAGACTTTAACTGAGTTTAAAGAACCAGTTTTCTCATTATAGCTCCAAAATTCCACCTTAAAGTCTTTTGCTTTTGAAGATGTATTTTCTATCCAGTTTGTCTCTTTTCCCCTGCAGAATCCTGGTAGGGTTAGACACAAGGCACACACTAAATTACCTTAGAGGGGCTGCAAGTTGTTATTTTCTCCGTTTGGCTAATGTGACTCACCAGCAATATTTACTAGTTATACTATCTGTTGCTAAAAATGCACAATGTATATGCACGCTTTGCTGCCATTAAGATTTTGATGATTTTAACATTGCTTCTCCCTTCTTTTTTCCCTTCTGCAAGTCACTGCCACCTTTGTAGAAATGTGAAATCCAGTGACAGGAAATTGTGCCGGGAACAAACCAAGTTCTTTTTTGTACCGCTTTAGTTCTTTGCACTGTGAAGTTTTCAGGCAAACCGGTTCTCATAATTGGCCATCCAGCTGGAATACACAGAGGCAGTTTGTTTGCTTCTCCATAACTGTTGTTGTTTGTTCAAAGTTAATATATTTAGCTGACTCCTCTGAATTCCCATGTGACCTGTGCCTTGCATTACCAGAGAAAACATTCAGCTTTTTCACGGTCCCATTCATTAAACCCTAACTACCTAGTGTTGCACATTGTGTACTGGTTGCTTTAATTTAAATGCAGCTTTGTGCATGATCTCCTTGAATAAAAACAAACAAACAATGACTCTTTGTGTTATTGGAAGTTCTCACAGCTGATGTATTTCTTCAGACGTCCAAAGAATGCTGGCTGCTCTTTGAATAAACAGAACCAATCAAAACGTTACTCATTGTATATGGAAGGAAAGAATATGGTACAATCTGAGAAATCTTGGATAAGGAAAGTCGAATGCTTACTTTCTCACAAAGGCCAGCGGAGTTCAAGCAGCATGATTGATGAATGTGTTTGATGTATTCACTGATCACTGGAGTAATCAATTGAGTTATAATGATAGAGAAAAATGGCTTCTTGTTTGGTTATTTGTAGTGTATTTGAATAATCATCTTATTACTGTCGACAGTATCAAGTTTGAATAGAAACTGATACTTGGTTGTGTTGTTGCGTTCTAGCTGTAGTTAAAGATCAGTAAAAATCAGGAAGTCAGAAAGATGAGCAACAGGCATACCCTGGCCAAAACCACTTCAGTTAGCAGCTGCACTTGTGCATTTTCTGGCCTCATCACTCTGGAATGACCAGAATCTGAGGCGCTTCAGAGAGAAAGAGTTGGAGCGTGGAGACCTTGGTGTCACTCCACTCTGCCCTGGCCTCTATCCATCCATCTTCTCCCCACCCCTCCCATGTTGCACATGACTAGGCTGTGCCACCATAGCAACTACTCAGCGGAGGAAACCATATCCTCGCGTTGCACAAGGAGCACTGAGCTTGACCCGCTGAGCTCGACCTCATCGAACTTAAAGGGAGGCGTGCTTGAAATTGTGGTGTTGTGACATTTGGAGTGATAACATAGTGTGGTGTAGCTTTATTCCCTTTATTCCCTTTGTTCACACCCCTCCATTTCTAGATATTTTTACTTGGAAGGAGCTGCTCAGTCCACCCTCACAGGAATATGGGCCCCATATTTAATTAGACTCTTCTGTTCTTCCGGTCTGGTCAGGTCTGGCTGGTTGGTCGGCTGTGGGCAATGATCCTCTCAAAGTCCGCTGCACTTTATCCCCACGTTTCCTTTTCAGTGTAGTCTGTCATATGCCATTAATGATAAACACTAAGAAAACAACAAATAAAGACAAAAATGCAGGGAAATTCATGGGAGCTACCGGCCGCAGCATGTACATGCGCCGCCGTTGCCTTAGCAAAGGTACAGAATGTATTTGATGATAGTAACAGTGTGTCACCTTTTTGTTGCAGGGTGGGCTACAGAAGGTGTGACTGCCTTGTATGGAGAGATCATTGTTTTACCATGCAACAATGGAGCTCCGGCGCCAGAGGATCTGATGTTTGTCAAGTGGAAATACGTAAGTAGATACTGACTCTCAATACAACTCTCTTTGTGTACACAGTGTCACAGCTCTTTGTCAACCTGTTTAATTAGTCTTTTTAACATCTTGTGACACACACTCAAAAGACCTTCAATGATATGGAAGAAGAGGAAAAGGAGGACCATATGATAAATTTGGCTTTTCTTTAGTGTACGTGACCACACATTGTCACATCAATTTCATCACAACTGAGTAACAAAATCATTGTCTTTTCCTGGAAGAACTAAAAGAAGACTTTTCTACACATTCTCTAATTACACACAAAGCATCTTTAAGTGTGTGGTTTTCTTATATGAGAAATACTAAAATTCACAAACATATAACCAACCAATTGAATGGGAAGAACCAAACATGTATGCTAATACACCTGTGTCATCTTTAGGGTTTAAGTCACAATCATTGTAAATATCACAGAGACAAAGTAAATAAATTAATTAGTAAAGAGCAATTCAGAAAACAAAATATTTGGGAATACATTCAGTGTGACAAACCAATGAATACATAGTGGGGGGATAAAAACACAGTGGTCATGAATTCCAAAGGGAAAAGAAAATCCTCTAGTAATGCCAGGTCTTTCGTTATTCTTTGATTCATGTTTTTTGTGCCAAAGGAGCTTTCTGAAGCGAACACATGACCAGAGTTTCACCATTACATAGTATGTAGCCTAATGTAGACTTATTGTATGTCATGATTAGCAAGTGAAGTAAATAAGATTGATTGTCCCATCTTTACTGGAACCTTTGCTCTGACTGTAACCTGCGATCTGCTTCAATAACATTGACTTTCAGCCAGTCCATACTTTAACACTTCAGTGTGAGCTCTGTAAGACAGAATACATGTGTAGCCCCTCCAGGGCTCAACATTCCATGTGCACATGAACGTTAGCTAACGTAAAGCTGGAGCTGTGCATGTAATTCTCAGCTGTCGATGCACCGGTGCAGGTTACTTAGTACAAAACAAATGTTGTGCACTCTCATGCATTGACCGTGAGACTCTTGTTCTCACGCCCCACATGCATTGGGTGGTGATGTGCGTCTATTAGTGCTATTACAGTACCGGTACATGAAGCGGCCAAAAAGGACCAAAAAAGACATGTATTACAACAATAACTTATTAGACATCGTATAATAAGTCTTGTTGAATATTTGACATCACTAAACAAGTCCTAATATGATAAAAAGGTTTTAAAGCCAAGGTTTAATAGCTTATGTCCCTAATAAAACATGTTTTCATATCGAGGGTATTGGGAAAATATGTAATTAAACAGTAACAATGAGATCACTTATGATCTGCGATGCTGAATCTGCTAATTATTGAAGAGACAATGTGACTTGGCAGTTTCCATGGAGTTACAGCTTTCAATTAAATCACAGTTAGATGTTCTTTGGAGGTTTGCTGAATGACACTAGTTACATGTATGTACATCTCTGTTGTGTAATGTGTCCTAAATTGTAATTGAGGAATGAGGAACTGTGATGTTCAGATTTACAAAATCACCAAATGTGTCTGTCCTCTCTGTCTCTTCAGGAGAAAGATGACGGCACTGCTGGCGATCTGTTGATCAAACAGGCCCGCAACGACCAAGCCACGGTTCAGGCCACTGACGATTACGCAGAGAGGGTCAGTATCGATGACGAGTTCAGCCTGCACATCACCAAGGCCTCGCTCAAAGACCAAAAGACCTTCACCTGCATGGTGGTGTCAGGCTCCAACCTCATGGAGTACCCGGTCTCTGTCGCCGTTTACAGTAAGCTCAATATTGACACGAAACAAAACCAAAACAATGTCTATCCTACAACTTCATCGCCGATTTTATCTGAAGTTAGCTTTCATGCTAAGCATGTGTGTCTGCAGTGTTTCTGAAGGTCTTATTCTTATTGGAGCCTAATGCTTCTTTGCATTTTTCTCAACATGCACCTTGTTACAGAAATATTCTGGCAATTTTACACGTTGGTCCCATCTGAGGGTTCAATTACTTAATAGTCACAATGGCAGTCTGATGAGGTCCAGCCTGTGACATTTCTGTTACACTCCAACGCTGCAGGAATCTGAATTGAATGCTGTCAGATGAATGTGAAGACTGCAGCAGTATCCCTTATTCATCATCTCCATGAGCTCAAAACTGAAACCCTGCGAATGAGCCAATTTTACGCTGTTAAGGAGATTCTTCTCACATTAAAATGTCCCAAAAGAAGTGAAAAAATATATAAAAGAAACACTCAAATTGTCACAATATTCATCATACAGACCTGCATATATGTTACATTGATAGATCGCATTTTGAAGCATTGTATTGCAGAAATGCATTTACACTTCTGGTTGCTCTGATATTTATTCAATGCATTCTGCAAAAGGATCTTATTAAGTCCTTTTCAAATAAATAGATTCATGAAGACTGATCTGATTTTACATTTTGTGAATAATGTCATGTTACAAGCTATTTTGGTGTAATTACCAAGAAGTCACTGATGTAAACAGAAAATCCACAGCACTGACTTATTAACCAAAAACAATTACATTTGTCAAGTGTATTCAAAGATGCATGGATATATCTTGAGGCAGTTTCTTATCAAGCAGCTTGGCTTTAATTGCATTAAAACCCAATGTTGTCTACTGTGGGTTTGTCACTTTTGTTCCTCCTTAATTAGAAAATACAGTTTTGGAATTTCAAAGACCGGCCATGTATCACTTGCTAATGGGCTTTGCTAACCCAAGCGTGAAAGGCTCAATAGGCCTTAGAGAGAGAATTAGGTGGTAGTTAACAGAGGACAAGTAAATAAATCTGCAGCTACAGTATTTAGATGAACCAGGCTTTCTACTAGCCAGTTACATGTTTGTACTCACTGTTCTCCTCAGTACTGTACATACATTTAGAAGTTATTGATAGTATGAAGAAGGACATCCAAACAACTTTATAAAACACCTCCCTGAGCCAATCTTTGTGATTCCCAAGCATGATTGTCTCCTTTTGTGTTTGCAGAGAAACCGTCTTCAGTCCAGATTATGGACAAGACTGAAGTACTGCAGAAAGACAAGGCAACAACAGTAAGATTCACTACAGCCTTTACATTTTAATGCTCTGTGCCGTGGAAGTGCGAAGCTGTCCTGAATTCAAGTGTGTAGGCTGTGATATGTTTTCATCTGTAGTGGTATGGGCTGACTGTAAATATTGAGTGAACACCACTCAGAATGTGACGTGAAAACCTGTTGAGAGTATTGAATGAGTTGCCATTGTGGTCTGCAGGGACACGCAGGAGTCCGACATGTTGGATAACATGCAGTCCAAGCAGCCTGAGGCCTTTGAGGAAGTCTGGAAGAGTAGTTGATATGAGATTTATGATTCAGCTGCAGTCAGAGCAATGCTGTGGTATAAGATGACTGAACTCTAATTACCTCTAATTCTTTTGTTGGAGAACATTGACATGCACAACCGCTACACATGTCAGACTATGACAAGTACAACACATATGTTTCGAAATCTTACTTTCATTCATAGTTAAACACTTACTCCTGCAAGAAATTCTCAATTTTTTTGCTGTTCATTTTCATTCCCTGAACACACACACACAGACAAACATGCACGCACACACACACACACACACACACACACTAATATAAGTATCTTTTGGAAAAAAAGAGACCATTTTTGAAAAGCAGCACATTTACAGTGGTCATCTGCCTCCTCTCTCTCTAGCAAGCAGCACATTTACTCCGCCACATATACACATTTATTATGGATCAAGTGAGTGCTTCTGCCTCCATCCTTAGAAAATCTGCTGCTGTTGAACAGCTTTGAGCATTTTGTGGTGAGGGGAGAGAGACAAGGAGAAAAAAAGTGGGAGTGGAAGAGAGGGATTTCGGTTTTGATAACTTGCAGGAGGGATGATGGAGGGCTCGGTTGCTTCATACTCAAGAGGAATTCCAAATTAGAGGAAAGTGTCATGTTGGTGGTGGAGAATGCAGCAAGCCTGAACTGTCTTAGCTATGGATCAGCCGATGTTGCATTTTCATTTGATCACAAAAGTCAGCCCATATGTATTTTTTATACAGAAGTAAAATGGGCCATGACTCATGGCCCATGAGTCAATGTCAGACGCTATATAGCAGATACTGTACCAGTTTTTGTTTCTGCAGTATCTCAAGGACAGGGTGAAAGTTTATTATTCATTTGCAATCAGTTAACCCTCCAGGTCATTTCCAGGTAAATAATACCAGTCATGTGTTGTTTCTTAATACCTGGACTACAATTAATCTGTTCAAAGAAACAATTTAAAGACATGACACGTCATTATTATACGACTGAGTGGCAACATTTTAATCTTTCCCATTTAGTATTTATTATAAAGTATATCAACTTTTATTCCGTGGTTTTAACATACTGTAATATAGCTGTTATGCATATATTGTTAAAAGTTTATTAAGTGTCTGTCAACAATTACAATTTCTTTTATGTGATATGTGGTAGCTTTGTGGTTTGCCTGCATCAGACACCAGACAGCTTCTTCGTCGTAGTGCTTATGCCAAGCTATAGAGTGAAAGTGACGTCTGTGAATGATGCTGTTTTACACGCTCAGATTCACAGACTCACTGAAACAGAAGGTAACTTTCTTGGTGGGTTGAACTAGGTTGGTAAAGACAGAGTGTGACACATGTTAAGCACATGTTAAGACTGTATGGGTTAGTATAAGGAGTGCTGTAAGTAAGTAAAGTGTGCATTCTGAGACTTGAAAAAGTGATGGAGTAGGTGGAGGTTTTCTTTTTCCTTTGAATGTGATGGATATTGCATTAAGTCAGCGTTATCGTCTGGTTGGTCTGAGTGGGAGAGAGGAGCTACACGTTGTACTTGGATGGGAGCCTGCATCGCCTGAAGGTAATTCATTTAAACTGAGCTCTCCTCCTGGACCTACAGTATGTTAAAAGCTCTGTAGACTATCTGACGATGAATGGTTGTCGGGGGGATTTTTTGTTATCTGACTCAGACAGCACATTCATCTATTTTCCTCAAGTTAAATAGCATTAACTATGTTAGATCAGACCATACAGTACAATGGCTCAAGTGAATGCATTTTGTTGAAATAAAGAATGCCCAGCACAACTGACACTGTGGAATTTAAGCCTATGTAATTTGTAAAGACGGTCTCCTGCACTTCTGCGGCCGCCAACAAAAGCCACAGTGCATGCAAATGCTTTTACACACACACTTCTCTCTTAAAGGTGCAATACGCTCCTGACTTGTCCTGCTTCACATTAAATAATGATCATAATTTACCAACAGAGAACAATAGAGCACCACCGTGCACTAGATTTCAAGACAGATATATATATATATATATATATATATATATATATATATATATATATAATAGCTCTACACCTACTGGCATTTTCAACTTCTCAGTGATGACGACCGGCTGAAAAGACCCAAGCTGAAAAAAGCATTATTATTCTGATATTCAGAATGGAGATATAGTACCTCTTTACAAAATACATTTTAGTTAACGTTATTATTTGTTGCTATTGTGGAAATGGAAATGCTGATGATGTTCATTTGTAGGGTTAGCTCATAGCTATGGCATGGGGCCATATACTAATTTCATTAGCATGTCACTATTATCACTATTAAACTAAAATGACACAAAAACATACTAGAATCACTTCATCATACATTTTGTTATGAAAAGCTATTTTTTTATTGCACCACAGAGGACACATCCTGTTTAGTGAAAAACAGACAATCATAAATCATAAGGTCCCTCTGCATAAATATAGGATAAATAAATAAATAAAAAATAGCAACATTGTGTGACTTTGTTTGAGATTATCCCGATAACGGAAATTTACTACGATCAACTTATTACGAATGTTTTTTATTGTGATAAAATCGTATATCGTCCATCCCTACTCAAAGCTTAACCAAAAATCAGCTGACTGTGAAGCTGTTGCTCTGCCAGTCAGCATGTTTATCTATAGTCGAGTCAAGTTGAGTAAAGCTTTCATGTCCCTGAGGGCAGGTATTAAACCCAGTGAGAAACGTGTTTACTACAATACCATGTTAGGGTTACAGCATGTGGAAACATTGTTTCATCTGTGTGTCGTGGACGTTACTGACAGCAGTCCTGATGAGATGTTGACACAATACAGATAAGAACATGTTCCACCATTTATCATTCAGCCACCACGAGTTCAATAGTATCACTGCTGTGTTATACCCATGGAACTATTTTGTGGATCTGATTCTCTTACAACCGGTGTTGGTTTCTTCTTTCTTTTTTTCTTGACCATCATCGTTAGGATAAAGAACTGTACCATCTGTTCTGATGAAAATAAATGCCTTCAACGTTGCTCCTGGTGGTTCTTTGGGCCTCTCATGTGGAGCTGCTGTACTTAGTGGCCAACAGCAGAAGACTGGTTATACTGTACAACAATGCATTTGGGAACAAGATGAATTAAATGCTACCTTATCTCTAGAATTAAAATGGTTCTCAATACATTTAAAAAAATTGCCACATGCTGGTTGAAAAGATGGACAAAATATTGGACAATCAAACAGTTTGAGGAAACTGTCCTATTTCCACATTAACAAAACCATGATGACCTTATTTTATCTTGCTTTTATTGTATCGATTTTATCTTTTTCTTTGGTGTCATGGTTTGGAAACCTATCTTTAAAGTACAGAAACTCTCTGTATCAAATTGTGAAATGGTCTAGCAGGCTGATTGGTGAGTCACAGCTTAACTTAGAGTCCCTGTACACCAGACAGTTACAATGGATAACCGGCTCCATTTTAAAGGACGACTCCCACCCTTTGCACAGGGAATTTCAGCTTCTTCCTTCTAGACGGAGGTATATGGTCCCACGGTGTACAACAAAGTGGTATAAAAACAGCTTTGATCCAGCAGCCATCACTCAGGTGAACAAATCATAACAACAGTGCACAGATGCTATAGAAGCAACGTTTGTGTACGTAATTATTTATTTATTGATTGACTGATTTGTAGCCTTGTGTACTTTTATCATGTTTGTCTTGTTGTCTGTGTCGATTGTAATGTGTGTCGAGATGGATGCCTCGCTCTCTATTGCAAACCAAGTCTACCTATGGGTACAAATAAAAGTAACCTAACCTAATACAATAGAGAACGTTACATGGAGTTCTGAATCCATGAGAAGCAGCCTGATGTCTTAGGTGAGAGTCAAAAGCATGTGTTGCTTATTGATCCCTCATTTCTCTGTTTCTCCATGATCTCAGTTTAACACGTTTGTACCAGCAGGATTTATGACATCCAATATGCAGCTTACACAAGTGTGATGTGGAGACTTGAAGCCTTCGGTACACATACACTAAAAATGGGCATTTCAGTGAAGTAGAAGCAGTTCAATATTGCAGTTTAATATTGCATAATATGCAATATGGATATTCATAGATTCTGGATATTTCAAGGGAGGGAGAAGGGGTAGATGTAATTTGAAGAATTACTAACAAGGTAATTGAACCTTTTATGGAAAAACCTTTTGAGATACTGCAAGTTCTTCTACTATACTGTTTGACTGTTGAATTTCCTGAAAGAAGACTCAGAGACATGTCTGTGGTGACTCACGTGCAGGCCGTAGTACAGGATATGGAGAAGGAATGTTCTTATGACTCACTCATCAGCGGGTTCACACGCAGCGTATCTCTGCTACCGTTGCTGACCTTCAATCCTGAAGATGCAGCAACGAGATAGTGAGACAGCGTGCTTAAGAACACAAAAACAATTTCATTCCTAAATGAGAAAGTTGTTTGTCTTTCCTGGCCTCCGTCCAAATTCCTCCTGCTAATGTTGGAAAGTGGGCACTACATTATACAACTCTAGGGCTTCACTGAAATGGGTTTTAGAGTGAAGAATTTTTTACACACATACTCATTCTTCTCATGGGTGAAATAGTAATATTTACACTACCATCCACATAGATAATGTTATGTTAATGAATTCTTGTGTGAGATTGTAGCATTAGAATCTATTCAGGTTAAAGGCATAAACAAACATATCGTTCAGTTAATAAATAGCAAACTTCTGCACTTCCAAACTGACCGTGGAGGAATCCAGATTAAATCAAATGACACTTTCAAGTCTTCCTGTATCTGATTCTTAACATTTCCAATTCAATAGCATAAATTAATTAACACCGTCTAGTGAGTAAGCGTGCAGACTTTGTTTTCTCGTTTTGCTCAGGTGGGAACATGTGTTGCGGCGGATGCAAACCCTCCAGCTACGATCACATGGAAAAAGAATGGAATGCTCTTGGTAGCCGATGGGAAAGGTAACGATGACACACAAAGAAACTTTCCAACAGTCCCACTAGATGCTGTCATACAGAGATCCCCCTGGGTGTTCTTGTACAGTGACACAAGAGTGAAAATGAAATCATAGTATATGATATTTTATACAATAGAAATATGTAATTCACTGTTGTTTACTTGTCACTGAATGATGCAATAATATGATACAGCATCTTGCCTGTTTACATTTGTATGTATCTTGGATCAGACAGTAACAGATGGAGTAAACATTATGTGAACGTTTGGAGAGTAAGTGCCTGAAAGTAAAGACAATCATAGAAGTGTTCCTAAAAGGCAACTTAGGCTTCAACACTTTTCTGTGATTGCTAACTTTAAATCATCTGGACTGGTTTGATACAACAAATCTGGTTTTGCTGCTAAACCAAAGAAGGCTGTTTGCCAACATTGTTGGCTGAACACTACGCTTACAGCATTCAGCGCTGTACTTGTGCTGTGTACTTGTGTGTGTTTGTCATCTGACGTTCCCTCCCTTCCTCTGCAGCCGTTGTGATCAACCCAAGCATGAAGGTGGATCCAGCCACAGGCCTGTCCACCACCTCGTCCACCCTCCAGTATGCCGCCTCGAAGGAGGACGATGTCTCAGTCTTCGCCTGTGTGTCCTCACATAAGCTGAGCAGTCAGGAGACAGAGCTGGAGCACTTTCCCGTTCACTGTAAGTGGAAAACAGCGCCGCTACCAGGCTATATAGCTGTATTACACCCTGTGCCTGTTCTACCTGCCGACATGCAAAAGTTTGTCGAGAGGATTCAGTGTTCTATCTGTGGTAGAGTGATACTTGTCTAATGATCTGACAACAGGGGGATGTTTATTAAGGCTTTACAGCGCTTTTAGCTAGGTTTGTCTATATGTAATAAAGGACTGCACCACGGTTCTGTGCAATTGAAATGGAAGAGAAGCAGCACCACTGCACTGGAGGGAAGGAAGATTAATACCAGTCACTACAGACAGACAGACACATACACACACACATTCACATGCACACAGAAATGCCAATGAAAAGATGTATTTATGGAAGTTGGCCATATTTTTAAAAATATTAACTGCAACAATCAAGTCAAATGATTTTAACGTTTTTAACCAAAAAACCTGGATTCAAGGATGAACTGATTTTAGTGGTCAAAGGTCAAAGTCACTGTGACCTCTCTATAACTCAAGAATATACATGCTGATTATGACAATTCGATGCAAATATCTAATAGGAGTCAGTAATTCTTGTTTGATCACATAACTTGTAAAGAGAAATTTAAGCTCTGAAATAGGGGACTCTTCCAAGACACCTTCAGTGTCGTCATGAGGAAAACAAAAAACAAAAAACCCTACCACACCTCGGACGCTGCAAGACATAGCTACAATAGACTGCATATAATATAACACGTATTCATTTCCTGTGTGGTGACACAGTAATAATGACATAATGACGAGCTGAATTTGATATAAATGCATTCAAGAAGAATTCAGTGCTTTATAAAAAAGGGACATAAGATGAAAAATGCCATGTGCCTCATGTGAAACGGTCGTGGCCAGTGTTAGCTTGAGATAGTTGTTGTTTGAGCACAAGGAGGTGTGTAGGATTGAACAACTTGTTGTGGGACGCGGTTTATCACAAGGCTCTGGAAGCTGCACATAATGGCAACAAAGTGAACAATGTGCTGACTGATTCTTCGCTGCGGTTGGCTAAAGGATTTTTCAGGATTTGAGGGTTTTGGGGATTTCAAGGCAGTGCGAATTTTATGCTCAGGGGCACATCCCTGAACTTTTGAAGAGCAGATGGAGTGGGAAGCTCTGATCAATAAATGAAAGGAGGGATGTTGGAATGCCTTGGCAGTAGCAAGTTCATGGGGGAATTTCCAATTTGTAAGCTACTGAGTCGATATATTTCCAGTTTAGTCCTGTGTAAGTAGGGTGGTCTCATAGATTGTATATATGAAGTGGCTGTAGGAGGTAGTGGACATAGTCATTGTGACATCACCCATTAGTTTGAGGACATTTTGAGGTCTATTTTATCATAGACTAGAGAGGTCTCCCCCTGCTGGCCAAAGAATGCAAGTTTAAGGCATTTGTGCATCGGCGTTACTTTTCAGAACCTGGGTGGTCTCCACACTTGGCTGATCAGAAGACTGAGAGGGTCACCTTTGAAATGTGATGGAAGATTATTTGATTGTTGTATGTATCTGTGCTGCTTGAAGGCTGAATTGATCCAGTGTGAAAGTGATTTTTTTTATTGTCTGTGAAGCTTTGATACGCATGCCTCCTCTCTTTTCCCTCAATTGCCCTCTGAACCCCTCAGATCCATCAGAGAAGGTGAGCCTCCAAATAATGTCCAAGGGACCCATTGTAGAAGGAGATAACGTGACGCTGAAGTGTCACGCTGATGGCAACCCTCCACCCAGCTCCTTCTACTTCCACATCAAGGTCAGTCAGAGCTCAAACTTCAACCTAGATACTATTCATGAAGTAAACTAGAATTTGGTGATGAGGGTTTAATTTATACTGTTGTTTTAAAAAGCCCTGTACGCCTTATCGATTTGACTTAGGTAAGAGTAATTCATTTCAATTCATGAAGTGGATCTCTGCAATAAATGACCCCTGTCTTCTGTTCTTTCTCATTTCCTGATATTATAGCAGAATGACATAAACTAACACTGCCTCTCTCCTCTCCCTCCTCCTGCTCTTCTCTCTCCACCAGGGCCAGAAAATGCTGGTGGAAAATTCAGACACCTACACTTTGGCCGCCATCAGCAGAGAGGCCGGGGGTGAATACAAATGCTCCCTGGTTAACAACGAGAAAATGGAGGCCTCCCAAAGTATCGTCGTTAGCTGTGAGTACTTGTGATATATGCAGAGCTTAGCATATTGTACCACAATAAGGGGGTGGCAAGACAAAAACCTCCAACAGTCATCCTCACTTTGGCTTTGCCTGGAACGAGGCGAGGAGGAGCTCAGGCGGCTGAAAAGCTGTTTTTCCCCCCAACCATCCACCAGCACTCCCTCAAGTAATTACTCCCTTCTTGGTGTATGTTTCTAGCCTTCACTTCAAATGGGCCCCATCATTGTAATAAAGAATAAATCCCTGCTCCTGGTCCCATATTGCAGCTTCAGTACATTTCACACATCTTAAATAAAGAAGCTCCCAACTTCTAAATTGGGTTTGTGACTGAAGAACAATTACAGTGCCTCTCTAAACTGGAAATTGTCTCAGAAATGTTTAAGACTGTGTGTGTCTAAACGTGCCCTCACAGAAAAGAAAAGTGGCTGTTGCTTCGTGCAGCTGGCTGGCAGCAACATAAATGTCCTCTGGCAGCGAGTAGCTAAACATTTACCACCTCTTAGTATCACATGATTTTTTTTGTACCCTTTTCCCCCCAAAACAGCAACACTTGCATTCAAATACATGTGCTAGTTTTTGTAACAATACCCATATATTCTGGAGTTAAAAATCAGCTTCATCTACATTCACAGAAAGAAGAAAAGCAAGTTGACTTAAAGGTTGAGTGATGTGTACGTTTTACTTTAAACACATATTTATAATTATTACCTCATCATGGTTAAATAGTTATTTATTCACAAGACTGATTTAAATGTTATTTAAGTGAGGAGCTCATATCTGCCACCTGATTGCACCACAATGCCAAAGCCAAAATGTTATAACTAATTTAAAGATGTTCTGTGGAAAACATACCATCCTCCGACTAGTAATTGGGTTTACCAATATGGGATTATGACATTTGAGCCAGGTATCCCTTCAGAATTATGTCAACATTAACTTAAAATATTGCAGATACACCATGCTGGCATTATTCTATATTTGTGTTATTGTCAACAAATGTGTTTGTCTCTCAATACTGTCAGATTTCCCTACTCCATCTGTGGTTCTCAGCTCCAAGCCAATTGGTTCTTACTGAAGCCTTGAATCTTAAAAAATTGCTCACAATTATTTACTTTCATTGTGTTTAAAAAGACCACCATAGTCACCATAGTTTTTAGCAAACGTTACTCACGTTTACCGTTTGGGGGACTATTTTCTGAGGCGGATGAATCCACATTTAGTGATCTGAATGGTGTATTTGGGACAGCAGGACAGTGTTTGTGAGATTGAGGCAAACATAATCGACAGTGTATGTTCATGGTGATGAAGAAACATGTCAACAGTGTGGCTCACTGATGTGTTTTTAATTTTGGACAATGGAGCTTTATTGCACAGAGGAATGAGGTATGTGTATATGTGTATACTGTATGGTATATATCAAGCTTTGATATACACAGTACTTGTAAGTAGATACATTCATTGTTGGTTTGGATGTGCACATTGACATTTTTGACAAAAAGATTTATTAAGATATATAACATCCCCAGCAATTACTCTCAAATCAATTCAGGAGGTGTCCTTGAACAGCCATGTTTTTTTTATTTTAACCATACTTAAATGATGTACAATTGACCTGTATTCAGTTTGATCGGGATCAGGTTAAACCAGGTTCCTGTGTGATCCGAATCAGGTTAAATTAGGTTCCTATGTGACAGGGATCAGCTACATAAATGTAGTTTGATCTATTTGATTTTTGTAAACTAATGTGTTTTTGGCAGATGTGTGTAAAAAACAACCTTATGCTTCTTCAGAAATTAGACCTAAAGCTGAACTCTCAGCAGCAGATCTGGTCTGAAAGTAGACCTTGTGACATTAGCCTGTGATAAGAGGCAGCTAACCAATAGGACTCAACACAACATCCTCTTCCTGTCTTGTTTTCTCAGACATGGACCTGAGTCTGACTCCCACTGGAAAGGTTGTGAAGGCCGTAGGGGACACCTTGTCCGTGACGATGGAGAAGAGCGCCTCGGGTGACGCTAAGGTTACTTGGACAAAGGTAATGGTGCCAGAGTTTGGGAGATGGAAGAGAAGTGATGCAAAAGTAAAGCCGGTCAATGAGGAGCTGGATGGTTGTGTAAATCCATTCATTCTACACTGTTTCTGAAAGAGAGCTCACTGCATTAACACATAACACATAACACTGCATTTAAAGAAAGGCTGATACATTTTGGAGCCGATCACAATTGTTTTCCTGCAGTACTTGCGCCTTACATATGGACTTTTTAGACATTGCTTTATATGCCGTTTAAAAGCAGTCAAAAACGCCATTTTTTACTGCGTACCTTATGATAATGAGTCCCTCCTTCTGTTTTGCATAGCCAACAAGCCCAAAGTTCTTGTAACCAATCAATCACGAGTAAAGCCAGACCAAAGCAGTGCAAGTTCTGCAAGTGTCTGCCATTGTTAGGATGTGATGTCTGTGATGTGATGTGTAGAATAGTCATAGTAGACATTAGACCTAGGTTATTAATTTCACTTTTAATATGGATATAGTATTCAAATTGTATTTACACTGTATTTACATTGGAAAAGTAGGAATTGTTAAGACACGCTAATATTTAATACATCTATTAAAACGTAAAAAAACGTTATTAGAGCAAATAACGTTATAATTGTAAAAGTCACTACTATTATATGGAACAGTGTACTGTTAGATTATTACAATCAAAAGATTGTAACTTGTTGTATTATCAGGCAAATTACTATTTATTTCTTTGAATACTGTTTACAAAGACATCACAGATCACATCCTAACAATGGCAGACACTTGCAGCACTTGCACTGCTTTGGCCTGGCTTTACTCTTGACCGATTGGTTACAGAAACGTTGGGCTTACTGGCTATGAGGGCTCACTATCGTGACAAAAAAGGCTGTTTTTGACTGCTTTTAAACAGCGTTTTAAAGTCCATATGTAGAGCGGCGTAAAAAGTTGTTATGCTATTGTGGCACGTCTCGTATGGTCAGGGCCTGTGTTCTTAACAGGAAAGTATTGTACAAAGACTCATCTGAAACCAAAAGCAGAGTAGTAGTCAATTAAGTCTATCTTAAAATAAGACGAGAAAAAGCTGTTGATGAAATATTTGCTTTATGTTGACTGTATTTCCACTGAAATAAAAATTCATGTGACTCTGAACAGGAGAAGTGGGTATAGGAGATAGATAAAATGGATAGATGGAACTGACATCTTGTGTTCATACATTTCCAGGCTGTACTTGGTCGGCCAGCTAAGTGAAAATGACACTGGATGTGTGTTACTGTGGCATTTAAATTACAGCTGCAGATGTTTTGTTTGGTTTTCAGAATGGAGAGGCACTGAAGGAGCCGGTGTTTAGCAGGTTGACCTATGCTGATGCAGGACTCTACGAATGTGAGGTTTCCATGACTGGCCTCACGCGTCATCAGAGCTTTGAACTGGTCGTAGAAGGTGAGTGAGAGTGTGTGTCATAGTCACACTGGTTTCCTCTGCTGGCAAAAATGAATGGAACACTAATCATTTCTTTTATGTTTAGTCGCACCATCGTCTTTTCTTGTTGTTGAAAAAGTCCACGGAGGCCTGCTTTCTCCTGTCTTCAGATGTTTTTTTTCTGGAAAATGCTGGGGGTCATAACATTTTGTTATGTATTGCATCAGGAAAGCCTGTGATCACCAGTCTAACCAAACACCGCGCTGATGATGCCAATTACAAGGTTTTGACCTGCGAGGCTGAGGGAGTACCAGAACCCAACTTCCAATGGAGCGTCAATAGTACAGATGTAAGTGTGTGTGTGTGTGTGTGTGTGTGTGTGTGTGTGTGTGTGTGTGTGTGTGTGTGTTCTTTAGAAAAAAGCAGCAGCATCTAATGTAATGGCCCCTTCCCCACATCTTACCCCCCTAATTCCAGCCACCCTGCTCGGACCACACCGATCTTTAAACTTCATTTTGATCTCAACTACACACCTGTAAAGTTCCGTAATAGAAGACTTCTATCGCGGTTACGAAGTCTGTCCACAGACTTATATACACGTGGCAAAGTACTCCAAACCTCCTCTGTTGTTGTTCCCACATTTTGCCATGACGACTCACAAGGTGAACACAACACCAGCATCGCTGTCATGGCTGTTGATAACAGTCCCTAAAGAGAGCTCCTGTTGAAGTTACCCTCTTTTCCACCGTTTGTAGCTTGACATTCATACTGCAAATGCAGACAGCAACGCTCCGGTCTGATCTGTCTTCCCACCATCCCACTGTTCTACACCTGTCGAGCAACATACTGTCTACATAATATCCTGTAGAATGGAGGAATGCTACGTGTGTGAGATGTTTGAAGCCTGTGTTTTTGTTTTTTGCTGTGCCTCCAGGAGGAGAGCTCCTACACCAACGGCAAGGCCACCCATAAAATCTCTGTGATCCCCAAAGTGAATCTGACAGTCACCTGCAGCGTCAGCAACAAGCTGGGAGAGGATATCATGACCATCAATGTTTCCTCCGGTAAGTTAACGCCTGTCGACAGTTTGGTTAGTTGGCTTTACGCAGTGATTTCTATGTAGTGGAGAACTGACATTATACAGCATTGAAGAGACAAATCATGTATTTAATGCATTTGGCTAATCCGGCTAATTAGGCAGCATTACTTAAAAATAGAGAGAGATACATTACTCAAATATAAAATAAAGCTTCACTCTCTGTGCAAGGCTTCTGATGTAAAGCATGGGATCACAGAAATGTGCTGGATAGTGCGAGCTTTCCTCAGCCAGTAACCTGGTTGACATACACATTTTCTGCAGCTCTGCTCAGTAGGAAACAAACTGCTGCTGGTGACTCGACGACTGTGTGTGCCAGTGTGACTTGACACTTGTGATTTTATTAATGACTGCTTTTTTATTACACTGCAATAAAGCATTGCATGAAACAGGACAACAGCTGAACAACTCAAAGCCTCTCCGAAGTTAAGAGCAATTAAAGTTGCTCACGTGAGAGCTCTCTTATCTTCTATCTTGAATCTCAACCATAAGAATAAAGTATATATGAGGGCTTTTATAAATATACCACTAAGAAATATATGGATCGGATTGGAAGTATAGAATTTTTGTACAACTGACAGGGAAGCATGAGGTTTAAGCAGAACGTTCTGAGAAAAAGAAAGTTAACTAGTACTATCTGGATATTAGACATATGAGATATGAATGTTATTGACACATAACCTCATGTTTAACCCAAGACTCAGTCCATCTCTGGTGGAACACATGTCAGCAGTAAAAACTATAAATTGTGATCAGCAGTATTTTCACATTTTCATCTCCCATCAGGCTGTCAAAATAGCTAAAGTATTGATTTCTTTGTTCATCACACTGCTACATTTGCTATTGTTTGCAGCTTTACTCCCATGAAGAAAGGAATATGTTTTAAGTCTTGTAACACTGGGTTTCTTTCCTTCTTCTGCATTTCACGTTGGCATGACAACATATAAATGTACTTAGACTACATCATGATCGTATCCATGGATACCTGAGCCTAAATGAGATTTTCTTTTTGTCATTATAAAGTAGACCAAAGATCAAGGGAAAGTGATCAGAAACCAATTTAGTGGAAACAAATCACATCAGGGAGCATTCAGGATCAATTAAATTATTTGTATGAATCCACACCTTGTCTGTACACTGCCCCCTGTAAAGAAGTCAATGTACCATAAGCTGGTGTTGGTGGTAAATGATGCATCCCCGGGTTGAGTGAGAAGACACTGTCAGTGTTGCACCTGAATATGGAGAGACTTGAAGTTGTTTTTTCCTTTCTTTGAGATCACTTTTCATATAAACCTATTGTCAACATCAGTTATTTGAGTCTACCCTAACCCTTACGTGGAACATTTAAATGATGGCAGTGTAGGCACAACAGTTACACAGAATCCTTACTCTGTGGATACTGGACTACAACAAAACAAAGAGGATTATTTAAGGAAAGGCTAAATGCTACGGTGGTATCATTTCATGCATTCATTATGTGCTATTGCTGTTCCTCCTCTTTCTCTCTCTCTGTCTGTGATAATTGTACTTTCTTTTGTCTCTCCTCCTTCACCATCTTTGGCTGCATTTCCTGTTTGTCGGGGTGCTAAACCCGTTTTGCCTTGTCTCCCTGCAGTTTAAGAGCCACTGCCTGGAATATGCTCTGAAAGCATAGTGTATTGTTGCTTCCTTCTTTCCAAGTTACAGTTTGCTTGTTGAAAGGCACTCTCAGAAAATAGCTTCTGATTTAATTTTGTGAGGACCTGACCAGGCCTTACTCATGTTTGATCAGTGCACAATTTTGTTTGGTTTTTAGACAAACAGCATTTACATGTTTTATTTGCCTTTTATTTTTATGAGTTCTAATTTGTTTATGTTTGATTTCAGTTTTTAAGGAGGAAAGGAAGGAAGAAGGTAAGATTTTGTTTTCTTTTGCCCTTTCTAGACTTTCTCTGTTTAAAAAGAAATATCAAGCTACTCTCTTGATAAAACCTACTATCATGGCAAAGTTCACTAAACTGTTTTCTTAGTGGTTTCTCCAACTATGCACCCAACATAGTATAAACTGAGCCTCATTCATCACTTTATCTGCAGACATACTGTCTTCATGCACCCTCATCTCAGCTTTCCCATCTTCATTATTCTTCTTTAAAGGGGCCAACTCCTGCAGAAGGTTAGCATCAGATTAGACAGATTATAAAGAGTGTCTGATGATTAAAGGACTGTGCATAGTTGTGTTAAATGACGACAACACAGTCAGACCTATCAATATGCCACTGAACTACATTCACATGGATTATGGGTTATTATTCAGTCAAAGCATTTTGTATTTAAAGTACATTATATGGTCTTCTGGTAATTAAACATCTGTAGACATACACAGCATATTTACATGTTATAAACTTCAGTAACTCAGCATGGCTGGTGTAGATACATATGGTTAATTTTAAAATGTTAGATGAGTAATCAGTTCTGTAGTGATTTGTAGCTGCACACAGTCTGCCATCGCCTTTTTAGAACAAGTCGCTGTATATCTTAATTATACTGTGTCCCCTACGGCCTTCACAACCTTTCCAGCGGGAGTCAGACTCAGGTCCATGTCTGAGAAAACAAGACAGGAAGAGGATGGTTGTGTTGACTAATCCACACATGACACTGCATTTATAGCACAGCTGTATTAACCAGGTGAGAAAGTAACGCTGAGTCAGACTGAAACATTCAGTCAGTAGTGTTTGCTAAATGTGATGGAGCAGAACGTCAGTTACAGAAAGTTGTTAGAGTTTCTCGTCACCCTGACACACTGATGAACCTCTCCTGTTCTATAAAAGGAACACACCACCATCTCCATAATATCCAACAGTTCATCATGTGCTGCTCATGATTCCCAGAATGTAAACAAAACTTTACTTGTTGATGTCGCTATAGTAACAACGAGACGACGTCGTCAAACTATAAACACGAGATGAAGCAATGAAGTGTTAGTTGATTAAGTGTCACTTTATTGCTTCAGTATAAACTAGAGCGACAGCGGCGAGTTTGAAAAGGTGGTGGGACTCTGGCTCTCTGTAGCGTTTGCATGGAGCATTGCAGTGAATGATCTACCGAGGACACGTCTTGATTTTGGTTTCTCTGTTCTCATCACGGCTGACGTTGAAACAGTCTTTTGGAAGACTTCCTTTAGAAGTGTTCCTGTGTGAGTGTTAGTCCCACAGCTGAAGCAGTGCTGCTGTCTGTTGTCAGGCTCTTCGGAGGATTCAGAGGACCAGGCTAAGCTCATAGTGGGAGTGGTGGCAGGGCTCCTCATAGGTGCTGCCTTGCTGGGACTCATCTACTGGCTCTACATGAAGAATGCAAGGTATAGAAACACACAGTTGAACACGTGCAAACCTGAATTTGTTCTCTGGTTGGTGAATTTAGAATAATAATCATAAGGAAGGTGGTCAAGGTTTATAGCCACAGTCTCACAGTAGATTGAACAAACATGACTGTCTGCCCTAAAAGGATCACATTATGTTGAAGAAGTGATCACGTAGCAGAGGGAGAAGAAGTAAGCATGTGATGAGTGGATGATGAAGAGAGTATGCAGCCTGCTGTGGCCTGACATCTGGAGCAGGGTGACAAGGTTATTCTGTAGCATAGGTGCTTCATGCGTTTGTTTTCAACACAGACAAGGAAGCTGGAAAACTGGTGAGAAGGAGGCGGGAACATCTGAGGAGAGCAAGAAACTGGAGGAGAATAATCACACTGTTTAAAGGCTCTCAGGCTGTGCTACATGGGATGAAAGAGGTAAGACAATCAAGTTACATTTCAGTTCAGCTTTAATTTGAATGTTGATATACATCTCAATATCTCAAGTATAATTTCAGTTTAATACAACATGCGTCTTATATTTGTATTTGGTCATCATTTCTTTCAATACTCGGTTTAAACTCCCTAAAAAAAAAACTTGAACTGGGGGAAAAAAGAAAGAAACCTCAGCAAATGAGTTACGGAAAACTCACATTACAACGTACGAACGGTCAGATGATCGAACAGATAAAATAAACAAGCTAGTGAAACTAGGGAGAGAAAATGATAAAATAAGTAGGTTGTAAACGTCCATCACACATTACAGACTGACTCCCGGCTTCATCTTTAACCTCAGACTTTATTGTGTAATGAGGAGTTATTGTTGACATTTCAGTTGCACTCTCTGTCAGTTTTTCCTTCAGATGAAGCGGTTGAGATCTGCCTTTTTGGCTTGTCACCCTTGAAACAAAATTCATGTTTACTTGGGACCCTCTTCACAGTAAATCGCTTGGGACCAATTCAACCAATAACACACAATTGTGTGTTGCTGAAAAAGGCTGTTTCTTTCTTTCTACCCCGTTAATCATCTCGCGACCCCTCACATTCTTCTCCCAGGTTGGGAACAACTGATTTAGATGGTACAGATAAAGTGCAGCCTGGTTCCACATCTCTGAATCACCATCCTCATGATTTGTTCAGTGATTCAAAGCAATATGGTGTTGTGCTCAGGGATTGGAACACTAAGAGAGTCAATCAGAGCATTGTTGGTAGAACACAGTAACTTCTTCCTATACAGAGACAGAAAAAAAGCCGCAAAAGACCGATCATCTCACCCCAGGGGCCAGATCTATAAAACTCTGTAGATTCATGACCACAACTCTGTGGACACACGAAGACAGAAATATGCACTTGCATTCTTTTTGTCAGATTTATGAAGCAGTGTGTGTGCCTCGTTCTCATTTCCATAAATGGACATAGATGTGTCCTTAACCACGGTTTGCATTGCAAACCAGAACAGTAAAGAAGTAGCACAATATCACAGATTGTGTCACATTGGTGAGTTTCCACAACAGTGACGGTTATTCATAGTGCCGATATCATGAATTTATGTACCTGTAAAACATCATCTGCACTTACAATTGATCAAGTCTGTCTTTTTGTTTTTGCTGTACTCACTCCTCCTGTCCATCCTGGACATTAACAGATCTCTTCCTCATGCTTTCAATGGACAAAATCCCCTTTGTATTCCAAATTGGATGTAAAGCTAGTGTGAGGTACAGCAGTTTCAGTTAGCCAAATGAAGTGGGTACCTCCAAAGTAACAGTTCATGTTACCCTGTTAAGCTGCAGTGGAGAAATAGTAACAGAAACAATGAATGATGTACTAAAAAGTCTGTTACTTTAGAAGATCTCATTTATCTCATTCCGACTGCTGAGGCCACATATTATCTTCAGATAAACTCTGGAGTGTTTTTGCACAAAACAAGAACTGCAAAATTTGTCCCCATCACTTACATTGAAAGCTCATTATTGAAACAGAAGAAGTGCTTCACAGTAAAGGATCAAATGAAAAGATCATTAACAGAGGGAAATGAAGTGATACTACCTATTCATGTAAAACGAACGGTGAAATTGAACACACATAAATGAACAAGATATGTATAAATGTGCATTTGATTGGCATTTTCAGATCTTGTGTGGACCGCAAAATAATCACAATCAGAAACACTAGTATTCAGCCTAAATATCATTAGAGTCTGTGCCTCAGTTTATTTTTCTCTACTTTATCATGGGCCTTTTACAATCATGTCGCTCCAGAAAACCATGTCTGAGCTGGTCTGAAGTCTGTGTGAGGTGCAGACATTTTAACCAGCTGTTTCCAGCCTCACTAATGGGATGGCAATGACGGTCTTTCAGTCCATCACTTTGGTCCAGACTGAAATATTAGAAGGATTTTTTAAAGACATTCATGTTCCACTGAGGATGGTGATCCTTTCACTTCCCCTGTAGGTCAAAATGCTGATTGTTCAATACTTTTGCTTATGACCACTAATTAATTAGCATGCTAACACCCTAACTAAGTTGATGAACATAGTAAAGGTCATACCTGTTAATCATCAGCATGCAGTTAGCCTGTTTCTAGCTACAGCACCAGCTAGTGTGTTCAGAGTTGGTTTATACATCTGACCTGAAGCGTGAACGGACCCCGCCCCGGGGAAAGCGGGACAGGCGTGCGCACCTAACACGGTGGTAACTCCGTCGGCTGTCCCACCTGCGAGGATATATGTTCCTCCTGGAGGTGTCAAAACAATACCTTCGGCCTTTTATCTCACCCCGTAGCTGAATCGTTAGGATTTCGGATTAATTGTCTTCACAAGAATCTCACTTCTCAGGGTGTAATGTCCCTGTCCAGTTGGGGGGGGGGGGCAAACTCACTCAGTCTTCCTGCTGCTTTTATGCTACTCTCTGAGGCTAGTACCTCTTTCAGGTTCATGCGTCACTCACATGAGTCCTCCTCTTTCTAAGTCAGACACAGAACGTAACTGGTTGTAACTGGTTTGGTCCGGATAGAACCGAAGCACTATACAGTGACCTCAAGTGTCTAAGCAGGCTATATGTTTCTATCACTTCTATCATGAAAATAAAACAGTTTACGTTAAATCACATCTAATATGAAATAAAACAGTTTATGTGAAATCACATCTAATATAAAATAAAACAGTCGACAAAAGTTTGTGATGGTTATACTTTTATGCTTTCATATTTTTCTACGATCTCTTAACAGACCCCTGGAAGCTTTTCCACGTCTGACTTTGTACTTTGGTGAGTACAAGGTTAACATACTTAATAGGACTGATGGCCATGAACTAATGAAATAAGATCTATGTTGTAATAAACTGGAATTATCCTTCAAGATAATGTGATTTATATTTGTGTACAGGTGTTTTTTTCTCTTGTATATGTTTGAATCTTACATGATTGAGATGACAATGACTGTATTTCTCTCTATGTCTTAGTGGGGAAGAAGCAATTATAAAGCAGCCATGCAACATCAAAAATACAGACTCCCAGTCGGTTGCTGACACGCTCCATCAGGCTCCACAAAAACACTCAGTGTAATCTTCCACCAAGTCCTGCCCACTGCCTGCTGTCCCACCTCACTGTTTGAAGTCAGTCGTGTTACTGTTTCATTTTGTGTTTCTGTGTTCCTGGTGAATGCTCCCTGTGATGTTTTGTTTTGAGCAATTCCTCTCAGGCTGTGTGGTGGGGGTTTTTTTACCGCTTAGTTCTTTCTTTAGGATTTTTTTGTTTGCTTGTTGGTTCTTGAATTTCTTCAAAGAATGTAAATCCCTTGTACACTTTTTGTATAACAAATTACAACGATGTGTCTGCCCTCGCTGAGCATGCCAATGTTTCTTTTTATTGTTTCTTTTTAGGTTTTTGTGCGTTGTGTGTGAAAAGCCTTTGTTTGACTGTGCTCAGAGAAAAAAAAACACCTTACTGCTGTTTACCCCTACTGAAAGTGTTCTCAAACACAAAGATAACCTCAACATCTCTTAACCTCTGAGTCTAGTTAATCTACACATATGGGTGCCCTCTACAGAAAGACTCCTAGTTATGTTGATGAAGAACTGGATGTAATATGAATGATTTCTATACATATGTGCAGTTTGTTGTAACTGTGACCAAAAACATTTTTTTTTTTAAGTGAAAACAAATGGTATCAATTTTAAATAGTAGAGGTAAATTAAACATCTTCAAATTAAGCATTATGACACACACAACCACTAATTAGTTGTTTATGTAAGGTACAGTCATTTCTGACCACTTTTTCTCTGTCTCCAGAGAGACTTTTGAATTCCTTTGTGTTGCAAATAGCCCTCAGAAAGGTGAAACAAAATGTAAGAAATGTTGGTTTTTTTTGCCATAATGCTTCTTTTAATAGTTTTTGCTGATTTAGTTTAATACACTACATTGTTATCTTCATGTCTTCACCTTTATAGTTCCTGTACCATATTTTTTTTTTTCATGCTTTAAATTTTTATGAGCTTTACTTAATGCCAGGTCTGAAATCTGTTTTTGTGTTTTTGATGTATTTATATTCTGTGTGCACCCTCCCTGGATGGCGATGCTGCAGCATGCAAAATAGTTATTTTTTGAGCCGGCGTGGAAGGCATCATCGAGTGTTGAAAAGGTACTGTATGGGTTAGGGAGTTACATGAACGTGAATAAGGTTATTCAGTATCTGTGCTTATTCTCTGCTGTGTTGTTATTATTATTATTATTATGTCATTTGTAGCTCAGTGGTGTGAAGGATAACCCATACTGAAGACAGTGGTTATGATTGGCAGATCAGATGAGGTGCATAGGGTTGATAAGACAGTGGAAGGAAAGACATATACCTTGGTAACATTTATAATTCAGTTCACATCATGTAAACTTGCTGAATACATTCATAATGACTCAAGTTGTTCTGATAAATAGCATCCATTTTTCACCCTAACCATTTGTTCATTTTCTGAGAATACCACTGTATTATGACTGTCACCAATAGCCAGATTTATAACATATTTGAGTCATCATCTGGCAGCAACTTCCTTGTGGTAATTTATTAATTAAGGATGGACATGTGGAACATGTAGACTTCAATGATTTTCAGCACCTGGAAGAAAAGTACCAATTACAGTATTTTAAGTTGACTTTGTCAGGAGCTTCAGATGCAGATAATGTTGACTGATCATAAAACACTAAATATTAACTTGAAGGAACCACGCACCAGTTGATCTTTTGGTTGTCTAGCCAGTTGTCCAAACTGAAGCAAACGGATTTCATTCTCTTACTTTTTGTTTAACTGTGTAGAAGTTACCAATGTAGAGCACCTCCCCACACAGCATGACAGCGGCGTAATCATATTGTGGGATGGTTGCGATCAACACTTTAAGCACCTAGTCCTCATGCCTTTTGTTCCTTTTCAAATAATCAGGTCAGCAGTGAAACCAAAGATGGTAAGATGAGAAGGCCATAGTAGTGTTGTAAATACAGACTTCTGTTTTTGTACATTGTTGACAATAAAGTGTTTTGAAACACGTAGAGTTTTATGTCTGAGTATTTTAGTCAATAAATACTAACAACATACAAATCTATATTCATATGCGGGACATTTGAGTGTTGAGAGGTAATGAGTCAGATGTGTACTGTAGCTTCTCCTAGCTGGTCCCTGCTGGGAGCCAATGACGACGCCTCGCTGCTGGAGGCCCAGGCTGTATTGCTGGGCCCACTGTAGGGAAGGGAGACACAGGAGAACTAGGACTGAGCGGGGCAGACTGTCAGACCCTGCTGCAGTAAAATGGGTTTTCTAAAGGGACTCTGGTGCTCTGAAACACTACGGATTTTGTCTACAGGGACTGCCAAAATCAACATAATTACAGTTCCTCATTGTAACTTTAAGATGATAAAAAAATAACCTTAACCTTTTATAAATGAGGCCTATTTGCAGGCCTCAGCTCGAATAAAGATAAGAAATACCTAATTAAGTGTATAATTAAATTTAAAAAAAACAAATTATATATTTTTGAGATGAGAAAAATCATGGAACTATCAGTATACATGTTACAGGTTAACATAAGATAAGGATGGAACACAGCACAACTTGGAAAACTCTCTGCTTAGGGCTGTATCTCAGCCCCCCTTTCTCCGATTTTCACCATTGAGACATCCTTCGAAGCGTAGGAGCCAATCGAATTGCCTGACATGCTTTTTCATGCTGCATGTTTGTAGGTAGCACGTTGCTAACAGAGTGTAGCAGCTCTTTTCTCCGGTCTTTTCCAGTCATATTGAGTATGATTTATGATATTTTGTTATTTGTTTGCTTGGCTGATGGGAGATGTGTTTGTCTCATGTAGAAGTGACCGAGTTCATGTTGTTCCCAGGACGCTGAGGTTTCATTATATTCGTTCTTCGTGGGTTCTCTGCCAGTTACTTTTAACACAAAACTCTCTAGGTTTTTATGTACTCTGCGTCCAAATGGGGGACCCTCGGGTTTATAATTAATCTTGAACTTGATTCATGATTTCATTACATTACTAGAACCTTCATTTTAATCAATTTACTATGTAAACACATCACACAGAACGAAAGTTACAAATGTAACTACGGTTCTATGAATCCTGGATGACCGCCAGAGGCAGTGTTTAACACTGGATATCTGGATGTCTCGCGCATGTGCAGGTCGAGTCTTTATATCAACAAAGTCACCTGTGACCTCAGATGACCCCCGTCGTCTATAAGTTCCGGTGTCATCCGATCTGTCCTACGGAATCTTCTCGCAAGCTCACGGGATTCCGAGTGACCAAGAACTCTGGCGGTCATCCAGGATTCATAGAACCGTAGTTACATTCGTAACTTTCAAGAGAACGGTCGCTCGCCTTGTATGCATAGGCAATGGCCTCCACTATCCAGTGGGATAGGCGCTGTTTTGAAAGAGCACAGCCCTTCTTAGGCCCACCATAACAGACAAAGAGCTGCTCCAACCACCGTATGCACACGGTGGCTTCCTCCTGCTGTGCCCGCACTGGGCACAGCAGCCTTGACCTCTCCTCTCCTGATGGTGGGTCAAACTGCGCAAGCTGGATAGGCTGGTTGATATGCAAGCGTGTCAGCACCATTGGGAGAAACGTTGCATTAGGCCACAAAGTAACACCCGAGCTCCACTTCTAGCACTCAGAGGCCCTTCTGGCCACATGTGACCCAGAGGACCTGGGAGAACCAGTGGACAGAGGGTCAACGTCTCCTAGAAATCCACCTCTGCCCTGCCGATTACATTACAGCTACTTGCTCAAGGACACATTGACATGAGACTAGCGGAGGAGACCGGGGATCGAACCACTGGCCCTCTGATTGAAAGGCGGCTCTGCTATCCACTCAGCCATCCACTCACCCCAGATGTTCTGTACCACGTCTGGATGAAGCCACTCCCACGGTGGATCCTGTGACGGGACAGGAAATGTGCGACCTGGTTCCTCTCTCCTGGCAGGTACATTGCCCGAAGGCTGGTCGGACCTTAGGGTCTCCTCAGGGGAAAGTATGAGGGCTGCAATAGTCGGCTCAACGGTTGGCATACGTGCAAGGCCAAATTTTGCCGTGTCCTGCATGGCCGCCAGGGTTCGTCCATCCGATGTAAGACGGGACAGAGTCCCGGTGTCTCTCCAGCATGCATGCAGCTCCCTCAGATATTCTTTGGAGGGAGGAACAGAAAAGGTGGTGGGGGCGGGAACGCGCCTGAAGAAGGCACTCGCAGGTGGAGGTTCCGGCTGCTGTGTATCTAACTGCAGGCGTGCTAGCGCCATGCGAATGACAGACCCCATGGAGCTATTGACTGTCCCTTCCGAAGAACTCTGAGCTGAGGAACAGGAGCCAGGCCCCGAAGCATGGGAGGGCCGCCCTTCACTGTACTCAGTAAAGAGATTGGCTGACGCTGCCAGTGAGATAACGTCCTCTTTTGAACCAAGCTCAGCCGTGGATGGATCTGGTGCTTCAGACCCCCCTACACTAGGGTGGAGGGTCAGGAGAAACAACTTCATTTGAGCAAGCTCAGCAGTCAGCAGATCCACTCTAGAAGACAGCCTGCTGGGCTTAGCCCTCTTGGAGGGAGCCCCTGCGGCCTCTGTGGCCCGGCGTTTGGAATGGGTAGGTTGGGCTGGATTCAGCTGTCCTGACAGGGAGGTCGCCCTCATCCATCAGGTGTTCCACCTCGGCGAGCCTAGCAGCCCTTACTACTCGAGGCATGATGCCACAGTTCATGCATGCGTTCTCCGAGAAGCCCTCCCTCAGATGCTCAAGGCCAAGGCAAGAGGGGCAGAGTTCATGGCCGTCCTCCGGCTGAAGAGGAGCCATACAGGTCCTACAGCCGGGAGAGTTAAACATGGCCACAATTCTGGAGGAACCCTTGTCCCACTAGTTGGTGTGGGCTGCTAAGTCAGTTTGAGCAGTCTGCTGATGAGAACAGGCAGGGGACAGTCAGTGAGAGGGGAGTGAGGACACTTTCCACTAGGACAGTCATTGCGGATATTGGTGTCCCACCAATTAGCCTGAGCGAGAGCACTCTGCTACTGGGAAAAACAGGCCAAGGAAAAAAAAGAACAGTCCCTACAGTGAGAGGGGAGCGAGGACACTCTCTTCACTAGGATATTTGCTGCAGGTATTGGTGTCCCACCAGTTAGCCTGAGCGAGAGCACTCTGCCACTGTGGAAACAGGCCAAGAAAACAGTCCTTACAGTGAGAGGGGAAAGAGGACACTCTCTTCACCTGGACAGTTGTTGCAGATATTGGTGTCCCACCAGTTAGCTTGAGCGAGAGCACTCTGCCACTGTGGAAACAGGCCAAAAGAAAAAACACAGAAAAAACAATCCTTACAGTGAGAGGGGAGCGAGGAAACTCTCTTCACTTGGACAGTTGCTGTAACTATTGGTGTCCCACCAGTTAGCCTGAGCGAGGACACTCTGCTAATTTTGATAGCCATAATGTTTACAAAACAAATGAACACACATCGAGTATTAGCTTAGTCTAGTTAGCGTCACACCAAGTTAGCCGGAGCGAGGACACTCTGCTCACTGTGAAGTGTGACAGCCGTAATGTGTCAAGTAATCAATGGACACAATGTCAATGCCGATCTAGTCTAACTAGCATCTCACCAAGTTAGCCTGAGCGCCCGACAGCGTAACTCTACGCTCCCGCTAGCACGCCGCCACTGGATTACAGCGGAAGAGCTCTGCCAACCGTGGAAAAACAAACAATGGCTATAGAAACAATGTTAATCGATTTCACCGATTGTTGTCTTCGCGATTTAGGTGGCCTGTATCAGTCCGGGGCTCGATGGTCCGAACAGCGAAACACGCCGTTCCCTCCTAAGAGGGACAGCTTGTCGCAGCCTTTGGAGGGCGAAGATCCGCAACTCCGACCAGTGGTCAGAAGGCTACCGCGACAAACTCTAATATGTCTTGATCATAGACAAATATTTTTTGCTTAAGCTTCTACTACCATGGTAGCTAGCCTGCGTAGCGAGAAGATGAAAAAGGACTGGATGATCTCAGGATGATACCGGAACTTATAGACAACGGGGGTCATCCAAGGTCACAGGTGACTTTGTTGATATAAAGACTCGACCTGCGCATGCGCAAGACAGAAGATATCCAGTGTTAAACACTGCCTCTGGCGGTCAGTAAAGATGAAATAGAACTGCAAATGCAACCTTGGCACAAATGCAGGGATACAACATAACTCAACCACTGCAAGGCTCCTTGCCAGGCCAAGAACTTGGCTGGTACCAGGTATGAGCGACAGACTTACAATCTACATTAAACACATGAAGTTCATTCCCATTCAGAGCCTGCAGTGATTGTTTTAAGAAATCTTATTGTTTAACAGCTCATTTTTTAATTGAACATAAAAGAAAGTAAAGATAAATAGCCAAGTAGTGTAGTAATAATACAAAATTATTGACATAGTGCCTTCCAGATTCAAAGATTTACAGAAAAAAAAATCAAAATAAAGAAACTTTTGTTTGCCCTTCGTGTGACATACACACATTAGCATGTATAAAAGCAGCACTGAGCCCATACATAAAATGGAAGTGCAAGTGCAAAATAAGAAAATAAGAAAACACCCTGAGTTGGTTTTCGCCCCGCCCTCCCCAATTTTTTGAGTCATCAGCCGGCACTGATTTGGCAATTACTGAACTTCCCCAGTGACATCAACGACCAATCTCAAGACTTGTACCTTTGTGTTTATGAACAGATGTAATTTTTATAACAACAAAACAAGAATTTTAAAGATGAATCAGAGCTCTGTTCTGGGACTTTATACACATTAGCACTTATTTGATAATATAATGCTTAACATAAGTGATCAACTGAGAAAGCGTTACATTTTTACCCTATTCACCTGGAGTGTCTCCCCCTCATTCTGCATCACAGCTCTCAACATAATGAGCTGAAAACAGACTTCTTGTCCTCTCCAGCCACAGTAGACATGCAGCAAGAACTACCACAGTGAGACAGTTTTAGCCGTCCTATGTCCGTTCCAGCAGGACTACTGAGGACTGGATGAATCTTAAATAAACAGTATATCATTTCCCCCTTTTGTTGTGGGCTCCAAACCAAAGAACATGGAGACCAACAAATCACACAGCTGTAACATCATTCCATAACCTCTTCTGTTGGATCTCAGTGTTAATTAGCAGGTTTATGTCTCTTTGTGAGGATAATGTGACTTTGTTTGTGCCAACTGTAGACCGCTCCAGCCCTGGGAGATCTGAGTGTATACAGGAGATGAGCTTCATCCCTGTTGTTTAGCTTTCTATTGGTTCAGAGATTTACTGATTCCTTGATGCCCCTTTAATCCATGGGGGGGATCTAGTCCTTAAGCCCCTGCATCCATTGAAATTCTAAAGGTATTGTTTAAAAATATAGATGAAACAATCCATAAGCAGTTTTTTTTGATCAGACACATTCTTTGGATGATGCAGCGTGGCTCACTTTGGGAAAAAAAAGACTGGCTCATCAAAACCACAATACTGTCCAAGGCATTGTATTAGGTAAGTGTGCTATGGAACAAACTCAACATCTGATGCCTTGAACATAAAATAGGCCAAAGTGCAATCAAATCCATTTTTTAGCAGTTATAGTTCAGAGAGCACAGGTCCATTCCTTTAGAGATAATTTTCCTGAGAAATTTAACTCACTGAGCAACATGTCAGGGGTGTTTGGAGGTGTTATTTTGGTTTTCACTCCAAAATAAGAAGTCACTTTAGGTACCAGGTACATTAATCCATCCATTACCGTCTCAGGGTCGTGGGGGGGCTGGAGCCGATCCCAGCTGATATTGGGCAATGGCAGGGTACACCCTGGACAGGTCACCAGACAGCGCTGATAGAGACAGACAACCATTCACACATTCACATCTACGGGTAATTTAGAGTCATCAAATAACCTAAACTGCAAACTGCGGGGAGAACAGGCAAACTTCACACCCCCGTACACACACAGAAGGCCCCGGAATCAAACCCACTGTGGGGTGAGAGTGACTACTATGGTCCAACTGTGGCTCAGTGGTAGAGCATGGTCTTCCCTCAATCAGAGAATCGGCGGTTCAATCCCCGGCTCCGCTAGTTCATGTCACTTAACCAGACACTCCCGCAAGCTGTTCCTGTGGTGTATGAATGGGTATGAATGTTAGAGACCATGGTAGCCCCTCCCATCAGTGTACAAATGGGTGTGAATTGGTGAATAACGACATGTAGTGTTAAAGCGCTTTGAGTGGTCGGAAGACTAGAAAAGCGCTATACACTTTTTTTCTTTATTTTTTTTTACCATTTACTACACCACCATGCAGCATGTAAGTTTGACTCCAAATAAAGCAAGAATAATACAGTAGTCTTATTAACCAGCTATTGCAATAATAAATGACAACTTTGTTTGGATTGTTTTCTGAGACCGGTGTTGTGTGGAAGCATGGCGGAATGAGCAGGCTAGCTAAATAACCAGACACCCGCTGGTTGGCTTGCTGGTTCCATCACGCTGTGGTACTGCACTGATTGCAGAAGATGAGCCCAAAAGCGGGGCCATTTCTCCATCTCTCTAATAGTTTATCCTATTAGCGACATTTCTTAACATCTCTGTAATAGTTTATCCTCTTAGTGACATTTCTTAACATCTCTGCAATAGTTTATCATATTAGCGACATTTCTTAACATCTCTGTAATAGTTTATCCTATTAGGAACATTTCTTAACATCTCTGTAATAGTTTAGCCTTCTGCTTGAGCAGCAGTGCAGCAGCTGTGATGACTGAGGAGGTTAATTGACAGCTAAGCTAAAGTATTAGCAACATTTTCTCTTATCTTTGAAACGCCTCACCGGTATTGTAGCTAGAATCACAGTTTACCATCTCAAATGTATGCAATATCGATTCTGGCACCCAACAACACAGCAAAATGGCACTTTTAATATGTAACTTTCGCCAACACTGAGGTGATTCGTGTGTTGTAACGTAACAAGGTGACTTTGGCTGTAAAAAGGTCTATATGATATGTTGGCCATCTCACTGCTGCATGCTACTTTTGCAGAATGTTTAAGCACATGCTCACTGAGCAGAGTTTGTGCGTGAAAGAATTTGGCCAGCTAACTTCAAATTAAACCATATGCTAACTTGAATGAGGATAAAATAATTCAATCATGCAGCTCTTACAGACTTTCCAAATGTTATCTGACTGAATTGATCAAATCCTGATCGTGGCACGTGTCATTTTGAGGGGGGTGTGACGTTCAAAACAATACAGTGACGCCTGTGACGTAAGTACCTGTTTAACTGGAACATGCATGCAGCATGTTCCAGTTAAACAGGGTGTGCATGGGGTGCCTGTCATGCGCACCCCAAATGACAGGCACACAAGAGTTTGCCGGTAGGGAGATTGACAGGACCGAAAGGCTAGTTTTTCATGGTATGGATTTTTGCAGGTCTATCAGCCCACCGGGATTTGTCCGGTGGGCTAGCAAACTCTAGTGGTAAGTAAGTGTTGTAAATCTTGATTGAGCAGCAGAACCACTGATGCTATGTGCTCTAGTTTTTATATAATGTTAGGGGAGGGGTCATGCTAAGAGCACCAGCCATAATCTCAGGCCTGCCTAAAAAATCCTTAACACAAAGATGCGTTTACAAAAGAATTTAAGATTTTATTTTAATGGAAATTTATGTGTGCCAGTGTTGTGTCCCACAATGCAATGCCTACTGTAGCAGAGGAGGAGCTAGTCATATATGGAAAAAAAAACATGTGGGCCAAACCCGAGTACATCCCATGTATTTAGTGGTTCTAGGGGATACGGCTGGTCATATTCTCATCTTTGTTAATGTCAACAAAGCATGAAATGACACAGTCATAAATTATCTTTACTCATGATGTAAATCTTTACAAACTGTAAGTTCATATTTAAAAAAAATGGCACAGATCAATGTAGTCTTTAGCAAAAATGACTCTTCCTTATACTATCAGTCCACTGGGAGTGCTAACAGTAGCATGTACCAGTGTACCAGTAGGCATTTCTGGGGTCAATTTCTCACTTTCTTTCATCACTTCCAGTTAATTTCAGCATTCCTTACTTATTCACTACCTCAAAGACATTTCTACGGTTCTGAAGTCAGTAGCTGGCGGGCAGTGCAAAGATCGCTGAAGTCATAATCACGCGTGACACCACTTGTTAATTCTGTTGCATTACTGTAACAAATCAAACCTCTTTTGACTCACTAGATACCCGTGGTATCAGGACACAACACAAACACACACACAAACAAAACATTAAATAAAACAAAGGAATCGTGACTTTTTATTTACTTATCCATGAAAATAATATATCAAGAAAAAAGCATTAATAATGTATAAATTAATTGGACATTACTTTATGCGTTACATATTCTCATCATATCATGTTTTTGTCACCAGAGCACTTTAATACGAAAATGGCATTAGAAAATAAAAATTGCTTACTTTGCAACCTAAGGCCACTTACCCCCTTCACAAGAAGGTCCAATGGAATGGACAATACTGAGCTAAGAGTAATTCAAGTTTGAGAAAATAAAAGTGAAAACAGACCAGAGCTAAAATTAAGCATCAAAGTTGAAGGGAATGCCGCTGAATTTCATATCTGAATGTGATGTGGCTCGTTCTACTGAAGATAAACCAGACAAGGGTTAAATCTTTGTCTAATCTGTAACATTAACTCTACATGAGTCTCACAGATTTCATTCGGAAGATGTTTTGGTTCAGTACGAAAAGCATTGTCAATTGTGACAATTAATATCAACTGAATGCTGAAATGTAAATGACCATGGTGATTAGGGGAGCAGATAAAGCTTCTTAGCTGATGACTCGGCATTATCCAAGTGCTTAATTATATGTTTGTTTAGCTGACATACTTTCATGGCTTTGCTGTATGGGGTAAAATGTGTTGTGAATCTGTGGCTGCACTGTGGATGATAACAGAAATTAGAGACTTGGTTCTTAGTCTTTCCTCTTTGCATACAGCGTTCCTCGTTATCAATAATTCTCTATGGACTGTTTAAAGTCCTGAGATTAACATAGGGTCCTTTCAAACTACAGTGCGGTTTATAGTACTTTATAGTACTGCTCAAGGAAGGAAAGGATGGCAGTGGAAGGAATACATCCTCTTTATGTAAAGACATTGGGGGGGGGGGGGGGAGGGGTCATTTGATGTCTGTTATCTGTTACACTGTCCAGATGAATAGAATATTAAATGGAATAAATCAATATCAGTTTTGTGCCTCCCAGATTGCGGACTTTAAGAGCACATTCACTCATAGGAATTGTGTCTCCACCACCAAGCATCATTTTATTCCCATGGTTAACTATGCAGCACAGACAGCCATACTTATTATTTATACACAAACACAGCAACCTTTTGACAACCTGGTCTCTATGGTAACATGGAACCTGTTAAAATGGCTGACTTATTCCAACACACAAAACCACCACTTAAGTATAGAAAGTGCTTTCACGTTTGGTGTCACTCTCTCATTATGAATACATGTGGATGTAAAAATAAAAGTCAGGGAGCTCTATCATTAGTACTGGGTTCATCATTTCCTCCTGCTGTATTATCAGGATTCTCATTTGCAGCCAGACTGTGAAATGTTTGACCAGAAACACTGAGATCTGCTTTGTGTGGACCCTCAATCACAGGAGACCTAAATCCATCAACATTTTTAAGCTCCTCCTCAGACAAAAATACAATACATCGTCTCAAATACATTTCGATAGCCTAATAATGGCTGCAGAGTATAGAGAGCCTGGGGGTGAAGATGTGTCAATGCCATACATCTCTGTGTTTATTCAGCTCATCAGTGGGTATAGCTTGGAAAGAAAAAGACACCGGGATCTCCCTGACTTACTCTGCTTGTGTGTTCACACACACACACACACACACACACACACACACACACACACACACACACACACACACACACACACACACACACACACCCACCCAGAGGCTGTCTCAGGGTGCCTAGCTCAGCGTGCATCAACTGTTAATAAAATAAAAGTTACTACAGTCCTGATATACATTAGTTATAACTACATCATATTGACACATCACATTGTACTTTTAGGATCCACCTCTGTTAGCCCCACATTTCCTACACAATACATTTGGATATGTAAAGATATCCTTACTAAATAATCTAGCTGTAACCTCTCCAAATTGCCGAGAGCATCATCGCTAGATAGAGGATGGGACAAGACTTGGTTAAACTATAGACTGCATATAAGAAGAGGACGTAGATGTTGTGACGTCATTGTTTTGTGGGCTGCGGCTTTGAAGCCTTGAATTTGACATTTTGGTCATCGCTATCTTGGTGTTGTGCAACCAGTGAATGGAAGCGACCATATTTGGACTGCGGAGAAGTGACGCCGTTTAGATACGCCATATACGACTCTGGTAGCAACCTGTCAATCACAAGTATGTTAATTAACAAGGTAGCCCCGCCAAAACAATAAAATGAAACCCCAAATTATAACCTGGAATGGTCCTGTTTCTGTTTCTGAGATTAATAGCTGAGTAAACATAACCGTTTTATGGCAAACTACATCTCTAACAAGTCTGGTAACATTTTGCATACTAGTTTAAAGGAAAAAGGCTAATTTGTTTCACATTTGTACAAATCCAATACATGCATTGGTGAGAAATACACCTTACTCCAGATTCTGAGGGGGTTTTAACTATATCTCATCTCATCTCATACTTTGAATGCTCTGCAGTATTCTGTTCGTCTTTACTGTGATCACTCTACAACTCTACATCAAGAAAAATGTTCAATTGTTGCAGTCATCAAGTAACTTTCACTCCAAATCAGACTGAGAGTGATTCCTCAAACAGATGGTGAATGTGGACATATGATGGCTGTGTAATTGAAGTGGAGACAGGCGGCTGCGGTGTGATGGCTGCAGAGCACATTGTTTTTGGAGCTCTAACAGACAACATCTGGCTCGTTGATCTACACAACAGGTCGGCTTCTGCCATTTAAATGCTTGAGCTGAAATGCAGGCATGATCGTCTGGCTTTTGTTGTGGAGAAATTGTACAAAGGTATAGCTCATACATGCAGAACAAATACGTTCATAGGCTTGCTGTCCTCAGATGAAGAAAGCTGATTAATCCTCTGGTCTAGGAACAGAAACAAAGAGGAAAACTAAGCCTTTCACCCTCTCTATGCGTCACTCTTCTTGTCCAAATGAGATACTCACAGATACTACAAAAAGTGCTCCTCTGAAGCAGTGGTACAGTTTTCTCCAGTTCTGGAGGAAACAAGTGAATCAATAAGGCATCCTCTGGCTCCATCTAACCACTCCCAACTCACCAGATCTTGTTAAGTCAGCCAGACCCTGGACAAACACTGAAGTATTCTCTAATGGACAAGGGAAGAGGAGGGAGTCGGTGAAACAGGAAACAAGGAAACAAGAAAAGAAGAAAGTAACAAAAGGAGTTAGAGAAGATAAACGATGGAGTCTGGCTCCCTCCGCTGGATGTAAATAAAAATGACCCCTACAAATTGGCTGTGCATATAAGCGCAAAAGAGCTGGAGATGTTGTGTTCTATTGTAAGGCCCTTCAAACTAAATCTGAAGGGTGGCAGGGTGTGAGAGGAACAGTAGCAGCAGTAGCAGGATCAGGGCTTTAAAACAGGCATACAGTCCAGGCCTGGAGACAAACAGGAGCATTTAAAAACCAGAGGCCAGCACTGGCAAAAAGCTCACTGTAAACAACACCAAGTCGGGTTCTGTTTTTTTCACAGGTTTAAATCATTCACAGATGGTCTTTTCTCCCTTTTTTGATTCTCTGTGTTGTACTGTGATTTGGTCTTAGCCACTTTGTTGTGCATCATCATCTCTGTTCGGCAACAAAAGGCAAGTCTCTTGAAATATTTCTGCTGAATACTGTAGTTCTAACAGTCCCAGGCCAAGCAGAATGAAGGAGCCCTTTTTAGTCGGTCCATTCGGAGGCACAGCTTTACTGTTGTGCTCCCCTTTCACTGTCTCTTGGACTACAGGTTCAGTCTAGGGGCCACTAAGGCAAACTCGCGCAGAATGTTTCTGGCCACATCCACTTTGTACTGGGCAATCATCAACGCCCGCTTCACGTCTTCAAAGGAGTAGCCCTCCCCCATCAGCTTTGCGATTTTGGCGTCAACGTTCTCTGACTCCAAGCTGTGGGGTTTGCCCGGCTTAATGTCTGGAGGAATCTTCCTGGGCAGTGGCTTGGGCGGCCTGGCAGGGGCCTGCAAACAGTCCATTGATACTTGGAGAGAGAGAAGGAGAGAAATCATGTCAGTGGAAAAAGGCCCCTGGCACCCCAGAGAAACTTGAGTTGGTAATTAGTGGTCACGAAGTCTGTAGACTTCACAGAACAAAAGCTTTGACATTCCAATATCGCCTGAGTTTGGACCTTTATTATTAAGTTATCACTGTCCTACAAAGCTAGAAAGCAGATATTAAGGTATTCACTGCAGATATCTCCTCAATTGAGATGGCAAAACATTGTCGGCCTGCTTTAAGGAAAACAGGATACGTTCTGGGAAATGAAAAAGCTGAAACCAAACACAATTAAGCTGATTTGGATTTCAAAGTTTCAGACAAACTTTGCACGTCTGCACAAAGCAACTTCTATGGCCATCTGGTGTTTTAAGTCATATGTGCATTTGGTGGTAGGTTTGGCAGGTTTGGTTGGTGGAAGGTTGAGGTACCTACCTTGACTGGCTGGTAAATGGTCGTACTCCAGGCAGCCCCTGGAGCCTTTAGCATGCTCTGCGTGTCGTCTGACTGGAGGCAGAGGAGCAGCACTGTTCAGCATGTCAAACACTGTGCCTAAACCACAGACAACAGAGACATTCAGGTAAAGGAGCCTGTTGCTGTATGTGGGTCAACAAAGTAATGCTCTGTTCCATGTGGATTTATCCACAATTTTGTGAGCATAACAAACACTTTACCCCCTGTGTGAGGAAATTATTAGATATGCATAACACGGTAGAAGTGTGCACAAAATGTCTTTTTTCACAATTTTGATCGAAACGAGATGTCATGAGTTTTCCAGCTTACCGGGAGTTAACAGAAAGTGCTCGTGTCCAGAGGAGGGCCTGTGTGGTCGTGCGATGACAGAAGAGGAGGACGTGGAGGAGTTGCAGAATGAGGACGGAGAAGAGGAGGAGAGGTCGGTGAAGCTGTGTCTCACTGGTGGAGGAGGAGGCTGGGACGGAGCATCTTCCAATGCTGAAACACAGACAAGACTGAACTCTCTGCTCGGATTCACAGTTCCTACTTATTCCACGAGAAGCTGCCTGATGCTGCTATGAAGTATAAACCATGTCCCAGCAATGGCATTAGATGCCAAAGAGCATCTGGCATGCTGTCCTTTAGAGAAAAGCCAAGAGAGGATATTTTTGAGAAGGGAGCGAGGATTGGGACAGGACGTACACGGATAGAAACTTGCTGTGGGTATTCTGGATTAACAGAACCCAGAGGTAGGGCTTTGCTAGACATCAAATATACAATATAAGCACATAATGAGTAATCATCGTATTCACAAAAAACTCTATCTAAAGGCTAGCTTTGCTATTTGTTTACAGCATCACATCAGCAAAGTGTACATTCATTCCAATTCAAATGGAGACCATGTGAACTCTGCTACAGGGCTGTTACTGGAATAAAGGTCTGACAGTCCTGTACACCAAATGCAGAACAGGATTTTAATAAAATGATACGAAGCTAATGATATTTTGGATCTGTAACTTATCACACTGAGCTTCAACAACATAAAATGACATGTGAATATAAAAGAGAGACATATATCACCAATGTATCACCTGAGATTCATTGGATTAAGTCAAGAATATATGTTTGACACTGGGGGATTTTTAAGGGACAATAGTGACATTTTACAGTTAAGGCAGGTACGACACAGGTGTACTGCACAGGGAAAACAAGGCGGGATACGATAGCGGAGGGGTTGAGACAGACAGAGACAGCTGTGACTGGGGGAGGGGAGGTGATCAGGTCGGGGTGGGCTACCTTGTGGGGGCAGCAGGATGTCATAGTCAGAGGGTATCTTGCTGGTGTTGAAGGGGCAGAGGGCCGTATGTGCCACCCGTGAGACCAACCCCCTAACCGACTCAGAGTGTCCACCTGACAATCAGAAGCAGAGAACAGACTTTTCAGTAAATAAGAAAGAATGCTGCTGATGGCATTAGATAGTTCCTCATGGTTGTTATGGACTTTCACCTGATTCAAAAAATGAGACAGAATAACATACTCTAATTTATTTCAACAAAAAAACTGATGCATACTGGAAACAAATTAAATTGCCTTTAGCCTATTTCTGATTGTAAGACTCTGACTGGAACATTTTAAGACTCAAGTGTGGATTAAATAAGGTGTCTTAATATGATCATACAGTTTGTACAAACCATTTGTGGGCATCCTATTCACCCTGCTCATTGCAACATTCACTACATCAGATGAAGACGCCAATGATCTCACAGTACTATGGAGTCAGAAAAGACTTAGAACTTGTGATGTTTCATCACATCTGCTGGTTTCAGGACTCACCAGGCTCCGGGGGATTCTCGTCAATATAGGGCTCTGGAGAGCCATTCTCCGAGTGCCTGAATGAGAAGAAATACTTTTTTTTCACAGCAGCCTAATTAACCTCTAATGGAACCATCATATCTGTATCACCATAGTAGCTTTAAAACATTGAAAGACAGCCAGTACCTGCTGGGTATAGATATGCAGATGGGAGCCTGGCTCAAGCAGAGGTTGGATGAAGGGATCTGATAGTCGTCCTCCACTCTCTCCATCACTCCCCGCTGTCGTTCTACCACAGGGCTGCTGAAAGGGTTGGAGGGTCTGTAAAGATGACCATGATTTATCAACTCAACCTTTCCATTCATACAGTTATTACATTCAATCTACAATATAACATTTTCACAGTCCCATTAAGAGGAAGATTGTAGTGCTGAAGTGCAAGGACAGGCCAAAAGTGCAGCAAAAATCGTTATTTTACATTTCTTATTGAACATTTTAACAATGTTTCACCGCTAAAAACATTTATATTAACTGTATTGTTTATTGAATTGTCAGAATGGAAGAAATAAACATCATGTAAAAGCACTGCTGTTTGTCGAAGTAAGGCAAAATGCTTTTCGACTGAAATATCTCAACTCTCAACAGTCTGAGAAGACTCAATCTGATCTGAATTAAAGAACTTAAATCAGGCTGTACACTGAGAGCCACTTGACAGGACAGGTTTTAACTGCTTGTAGGACAAATATCCATCACTGTCCAACACTAGTTTGTGTGGTAGTGCAGTTCCCAACATCATGTGTGTGAGCTGACTTTTTCATCCTTGTGCCAAATTGAAGTCAAGTGATGTAGCAGTTAGCACTGTCGCCTATCAACAAGAAGGGGTCGGACCCGCTGGTTTGGTCGGCTCTTCTGTGTGAAGCATGATCCCCTCATGTCAGCGTGGGTTTTCTCCGGGTTCTGCAGCTTCCTCCGACAGTCCAAAGACATGTTAAGTTGCTCTAAATTTGCCCGCAGATGCAAATGTGAGTGATAGCCTGGTGACATGTTCAGGGTGTACCCTGCCTTCGCCCTATGTCAGCTGGGATCCCTAAACCACATTGATCAACATGCCAGTCTCTTTATAATTCCACAAAAACAGTCTGCAGACCACAGCCATCAGGCCAAATTCAGTAAGACTTCAATTTTGTGTACTAAAATGAGAAAATATGAAGCAGCACCACTTATCAACTGGCCCCACCCTGTTTGCTGTGTTTACCTACCTGCTATGATACAGTATAATGTCATTGTGCTGCAAAGGTACAAAGTACACTAACAGTTGTGTCTCCGGTAGGTAATGATTTAGCAGTAAAGGAACATCATACTTCATAGCAGGACCTTCATTGGCCAATCAGTTACAAGAAACACCTACGCAGCCTAATATATGTTCTAATAGCCTAATATATGTTCTACTCTGTTATTTTATTGTATATACTGTGCATTTGTTATACTTAATATCTTTACTTTTCTTTTTTGTATTCACTTTGATTGCTTGTATATTTTTTGCTGCTGTAGCCAACAAATTTCCCCTTGCGGGATGAATAAAGTATACATCTATCTATCTATCTATCTATCTATCTATCTATCTATCTATCTATCTATCTATCTATCTATCTATCTATCTATCCAACCATAACCATTGTAACATATTAAAAGCATATTAAGCATGTAAACTGAGCCAGTAGTTGCAGTAATTACCAGATAAACATTCAGGTTCAGGTTGGGGCTTTTGGGAATGAATGGTTGTCTTTATATAAATAGTAATACAAACAAGTGACCCTACGAATATAACCTATGCTTACAAAATGCAAGTCAGCTGCATTTTCCCTTGTGTAAGGGAAGTGTGTGTACATCACTCTAACAACCTTACAATACTAAATTGTTTTCAGCAGGACCAGAGTTTCCCCTTTCAGCTCAAGCTTCATCAGAAGTGACAGCTCTATCCCCTGCCTCCACTTCAGCCTGATACACAGAAATACCTAATCTAATTCTGGCTGAAGCTAAAAGGCTATTAGAGGTTCAGCCATCATTTTTAAAAGCTGTGTCTAACCAGGACTTTTCCCCAAGGCTACTAGACCTCATTGGTAGAAGGTCCCTGAGTCTGAAACCACAGAGAAAAGAAAGGAGGCGGTTCAGATTCGATGGAACTTTAGAATAAAAGGAAAGGCTAGTAACTGGCTAGTGTTGAACTGAATGTTACTCAAATCTAAAACACTAGTCCAAGTGTTCCACGGAAGTCTGCTTTAAGACCGCAGACTAGACATCTATTTTGTTCTATTCCCTATTCCCATTTACGTCTACACAGTACTGGCGTCAACTTTGCAGTTTGTTGAATCTCGAAAAGATGTTGCATGCATGTTCCGTTCCATTGATTGAACAGACTTTTGTCCAACATGTTTCATCTCTGTATGGATTACACAGACATTGATTTTGATAAACTGGTTTTAAATCAGAGGTTCGGCAGGAGCTCACTGGTTGTAGTAATGTACCACTGCATGGACGCTGCAAATATTTTCTGCCCATATTATACAAATGTGCTGTTCAGACAAATCATTTCAATATTGGTTAAACGTTTTGAGGATATTTCCAATGAAACTTTACGTGTGTGTGTGTGTGTGTGTGTGTGTGTGTGTGTGTGTGTGTGTGTGTGTGTGATATACTCACTTATGGCTACTGGCAAGTGTGGACTGCGTTGGCGAGTGCCGTGAGGGAAGGATGTCATACTCATCGCTGACTTGCACACCGTTAGAGAAGGGCTGCACACACAAGAGTAGGGGGAGAATTATACAAAGCACAACGGAACAACTGAAAAGGTAATGTCAACTGAATTGCTGAACTAAAATAAACTACACTAGTACAGTATATTATGCTTTAGATATGCCATGTCCATCCCTGATTCTGGTGGGGAAGTGCAGTCCTTATCAAACACAGCCAGGACACCGTACTGAAGGTACAGCAACTCTGCAGCAAACAACATTTTACTCACCAACTGTAGCTTCAAATCAACTCACTAAAAAAGGCAGTGTGGGTTTAAGGATGCAGAATGTTCATATGTAAATTATTTGTTTTCATCAAACCTGATACATTTCAAACTATAGGCCATCTTGTGATGGGATCACACCAGCCACAGTGCCAAATCAGACCAGGGGTGGAAAGTGGGGAAGCCAAAGCAGTCCACTTCTCTACTTCCTACCCTTCTACTTCTGGCTCCCTTGCTTGGACCACACCAATCCTCTCTTTATTTAATCTCAACAACACACCTATAAAGTTTGGTTTATTGGACTATTGAGGAGACAAAATCTGTCCATAAGCAGGCAGACAGAAATGTTAACACATGGCAAAGAACTCAAAACCTTCCCTGTGTAGTTCCAATATTTTGACGTGATGACTGACAAGATGAAAACAATACCAGCGTAGTGGCTGGTAAGGTGTCTCCAGGACCACATTTTACCATGATGACTCACACATAGGCTCACAAGGAGAAAACAATACCAGCAGCACTGTTGCTGCTGGTAATAAAGGATGTTTTCTCCAATCCTCAGCACACAGCAGAACTAATCACTTTCTGAGATCAGTATAGTATATATGCTATGTCACCTAAAAGCAGTGCTGCTGAGAAGGAATGTAATGCATCACTGCATGATAGACATCTTCTGTGACTAAGTATTACGTTATTAGAATAATTCCCAAAAATAATCTGCATTAACAGGGATGGCATGACTTGTGAATCTTCTGCCTGCTCAGCATGTAGTAAAGTAAGGTTCAAGCCGGACCAAACGCCAAACTTTGAATATGTTTGAGCACCAATCATCATTGTTGTCAACACAAAGTCTGCCTCCCTTAGTCCCACCAAAGTCCTGAATTCTGTCTGCACTGAATACACTCCACCATTCAAGTGCAGTAGCCTGGTCCGGGATCAACAATCTTGAAGGACTGTGGTCAGAAAACAACCTACTGCTCATGTCAGCTAAATCAAGGAGCTGATAGCTAGCTGATAGAAAAAAATGAGGCACACACTCCCCCTGTTTACATTAATGGAGCTGAGGTGGATCAGGTGAACAGTTTTAGGTTTCTGGGAATCAGTATCACGGAGAACCTGGTTAAGAAAGCAACAAAGGAAATTTCAGAAGGTAAAATTGCTTTACCAAGTTGTTATTAACTTTTACAGTAGAAGCAATAGAAATATTACAAACTCGCATGGGATGAGCACGCTAAGGACAGGAGGTGATTATCATTGGTACCCATCTACTGTTATATTGGTGAGGTGAGGTGCCTGCAAAAAGCCCAAAGGATACTAAAAGTCAAAACCCACCCGGCACCAATCTGTTCACCCTGGAGTCGGCAAGACATACAGAAGTATCAGCTGTTGAACCACCAGACCAGTGGTTCCCAACTGGTCTGGCTGCGGGACCCACCATCACCCCTTAATGACAAGCCGCGACCCAAATTTCTCAATCCATATCTCATGTAGTCAGTGTCGTACTTGCGTTTTGCTCAATTAGCACATGAAAACAAACTGTGTGGGTGTTCTTCTATACTATGAAATGGCGGGTGTGTATTAGCATTACAAGGCATTAACGCCAAATACTGTTAAGGAGAGTGAATAACTCCGCTGCATTTCCCAGGCAAAGGCCCGCGACCCACTGAAAATGGGTCCGCGACCCACCAGTTGAGAATCACTGCACCAGACTATAGAGAATCTTCTTTCCTCAGGTTGTAAGACTCCTCAACTCATCCTCCGTGCTTCTTCATAAGAAAATTGTTTTGTTTTGCTTTGTTCTCTGAGACTACAACTCACATTTCGTTGTGCAACCCTGTGTCATAAAAATGACAGTAAACACATTTTATAACCTTGTAAAGGGCAACTCCCTGTGTGACAGTTACTCTCCAGATCTGCAAAGATGCACAAAGCTGCTGTAGGAGACTCATTTCAGCCCGATGTACTGCTTTCAGATTTAATCATTGGACAATTCTGAAAATCCTGGTCCAGATTTTATCTTCAGTAACACTAGTTGAGGAATATATTCCACATGCAAAGCACAGCTGTTTTTGAATCAAAGTTACTCTGTATGGAACACAAAAAGCGGTGGGCTGCTCCTGAGAAGCGTCCGTGGAGCGGTTAAGGGTTTAGTGTCTTGCTCAGGGACACTTCGACACAGGACACGTAGTAGCCAAGGATTGAACCGCCAACCTTGTAGACCCTCCCTACTCCATGAGCCACGGTCACCCCCAGCTAGGCTTTAAATGATAGACTGTAAAGAGTCTAGAAATGATGCAGATGCTCAGCAGTATAATGTTGAGGAAGTCTCTGTAGGATTTGATTTGATTGTATTTAAATGGTCAGACTGAGTTTAAGATGTGACTTTCAGAAAAAGGTTTTACTCTCACTTCAATTGGGTATCTCTTCGTTGCATCCATGTTTCCCTCACTTGCGTCTTTTCCTTGCGTGTTAGTACCTCCCACTAGGGATCCATGAAGAGATGCAAGGAAACCATGCGAGGAGAGAGGAAACGAGGAAATATGTTTTAAGAGACATGAGACGTCCTTTCTGATGACAGCTGGATCCGCTGGCATTCGGCTTCAACAGCTGGAGAGACTTTTGATCACTCTACTCATAAAGACTCAGTAATCATCACTGCCACAGTACAGGTGTTTCTCTCTGTAGCCTGTTACCTGTATTATTATTGCATACTGTGTTCTGTGTCCTCCATATAAGTACAGGACCGAATTCTACCGGCTTAATGCGTTTTTGTTATTCATTAATTATTTGCATCTGTAGGTTTTGAAATTCTGATTGTGAAGTCGTTATTAATAACCCAGAATATGATTATGGTTTCTCTTGAACAGTGGAATTTATTTATTAGCTCAATGTTTCAGGGGAAATTGAAATGATATAACTCATCAAACCAGACACTCAGGAATGATCAGCCTCACATGACTGAATGAAAACATGATAAATGATGTAAAAAGCTCTTTAATTGTATCCATAATAAAAGTTATTGAGGGAAATATCAGATCATGAAAAGACAAATCTTTCTAATAAATGAAGAAAGTTGTTTGTGGTGCTTTTGTTGTTTAGTCTACAATGAACATATATTTAAACCAGATGGTGAATCAGAAAACAAGTCAAATATAAAACTAGTTTAATCTGTGATCTGTCCTGAATCCGGTGATGTTGAGAATAATCTGATCAGTCTGATCGGCTGCAGCGTCCAATCAAATAACTGATGAATAATAAGAGGGCGTGTCGACTGCTAAAACACTTCCTGGAAGGCTGCTCTCGTGCATCCTCACTCATGGCTCCTCAGAGATCCCTCCTCGCTCTCATATTTTACTGAATATTGGGCGATAACAATGTCAATAAAACTTTATTTCACACTGATGTTTAACGTTTAACTGTGTAATTAATCCACGGTTCACATGTGAAAGGGGATCAGTATGGATCGACAGTGGTCCGTTTCACAACTAATATATCTTCTTTAGTGAGCTAAATCTGAATCTGCAATGTAATCAGTAACATTTCGGTCAGGTAAATTTAGTACTACAATGTTTTCCTGAAATAGAAGTAAACTGTAAGTAGTATACAGATGAGTTTCATTATTCTTAAGGGTGTTGGGGGCCTTTTGTAAGATATTTAGGGGCACAATGAGTTAGTATAGTAACGTAATTCAATATTTAAATCTTAAGCTGTTTGGGGCCCTTTTAGTTGGGGGCCACAGACCCAGTTGCCTCACTGTAAAGTCTGCCCTGGTCTTCTTTGCCTTGAACCAGAGTATTTAACCGTTTTTTTCTGTCCGTGAGTAGCTGCGACTTGGGTGTGTGACTGAACTACAGTAGGTCATGGCAGGTGTATTGCTATGGACTGCAAGCAGCAACAGGACCGTTCTGGACAGAAAAGTTTTTACGGGCACTAACTAGTTTCATTTAAAACCACAAGTGGGCTGTGGGTCCCCTAAGTCATTAGGATTCTCAGAACCATGAATGTCTTTACAAAATTGATGGTCACAGAAAACAATTAAAAAAAAAAAAGAAATAGGCTTTTACATACTCATCCTAAGATTTCACCTTAAATGTTTAAACTGATATCTAAGCCCTACCTTTGAGCTCCCTGAGGTTCCTGTCCCCTCCATTCTGTGATGTAACCTCCCAAATCCAGCAGATGGAAAACTGAGTGGTCTTCCGTTCAGGTGAGAGGTGCCTGTGGATTCCAGCTGAAGTGGGTGCTCGGATCGAGTCCTGTGGGCATCTGCAAAGTGACTGTCTTTGGGACAGCGTGTCTCAGGGTGCATTTGGGAGTCTGACAGCATGCCCGTAGAAGATGAGATGGAAGATGACAAGGGAGAGGAAGCGGGGAGCCATGAGTGACGCGACTCTGGGGGGATGGGAGGAGGACGCTCAGGTGGAGGCGGTGGAGGTGGGTCCCTCTGCGGAGGAGGTGGGGCTGGGAGAGGCTTGTCCTGCTTTCTGGACATTCCTGGCGAAGACTAGAGAGGTGGAGAGATGGTATGTTCACTAGAATGACAGAAGACAATCTAAATAATTCTCAATTTATTTCTAAATCACACAAAACTCTTTTCTGTTTTATTATTGATGCTGTGTTAAATCCAGGAAGACTAGCAAGCTACTTTTTGTGGAAGCTAGATGAACTGAGGATGTAACTAAAGAATATCTATTCATCTAACTATTTATTATTTAACCTTTAGCTACCCAGAATAATCCCATTGGGATTTTGAATCTCATTTACGAGGGGGTCCTGGCCAAGATCACAGTGTAAAAGTTCTATGCAGGCACCACATTAAGATACAAACACTGGATGTTAGAAATAACATCAAACATAAAAATCTTTACATAAAAGAGACAGACTAGACCAAAGAATTGTCATTCAGTGTTGAACAAGTACAGTCATTGCTCAAATGATCCTCAATCCTGTTTTTAAATGCTCATCAAATAATCTATCACACCAAGATGAGGGTCCAAAAACACTTTCACCAAAAATAAAAAATATACATACAGAAAAATGTACCAATGTTCAATTCCACAATATGAAGATATGCTATTCATTCAAAGATTTTGGTATTCGGTATGGTCACATATCTTGGCATGCTAGAGCTATGATATAAAACTGTATCTTTAACTTTTGGCCTTGAACCAACCATTTCCACCTCTACCAGCTACTACCAGCTACACAGAATAACTGAACAATTGTCATATAACATGATGTCTTGGTAATAAAATAATAAAATAAATAAATAATGAAGATATTTGTGGCCTTGTGCAGCCTAAATGTAGGGTTGTTTCTTCCTTTGACCTACAACAGTGTTTGTGTCCTATGTTTCAATCATACTGATGTCAATTAGTCTTGTTTTCAAACCATACTGTGAAGCACTTTTTAAACTTTCATGACTTTAGTTATAACTTCAGTGAATATCAGCAAGAAAATAGTAGTGAACCATTTTTCTCTGTATCTGGCGAATGCTGTGACTGAACCTTAGGGGAGACGGTGGGACTGGCGGATGGGGAGCGGATGGCACCCTTCTGAATGAGGTCGAGTCGTGGCGGGACAGGGGGAAGGCCGAGGTGCTGGACACAGTGGCTGAGGTCTCCTCCATGGACCTTTCTGTGTTGGTTGACAGGTGAAGAGCTGGGAGACACCATGGGCGAGTTCTGACGCTCTGCACAGTGCTGAGAGAAAAAGTACATACTTTACATACACTGTACTTAAACAGGTGTTTAGTCATTTAGGACCAGCTGTTGTTTTGTTGAAGTGTTGTAAGAGACTTAATCATCTGTTGGTATTTGTCCAACTGCTAAAAGTAAAATTAGAAAGTAGAAAGTGAAAGATAAAAGTAGAAATCTTTCACTTTTGCTCCTAAGAATTTTTAATAAAAGTATTTGATCAAATCCTTAAGACAAATGCTCTTAAATTGAAGAGAGCTCCAGAGGTGTCTTAAATAAGAGCAGACCAAGATGACTTCAGTACAGAAACAGAGATGAGAGCACACCAACATGTTCTGGACTGACTGTACAAAATCATTGGTTATCATGACTGATGTGTTAGCTGATATGTAATATGTCGTTTTTGCAGATCTATTTGATTTGAACATTTTATAAGAAGCTACTACATTTTATTTTTTGCATTTATCAGAAGTGCAAACAACAAAAATAAAGATCGCACTGATTTTGTTTGGTATCACTTTTCATGTGTTTCTAAATTCTCCTTATATATTTTTTCTCTAGTGTAGCTCGTCTACCAGAAATTCCTCATTGTTCCAAACATCCTGTTATCTAATCCACACTGTTTTATATCATATATTAGAATGTGTATTTCAAGTTTTAATTTATACCAGAGATATTAAAGATTTCACACAAATAAAATATACTTTTTATCCCTTGAAACCACATGTTTTTGCAGAATAACATATCAATGAATTAAGATGTACATGTACATGTAGGGTCAATCCTTGTGTCTTATTCAGTCAGTGAAGCACTCTTTACCCTCAAAAAAATGCATCAGAGCATTATTAAGTGTAATTCTTAGAAGTTTGACAAATGAAGCTCCAGCATAAGTTCAAACAAGAAGACTATACTCTTGCATGCCTAAGCCCGTAGTTCATTTCTCATACATCTGCCAATCACTCCTCATGCTCACTCATTATTTCCCTGCTGTCTATTGCTCAAGGCTGTCGGTCATGATGTCAGCAGTTTAGATCAGCTGGTCTCTTCATCCAATAGCACAATGAAACAATGACATCATTAGCCTATCATCTTGCTGCTGTCTCTTTTAAATATGATTGTCTCTCTACCTTCAGTACGTTCGTGCTGCTGTTACATAACCCTCCACCTCCCCATCTCCTCCCAATCTTCATCAGATTCTATCATCTTCACCAACTCATCATTCTATCATCAGCCACCACCACCAGTGTCTGGACTCAGAGCAGAAGCCCATCCATTACAAATCTCCATGTAGAGTCCAAGCACCAAAGACTGAAGACTTTATCATCACATTGATATGTTTGGTATGGTCCGTTAATAATAAACTATTATCTTTTCTTCATCTGACTTGTCTCTCCTGATTGAAATATGTCCCTGGACTATTTCCTGTATTACTAGTAACAAAACAAAAGTCTTTACCTTCCTGATGTTGGCCAGTCCATTCATGACCAGGCAGTCCTCTCGGTCTTCCTCATCATCCAGCTCCAGCAAGGGGCAGCTGTGCTGGTCCAGGAAAAAGCACCTGTTGCCCTCATTGCGTGGGTCAAAGGGATCCACAATGATGGGCTCTGTGCCTTTGATCTCACAACGACAGAACGGACAACCCTGACCATCTGATTCCTGCAACAGATAAGGGAAAGAGTTTGCATGAAACAGGATATGTCCAGAAAATACACACAGACAAGGGTGTGACATTGGTAACCCCATTGACCCCATAAACGTAGAACATGAGGAATCACTTGGGCCGTCAAGCAGGAAGGCGGTTCCTGCACACAGCTGGGATACGCATGGTTACGGTTATGTGCTGCACTAGTGCCTTGTATCTTACTCTCATTTCCCCGGACACTGGACACATGTTTGTGTAGATCCTCTCCAGGGAAAACTGTTTTGCAACTTTACACCATTCATTGGCCACATGTACATATTCCACATGGCAGCTCCTGTCAAACAGGGGTCATAAATAAGAGGATAATAGAGGTTTTGGTTTTTATTGTATCTCACTCCACTGACTCAGGGGCTACAATCAAAGGCAGACAATATTTACAGAGAACAAAGCAGCGTTTGTGGTGGCCATATGGTTGGGGACTTGGCGAGTGACGCACTCAAGGCATGTTTGAAATGTAATCCGAATTAGAGTGGGTGGAGAAAGGAAGGAGTGGGAGGTTAAAAGGAAGGGAACCCAGACAGGGGAGGAGATGATGTGATGGTCATAGACACTGAAGAAAACCATACTGTTTAGCAACAGACTCAATTGAAGAGACAACCTAAAACAAACTGCTCTGGAACTTCTGTCATGGTGAAGGGGAAACCTCTCCAGCGTAACTTCTGCTCTGAAATAGATAGAAAACTTTCCTTTTGTTCAACAGGGTGTTGATATATTCACCCCTGATTTAGCAACTTGCACGTCCAGACGTCAAGTATACAACTGGGCTAAACTGGTTAAACAATGAATACTTTTAGATGTCTAGTTCAAAAACCATTGTTTCAAATGAACTACACTAACATGTTCAAATATACTGTAGTGGCCTACTATCATATGTCATTTTGATGTCTAAACACTGAAACCTGCATTGATTTTTTGCTTTTGAAGACAAGCAGTCAACATTGTCCTATCATCACTTCATAAAGTTAATTTTTTGAATGTGTTCCTTAACAGTTGCCTATTTATCGACCCAGTAGACAGTGTGAGCAATGACAACATTCATTTAGAGTCATGGATTCACCTAGCAACAGTCCAATATTCATTCTCATTTTAGCTCTGTTTTGGTCTCCATCATGTCCACTCTCTAATTTTTGGCTCCTTAGCTGCTAAATGCTAAATAGTGAACAGAAGTTGTGAGCCTTAAAACCAAAACAATGAGCTCATAGATGCTAAAACGCTCAGTAGAGCTGAAGCTTTCTGTACAACACTGATACATATTGTTTGTATGCATTGGGTAACATAAAATATATGTTACCGTTCAAATTTAGAGAGTGAGCAACTGAGACGGCTAGAGAAACACACCTTGAAGTAGTGATTAAACCTTCTATTCTGTGCCAGGAAAGCATCGAGAGATGTGTTATTCAACAGAACTGAGTGAAATTATGAATATGGGTGGGAAATGAATGATTTACAGTAAAGAATAACTGTGTGTGACAGAGTGGGCTGCACTTATCTGTGGGTCTGACTTTAATCGCTATTATCAAGGCACAGAATTTATAGACAAAGAGTAGCCTTTATGCCCGTACTGCAACATGTCAGGACAAACTGACTGCTTTTTACACAAAAAAAGATCTCACATCTAATGCAGAATTTACAAGGCAGCACAAAATGTTACTTATTTGATGTAGACAGCCTTAATTGAAAAACTGCTCTTTTTTTAAGGGAGTCTGTTCAATGTATTTGTAAAATTTGACATGTTTACCACCAATACAATGTGGTCTTCATTTGCAGATTTAATGTAAATAGTGAACTTTGTTGAAACAAACATCTGCTGCTTATTTTGGCAGATAAGACACACTTAAGATTGTGCCCCTGCTTTGTTTTTGTATGGTCATTTAATCCATTGTTAAAATGAAGATATGGATTAGAGCAGCTTTTAGGTTGGGTTAAGTTTGCTCATATGTCTCGATGTTCACCAGAAAGTCACCAAATATGGAAAGATTACAAAGTTCAAAGTCAAACATTCTGCCTCTATTTGCATCAAGACAATGTTGAATTCAGACATATGCCCAATGGCTAGAACAAGGGAACCCCCTCACACTGTGCAGAGATCAAAAACAAACAGGATGTGGAATTACATAGATCATCAGCCAGCTGTGAGTGAAGAGTGTATTTCTGATTCACCCCAGCTGACTAATATACAGAGTGAGAGGAAAGATAGGGAACCACCACTGAGTCAATGACCTGAACTGACCGGTGCTGGGTTACTCACTGCCATTGGGTAGGAGGGTTCCCTCTCTCTATGACTCATTATGTCATTAATGGGTAGGAAAATACTTCATTCTTGAAGCATACACACACACATACACACACACACACACACACACACACACACACACACACACACACACACACACACACACACACACACACACACCCCGGCAGACGTCACTCAATTACTGACTGGGGTTGTGGAGGAGGCGGAGTCACTTGAGTTGTCATAACAGGAAGTATGATGAACAAACACTGGTAATGCGGGTGCTGCCAAGTCCCACGGTTTACAGAGTACAGGACTGAACTCTGGAAAGACTGTGTTCATTTACTAAACCTTCAGCTATGTTCAGAGTAAAGCCCCCCAAAAAAAGCTTTCCAGCTTTGTAGGCATAAAAGTGAACCTCTTGAAAACAGAGCAGCAAGCCAAACATTAGTGTGTGTGTGTGTGTGTGTGTGTGTGTGTGTGTGTGTGTGTGTGTGTGTGTGTGTGTGTGTGTGTGTGTTTGTGCTCCAAAAGCTGCTCAAACACTTAAATCAAGGTTTTTCAAGACCTCTCATGTCAAAGAGCCTTTAATATAAATTCTGTGGACCATATATCTCCATTTAAGCCCTTTTTAAGGAACTATTCTTGTGATAATAATTTGATTGAGAGTTTTTAGAAGATTAGCAAAACATCTATGAAAATACCACTGAGTATGACTTCCTGTGACATTCAGCACAGCCTGACTGCATTATCACAGAAGCTACTGGAGTGACTTATCACATTTGCATCAAAAGACACTGTTTGGTAAGCGACACATAAAGTGCAATGCATTTGAACATGTTTGAATGGTATGGAATGTGTTTCATCAACTAGTCTGACTAACACAATGCAAACTAAAGGCTCATGATAAATGGAAACTATTCTAGCACTGTATAAAACCTTGACTCATTGTCCTATGAATCATCTTCCATGCACTCCCTTGCAAAAGCTCCGCTGCCAAACATCTAAAGTAGATGTTGGGAGTATATGTAAAAAAATACACATAATGCACCAATATAAACAATGAAAGATATGATGTTGGTCTCTACTTTAAACTATTTCAGTTACAAAACAGAATGACTCCAGTGAACACTTCCATACACATAAGGCCTTATATGTCTGTTGACTAGAAGTCTTTGATTTAAACAACTCTGAGAATTATTACAAAAAAAAAACCTTGATACAGAATGGTATGCAGGACAGGTTCTTGGTATTGTGTCCAGAGCTGGGGAGAGAATGTGTATGTGTGTCCCTGCCAGAGATCAATAACATCAGTGTCAGTGCAGAAGTGGTACATATCGGCAGAGCCATCTCTCTTAGACTGCAACACTAAAGTCCCACGCAAAGGAGAGGGGGGAGGACAGAGTCTCTGGACTCCATGCTAATGACTCATCAGGGGAAGGTAATTATAAACACACTTTGCTGGCACAGCTTCTGAGCACAATGAGCACAACATCAGTGCAGGACAGTGTGCTCAAGTCACAAAAAATAGCACTCAGCCGGAAGTAGAAAAACAAATGCAGAATTACTGGAATATACTGTGTGCACTTGCTCAGTTTTCACATCCGCTACTGACTGATATGTGGAAATTTGATTAGGACAGACGCAAAGACACAGCGAGGAAGTGAGGGACGGAGGGAGTTATTTTCTTTTTACCTTTAACTTGCACTAGAGGCTGAAAGCTGCTTCTATTATACATTAGTCTTTTCTCATTTATATTTTTGAGTTGCTAATCAATTGTCAAGAAAAAAATGTCAGATCTTACATGTGAGGTTTTCATGGACAGAATATTGCAAAGAGAGACAGAGAGGATGTGATGATCAGGATGTACAGAAACTGGCATTAACCTACAATATCTCACGTGCATGTGTAATGGCCAAAGCCACTGTTGGGACTCATCACTCACTCAAAATAGCAGCTGAGCTTACATTAGATGCATTTGAATGCCTTTTTGGGCTACAGCACCTACATCATTTTGGTGACCCGGAATTATCAATATCTATTGATGATTTCATCGATTTAAATTTGATCGATATTAAGAACCAACTTTAATATTTGCAAACAACCACACCTGTGCCCCCATGCACCTATTTGTTCAACGATTAGCTCTCAAAATGAGTTTATGCAGTATGGTTTCATTACAATACCTGCCAGGCCGTTAGACAGGAAGTACACATAAGGTGACCGCAGGGTTCGATCTTGACGTCTTTGTCGTTCTCAGCACAGATCTTGCATAGCTGGAAGGTGGAGCCCATCTCACAGTACAGCTCATACTGCTCCTGTTCAGGCAGAGCAAACTGCTGTTAGTCATCAAGTGATGCACGTATCAAAATATACAAGAGAACATACACAAAAACATAAAGACACAAATACAGTATGCATACAGTGCAAGCTTCCCACCATGCCACGCCATGTTAAACTCAGTTTTTCAGGACTTCCCAACACTAATAAAGAACCGGACCCAACCCTCCAGAGGTCTGGAGAAATATTTAGAAACTTAACAACTAAACTGACATTTTAAAACATTTTGAAACACATATCCTGAATAGTGTTGCACAAAAGGTTAAGCTGTTATGACCATAGAGTTAAAATGATGAATGCTTAATGTACTTCTTCTTAGGACTTAAGGAAAGACAACAGCTGTGCTGAGAGAATGTGACAGCACTTACACTAGGCTACGTAAATGATGCAAAGGTGGCTGTCATTGACGTGGATCTGCTGTAGTGAAACTACAATGTTTCAAAGATGAACAACTAACAACACGTGTACCATGTGTACTTAATTTGTTTTGTTGACTTCATTACCCATGTTGGAATTTAAATCAAAAAAGGAATGTAGACTAACAGTCACAAAAGAGAAACAAAATGGTTGTCGGTCATGTTGATTGTATTGTTGAAGGCATTAACTCCTTTCCCTTGGTAACAGATGGTCCAGTGTTCCCTATGCTAACGGAGATTTCCTTAGCTTTTAGAGAATTCAACCAGCTCTTATCATGGCTAATCTCGACAACTAGAATCCATATACACATAATTGATACTTTACCCCCCAAAGTGTATTGTGATAATGCCCCAGTTAATGCTGCTGTCAAAATGGTCTGATTTTCATCTCAGTTAAGGTAAAATCTCTTCAAAAAAATCATATGAAAACAATTTATATATCCATATCTAAAATCCTCTCATGTTCACTGACTCTCTGTTTGGAATACACTTTTAAAAATGTCACAAAATCAGAAATTCCCAGCCACACAACTGTAGCTGAACATTTTCTCTTTGCACATTATCATCTTGTCAGGCTTATAAAAATATGCTTAAGACAGTCATCATTAATAATTAATAGTAGGCGGACAGTAAAACACAATCATTTCTCTGAAACATCAACACTACAACTGATTGGATGAACACACCACTAGCTACGCTATCACTGGTCATTTTTAAACTGTGATGGCACTTCTGGAAAGATCATCAAGTTCAAGCCTCACTGTGCACAGAAATCCCTTTCTGAAAACACTTGAGACAAAAAAAAGTAATGAAGTAGGACAAATGCTAAATTTTGTGTGTTTTTGAGAAGTGTGTTTTGATATAAGTAACGCTATTCCTGAATTGGTGGATTTCATGTGTTCTGTCACTACATCTGCCCTGGAACTAGAGTGGAAAATTAGCCAACATTGCTGAACTGGCACATTTACAGAAATGTCTAATAATGCTGTCCCTGTAACTTTAAACTGTATAAATACATTTCACAACACATTTCATGTCTCTTTTTTTGGTCTGCAACATATTTGGTCAAGTTCAGGCAGGTTCAGACAGTTTCCACATTTAAATGTCATAAGGGAGCCTGAGATTACATGATGTATTCTGGCTTTGGGAGGCTAAGGAATTCCATGACCAGTGGGAACCATGAACATTACTCTGCTTATCCAGATGGAGTATGTTTTTTAGACACACAAACAAACCCACTTGTGTCACTTTGATGTGATCATGAGGCGTTGGCTCACATAAACCAGTGAGGTCAGGATTGTAACTGCGACCATCAGGAAACAGGTAGCTGTGAATGGAAAAAAAAGGTTTAATTAAACTCAGAGCAACAAACACACAGCAAGATATTCTACACATGCAAACATGTAAATATCTCATAAATGTTCAACCCTGTGTTGCATAATGACAAAAAATTATCCTTGAATCCGATGAAATACAAATACTCACAATGACTAGTAGTAGAACCAAAAGCAGTAATAGTTGTACTTTGAATGCTTACAGAGACATTCATTAATCCTCATTTCTGACTGACACGAAATATCAATTATGATCAGATGTTACAGAAAACAAAATCACTATCAGTGTTATAGGTCTTAAATGTACAAAAATATATATATATGAGTTAGTAATATCTCTTTCTGCATGGAATCAAAAGTGATCAGCAATTATTACAGAACTGAGCAGAAACCATTCTCCAATTACAGTCATTGTTGAAAATGAATTCAGCATTTACAAGCCTGGCTAGAAACACAGTGATTGACATTTGAAAAAGCGACTGATGAAAACTTCCCCTAAAGTTTCTGCCGTCTCCCTGCTTGATCAAAAACTGAGGTACTTCACCCCCCCCCCACAAAAGTGGACTTGTAAGAAAACACAGTCTCAGCCAGCTGCGTTTCATGGCTGAGGAAGCGAAATGCTACACACTAGATGGTGGAAAGCATGTTTGATTTGTCTGGGGTCCTGTCAGACTATCAGGTATGATTGGAACAGATAGTCTCGCAGAACCACTTGAGGCTGAGAGACAACCCCCTCTCCGCCGGAGACAAAAAATGTACACGTTTTACCTAGGAAGTGGCTTTCAGAAAAGACACCACACTCTAGTCTAGTGAGAGACATTTGAAGACCATGCAAAACAGATGTGACTGATTGAGACACAGCAGTTGATCATATTTCAATTGAATACAGCACATTAACAGAGTAGAGTTTAGCACAACTGATCAATATACAAAGAGAGACTGAGCTAGAGAGGGAGAGAGTGTGTGTGAGTATATGATAGGTTACGTACAAGCCCTCCCTGTAGCCATCAATGAGGGCCTGGAACAGCGGTTTGTTGTGGGGGATGGTCTGCAGTATGTTGCTGTCATTGGTCACATAGCCGATGGCCCACTGGCCCAGCCGCGTACAACTCAGTCTGAAGATGTAACTGTTAATTAGAGAGAAGACAGAAGTGCATGGTTCACACACACAAGCTGCAAAACCAAACATGTAGAACAAATAGTAATGTTTAAAGCAATATAACTCAATTTGAAAGTCAAGTTTTCTGTGGTATTATATCAAGAACACTGAAATAGCTGTGTTTTTATTATAATAATGTTAAAACTGATCGAACATTGACCAGTCACAAATAGGCAACTTGTTAACATACTGAATCATATCATAATTAAGATAAAATGAAATGATAAGCTAATATCTTAATCTGGTCTTTCTTTTCTGTGGTCACACTTTCCTGGATTATATTCATGGGATTCATCTATTCAAAGATCTCAGGGAGAACACAAATACATCAGGTCTAAATGGGATTTAATATATTTAATCATACCACACAAAAAACAGTATGGTTGAGCTGCACTTCAAAAACTGTCACAACAAATAAGACAAGCTCTAATCGTTTCAATCGCACCATTTGTAAATGGTTTGCAGGCTTTAAAATTACTCCAATGGAAACCCATCCACGTCATTATTAGAAGCTCAGAGAAGCTTACGTAGTAAAAAATGTGATAGTCCGCTTAGGGCGGGTGTGTCAAACAAACACAGGACTTTCACCAAGGAGAACGTTGATCATGTCCTGTGTGAAACTAAAAGTCATCGTCGACTTATTTTGTCCCGTCAGTCGTAAGTCAAGTGACTTGTTAGCCATTTGTTAGTCAAGTGAGTCATTAGTCAAGTTAACGTCAACCACAAACTTTTTCCGAATACTAACTAAGTAGTTTTGTTTCCAAAACCTAACTTCCTGGGAAGATGGAGGTTTATTTTGAAAAGGCACTATGCATGGAACAAGCGTACATTGACATGCCGTCCCTGACACATCCAAAACTGACACTAGAGGGGAACGTCAAAAAGAGCGTCAAAGTTTCAAGATTACTTTACTAACTAAGCCTCTGTATTTGATGAGTTGGAAGTGAGAATGCGTTGCCCTGACACACACTGCAGTCTTACCTCTGTGTGTGTGTGTGTGTGTGTGTGTTGCGGGCTGTTGGTGGTTTAAAAAGAAAAAGATGAATCAAGTCTTGTTTAGGGCAAATGAAGATCTTGATCCGTTCTTGGAAGGACTTGATGTGCTATCATTATTGGGTGCAAACATAAACATTAAACTCATTCTTCGAATAGTCTTTGAATGGTAAATTGTCCTTCAGATTTGTCTTATTTCAGGAAGGACATTTTCCTATTTGACACTTTCTGGGATCATTTCATCAATAGCCATAACGGGTCTATCCCTGTAATTACCACTTGTAGACTTTTTAAATTGCCTCATAATTCACTTGCAAAGACTTGATGTGATCAATTGCACCTGAGTGACTGCTTGAGGGTAGAGCAGATGAAATAATTTCAACTCACCCCTTCGATGAGATATAAGCCAATAACCCCCTGCCCCCAAAAAACAATGTTTTTTTTCTATGATGAAATATAAACTTTCTACCTTTGACTTTTCTATAAAACTAAATAGCAACAAACAATAGTGCTTGTGCTGCTTCTTTCAAGCTTTTGGGATTTCCTTGTGCAAATCATAACTGAATACAAAGGAAACAACTCAGCAGAAGATGGAACAATCTGAATGTGAAAGAAATGTGGAGAAAAAAAAAAGAAGAAAGAAGTGGTATTATAAATGCAGTTCAGTACGGGTACTGGGCTTAGAGCAAGCTTTCACCACAGTATGATCCCACCTCCACCAGCAACAAAGGCACAAAGCTAAACCCATTGATAAGAGACGTGGGAAGATAGTTTGACAGTTTCAGACCGTTTCACTGATGCTAATAAGCTGTGTTCCGTCTCTGAAGGGAAGAGCTGAGGACAGAAAGCTGCCTGTTTGTGTATATGATAATGAAATGCTTCAACAACCACACAAGCAGTCCCACAGGCAGTAAAGCAATTATTGTTATTATTATTGTCAGTGTGATATCCATGTTTGGTGTTACTGAGATATGATCAATATATCCTGAGGAGCATTTCACCAATCATTAAGATCTGTGCATGCATAGACGTGTGTGTGTGTGTGTGTGTGTGTGTGTGTGTGTTGTGGGCATCAACGAATCCTCAACAACGGTTATGTATAATATCTTTCACAAAGTTATTTCTCATTTTTCACGCATTCACCTACGAACGTCCAGCAACATGAGCGATAAGTGCGCCTGCGCAAGCCGCTGCAGTACAGGACCTGTTGTAAAGGAAACAAACTACTTGCTTAGATTAAAGAAAAGATTGTGGTTTGGGTTGAAATGTGTAACAAAGGCAAAGTTGACTTTTGGTTCTTTGTCTTCTTTAATCATTGTTTATACTCGCCGTAGTGAAGCCGGTGCAAGGTGTGTGCGCCCGCAATTAGTTCACTGATAGAAGCACTATTAACATTTCTGAGGATTTGACAAAGAAGGACAATTCGTTTTTAGATGCTTTCAAAATTGGTGGTCTTAAAAAATCTACATTTGAATAAATAATTTGCAGCCAAATCAAATTGTTTCCAGGATATTCAACCTTTGTTTCATTATATTTCATTTAATACTTGACTTCTTTCTTTACAGGGCTTGTATAGCAGCAATAAAGTAGTCCATAAATATGAGATATGAGTTTACAGTTAATTACAATTCCAGTGGACTTGCTTCTTCACAGTACATTCAATTTGTTAGCCGTGGCGTTTTTTGAGAATAATGCAACGGTGCGTGGAGCATAAACGTCTTTGTGCATTTTGTGGAGGATTGTGCTGCGTCCGAGAATAAACAAAGCTTTATACTATGTCACCTGACTTCCTCAGAGACAGCCATGCATGTCCTGGCTCACAATGATCGGCGTGTGGGTTCTACACAAATTACATTTTAATAAGTATAAGTATGAACAGTGAAAAAGAACAGCCTGGTTTGTGTGAGTGTGTCTGAGTGAGTTGAAGTGGTTATGACATTGGACTGCTCTTTCCCACACTGCTGTGTGCGTTTGTGTGAGTGTGTTTGGGAAAGTGTAAGTCGTAAGTGGTATTTGCATTATTTGCTCTGTGATCGGCACCCATACATTTGCATATCAGGCCCTTCCACGGTCACTACACACAGACCCACACAAACACGTTTTCTGTCCTGTCATTATCTGCTCTGCTCGGCTCTACTATGCCGCCACACAAGACTGGCTAATCACAGGGCATGCATGGCTCAGCTCAAGGCTATACGAGCTGCTCGCAATGAGTCAGCACTGTTGTTAAAGGTAATTTCTTCCCCCCACCAGGAACTTGCCACGTGGAGGGCAAATAAAACACCACACCAAACAGCTTGTCAGCATTGCTTTCAGAGACCAGTGTGGAGGCTATATATAAACATATTGCTTTTAATGTGTGACCAATATTGTGTGTTTTATGTTTTTAGTGTACAGCTTTTATATATGATGATTTTAATGTAAAGTGTCTTTGAGTATTCTGAAAAGCGCTCTATAAATAAAATGTATTATTATTATTATATGAGCCTTTAATGTATATTATTATGAATTTTGTTTTCTATAAAGATAAGTGAGGTCTATTCTGAATTACTTTTATTTTTGTAACATCTGCCTCTCCTTTTGGTGGTCTGGCTAACTAGTTTTTTTATTTTTATTGTTTTTTTTTAAATAATTCTACTGTTGTTTCAATTTATCCGCCAGTCGGATTTCAGTCACTGAAACCGATTCTTGTTGTGTGTTTTTAAACAAAGACATGACATGTTTTTAACAGTAATAAGTAGCTTTGGGAAGCTTGTTTACTGACAGTGGACTGGGGCTGGAGGTGTGACAGCAAAGCATGACCTGTTTCTGACACATATAATCCCAAATGCAAATTTGGCAAATTCATAAACATTCTCTATTTATGACTGTTATCTGTTGCCTTTGAGCCTGACTTCGAAGGCTATTTGCTAGGGGCTACCAACTAATCTATATTCATGTGTGTATATATATATATATATATATATATATATATATATATATATATATATATATATACGTATATATACATATACATATATATATATATATATATATATATATATATATATATATACACGTATATATATGTGTATAGGTATATATATATATATATATACCTATACCTATTAGTGCTGGGCAATGATTCAAATTTTTAATCGCGATTAATTGCATATATATATATATATATATATATATATATATATATATACACACACACACACACACACACACACACACACACACATATATATGTATAGAGAGAGAGAGAGAGAGTATATATGCATACAGTGCTGTGAAAAAGTATTTGCCCCCTTCCTGGTTTCTTATTTTTTTGCATATTCGTCACACTTAAATGTTTCAGATCATCAAACTAATTTTAATATTAGACAAAGATAACCTGAGTAAATACAAAATGCAGTTTTCAAATGATGATTTCTTTTATTAAGGGAGAAAAGCTATCCAAACCGACTTGGCCCTAGGTGAAAAAGTAATTGCCCCTCATTGATAAATCATGAATGAACTGTGATTTTTTGGAAAGCTGAGTTCAATTTCACTAGCCACACCCAGGCCTGATTACTGCCAGACCTGTTGAATCAAGAAATCACTTAAATAGAACCTGTCTGACAAAGTGAAGTCGGCTAAAAGATCTCAAAAAGCAACACATCATGCCGCGATGTAAAGAAATTCAAGAACAGATGAGAAACAAAGTAACTGACATGAACCAGTCTGGAAAGACCTCAGAACAACATCTAAAGAACTGCAGGCCTCACTCGCCTCAGTTAAGATCAGTGTCCATGATTCAACAATAAGAAAGAGACTGGGCACAAATAGCACCCATGGGAGAGTTCCAAGGCGAAAGCCACTGCTGACCAAAAAGAACACAAAGGCTCGTCTCACATTTGCCAAAAAACATCTTGATGATCCCCGAGACTTTTGGGCAAATATTCTGTGGACTGACGAGACAAAAGTTGAACTTTTTGGAAGGTGTGCGTCCCGTTACATCTGGCGTAAAACGGACACCGCATTTCATAAAAACAACATCATACCAACAGTCAAACATGGTGGTGGTAGTGTGGTAGCTTTGCAGCTTCAGGACCTGGACGACTTGCCATAATTTATGGAACCATGAATTCTGCTCTCTACCAGAACATCCTGAAAGAGAATGTCGAGCCATCAGTTCGTGACCTCAAACTCAAGCGCACTTTGGTTATGCAGAAGGACAATGATCCGAAACACACCAGCAAGTCCACCTCTGAATGGCTCAAAAAAAGCAAAAAGAAGGTTTTGGAGTGGCCTAGTTAAAGTCTGGACTTAAATCTGATTGAGATGCTGTGGCATGACCTTCAACAAGCTGTTTCTGATCGAAAACCATCCAATGTGGCTGAATTGAAACAATTCAGCAAAGAAGAGTGGGCCAAAATTCTTCCACAGCGACATGAAAGACTCATTGCCAGTTATTGCAAACGCTGGATTGCATTTGTTGCCGCCAAGGGTGACAAAACCAGTTATCAGGTTTAATTAAATCATTTAAAAACAGCATTTTGTCTTTACTCGGGTTATCTTTGTCTAATATTATAATTTGTTTGATGATCTGAAACATTTAAGTGTGACAAATATGCAAAAAAATAAGAAACCAGGAAGGGGGCAAATACTTTTTCACAGCACTGTATATATATATATATATATATATATATATATATATATATACACAGTGGGTACGGAAAGTATTCAGACCCCTTTACATTTTTCACTCTTTGTTTCATTGCAGCCATTTGCTAAAATCAAAAAAGTTCATTTTATTTCTCATTAAAGTACACTCAGCACCCCATCTTGACAGAAAAAAACAGAAATGTAGAAATTTTTGCAAATTTATTAAAAAAGAAAAACTGAAATATCACATGGTCATAAGTATTCAGACCCTTTGCTCAGTATTGAGTAGAAGCACCCTTTTGAGCTAGTACAGCCATGAGTCTTCTTGGGAATGATGCAACAAGTTTTTCACACCTGGATTTGGGGATCCTCTGCCATTCTTCCTTGCAGATCCTCTCCAGTTCCGTCAGGTTGGATGGTGAACAGCCATTTTCAGGGCTCTCCAGAGATGCTCAATTGGGTTTAGGTCAGGGCTCTGGCTGGGCCAGTCAAGAATGGTCACAGAGTTGTTCCGAAGCCACTCCTTTGTTTTTTAAGCTGTGTGCTTAGGGTCATTGTCTTGTTGGAAGGTGAACCTTCGGCCCAGTCTGAGGTCCTGAGCACTCTGGAAGAGGTTTTCTTCCAGGATATCTCTGTACTTGGCCGCATTCATCTTTCCTTCAATTGCAACCAGTCGTCCTGTCCCTGCAGCTGAAAAACACCCCCATAGCATGATGCTGCCACCACCATGTTTCACTGTTGGGATTGTATTGGGCAGGTGATGAGCAGTGCCTGGTTTTCTCCACACATACTGCTTAGAATTAACGCCAAAAAGTTCAATCTTCGTCTCATCAGACCAGAGAATCTTATTTCTCATACTCTGGGAGTCCTTCATGTGTTTTTTTGGCAAACTCTATGCGGGCTTTCATATGTCTTGCACTGAGGAGAGGCTTCCGTTGGGCCACTCTGCCATAAAGCCCCGACTGGTGGAGGGCTGCAGTGATAGTTGACTTTGTGGAACTTTCTCCCATCTCCCTACTGCATCTCTGGAGCTCAGCCACAGTGATCTTTGGGTTCTTCTTTACCTCTCTCACCAAGGTTCTTCTCCCACGATTGCTCAGTTTGGCTGGACGGCCAGGTCTAGGAAGAGTTCTGGTCGTCCCAAACTTCTTCCTTTTAAGGATTATAGAGGCCACTGTGCTCTTAGGAACCTTGAGTGCTGCAGAAATTCTTTTATAACCTTGGCCAGATCTGTGCCTTGCCACAATTCTGTCTCTGAGCTCCTTGGGCAGTTCCTTCGACCTCATGATTCTCATTTGCTCTGACATGCACTGTGAGCTGTAAGGTCTTATATAGACAGGTGTGTGCCTTTCCTAAAGTCCAATCAGTTTATTTAAACACAGCTGGACTCCAATGAAGGAGTAGAACCATCTCAAGGGGGATCAGAAGAAATGGACAGCATGTGAGTTAAATATGAGTGTCACAGCAAAGGGTCTGAATACTTATGACAATGTGATATTTCAGTTTTTCTTCTTTAATAAATTTGCAAAAATTTCTACATTTCTGTTTTTTTCTGTCAAGATGGGGTGCTGAGTGTACATTAATGAGAAATAAAATGAACTTTTTTGATTTTAGCAAATGGCTGCAATGAAATAAAGAGTGAAAAATTTAAAGGGGTCTGAATACTTTCCGTACCCACTGTGTATATACATATTAGTGCTGGGCAATGATTCAAATTTTTAATCGCGATTAATTGCATGATTGTTATGCGCAAAATTCAATAATAATTCAAAAGTAGTGTATTGCGCACTTTTATTTTAAAAGTACTGCTATATGAACAAAAGTGCAATAACATTTGGTTTGCAAACACTTTAAACAAATCAGGTTCTTTTTAACAGCAGTATTCCCTTTACACAGTTAGCAGTTCTATTTCTTCACTATCTGTGCTCAGTGTGCTGACTTTATTTGAATTCCACTGCTGTGCAACATGAATAAAATGTTCCGCGTACATTTCAGCAAAATATCTGTCTTCTGTTTTCATGACAGTCAGAGCATGTGAATGCAGCTCCCACTGTTCATCAATATATTGCACCGTAACTCCGAGGTGATGATGGTTACCAAGCGATGTCCGGTAGTCTCCAGTGAGAGCAACAGCCGGTGCACGTTGTAACGCCGTCTCTTTTGTAATCCTCTCCTTTTCATACAACTCATATGTTCTTCTTGTGACGGTGCATCTTGAGGGAGGCTCATACGTGCCGTCATTCGCTGATCCTAAGAACGTTCCTCAGACCGACATCTTCACAATACTAAATGCCTACAGTTTGTATCTATCCACTTCTCTGTGGTATTTGTTAGCTTGTCTTGCTTTTGTTTATCTATACTTCTCCCACACGCAGCATCAACGTAGTCTGATGAAGACTCCCTCCACCGTTTGTTTGGGTGATTTGCTGGCATCAACGGTGTGTATTGCATAAAAAAAAAATGTGTTAATGCGCGATAAAATAATTGTCGGCGTTAATTAATTAATGCGTTAACGCAATAATAACACGTTAACTTGCCCAGCCCTAATATATACACATATATATATATATATATATATATATATATACACACATATATATACATATACAGTATATATATACACATATATATATATACACACATATATATACATATACAGTATATATATATATATATATATATATATATATATATATATATATATATATATATATATATATATATATATACACACATACACACATACATATATATACATATACTTTTTGTAACTTTAATTTTGTTTGTTGCTCATTTAGTGCTGAATATGTAATGTTAAAGAGAAATACAATTAAACTAAATTTGTATTAAGTATTTCAAATACACACACACAGTTGCCATACCTGCCAGGCTTGTCAATGTACTTGTGCAGTCGGGCTTTGACTTCATCATAGGTCAGAAAGGCCATGTAGCCGGGGTGTGTCACTGCCAGGAAATTCCAGTTCCTCAGAATTGATCCCCACGGCTGAAAAAGATCATCCAATGTTTATTTAACTACACAGATAAATATGCATTGAACATTTTCAGCATACAGTTGAGTTCAGTCCTTCCGACACAAATGAGAGAAGGTAATGGCATAATATGTTGACTTGACTGAATCTGAATCCTAAATGAGAGATAATGCAGAGCCCAAGGTGTCTGATATCTAGCCAGCTCAACAACTAGGGGTTTGTGAAGCAGCTTGTGCACTGCAGCCGGCTGATTTAAGGTTTTCTGCAGGACAGTCATTACAATCGCTTTACTTGACTGCTCAGCGGGAAAAACTTAATAAATGATGTGTTGTAAAAAAAAAAAGAAAATGTTCATTGCATTTCATACAAATAAAAGGAGAACTTGACATCCGACAAAGCACACAGTTAAGGGAAAACAATTTAGCATCTGCATCTATTTATGACTGGCCAGCACAAATGTTTTTTTCCTGAATGACAACCATACTTGCTACTGAATTCTGAATCCAAAAATTCTACATAAATATCCTCTCGAAAAAAATAACATTGTCATTGATAGATAAGCTGTTTACATCAGATCCCTGGATTAAGAGCATAAAGCTGTGGGGCAGTATGTTTGGAGGACTTGAGGGGGTCTGCCAGTTAGCTACAAGGTAGAGCCAAGTGCCACAACATTCACTTCCATCCTGCCCGTTAGCTGGAGCTCACCAGGGACATGATCTTCTGTGTAGCTGGTTTGGTATCAACCAGGGCCAGGGGCATGAGGTTGACCACGGGGGACCATCAGCAGCAATAGTCAGTCAATTGCAATTCCTACCCACTTCTATATTTTCGTTAGTAGACCATGTTGCACTATTAAGCACACTGGCCACCCTTGAGTTCATGGAAAATCAGCAGTGAATCAGAGGTTTCACTTAGCTTTTTTCTTTTTTTATGCTTCATAACTTGAAAAACACAACCCACAGTATTGTGACACTGATCCTAATAAAAAAATGATCTTCAAAATAATACTAATTTCCTGTTTAGATTAAGCATGCCAAGTACAAAGACTTCTGCCAAAGTAAAACATTGCTTTAAAGCCTCAGCGCCCACACACGCACGCACGCGCACACACGTGCGCACGCGCACACACGTGCGCACGCGCACACACACACACACACACACACACACACACACACACACACAGTCTGTAAGTGTCACCCTTAGTTTGTCCACTGACAAGTTGATTTTTCCACTTAAAAATATTCCACTCAGTATGTGTCTTTGTCACGATTCTTTAAAAAAAATCTAATGTAAAGACATTGAGAGGTGATTATGGCTGTATTTGTAATCCTTCAATAGGTTACAGCAGTTTAAGTAAACGCTGTGGTGAGTTGGGTCCAAGTTCAGCGAGTCATAGAGGAAATACTCCATGGTCCATTCCACACAATGTGTGTCAGCATATTAAGAGAAAACCTTCGTCAGATAACAGTGAGTAAGCCTAGCAATGAGAGAGACACACACACACACACACACACACACACAAACACCAAACAAGCAAAGAAATAGAACCAAACACAAAATATTTTTGACATTGATATTGCTGCTATTCTATGAATTTACGGTATGCCATACATAAGGTTGTTTTCCTGCGTGTGCTGCTGTGTGACACTGTTCCAGTCGTTGTGCATTTTGGTGTGAGGTAATTGGTAAAATATAGCAGCGGTGAAAAGCCACCCTCATTGTGAATCTGCATATAGTCAAACATTACTTCTGCTGCTTTAAACAAAAATGGTATGTGGCTGGGCATCCAAGCTTTTTATTATATGGTAGGCATCACAATTTTCGGCAGATATAGAGCAGTTTTTCTACAGTGCAGTGCCATTACATCTTAGCAAGAAAAGCCTGACAAACCCCATTGAGACTGAAAATATTGTCTTGGTTTAGCTCTAAGATGGGCAAGTTTAAAAAAAATGTTGCTTCCTTTGCATCATCATCAACATCAACATATGGTTGGATAGAGATGTTTCTAGATGTGGATCCTACACAAAGAGGCCCGATACTGTTTTTAGATTAGTCAGTTCAATTGAAGAAATGGTCTCCCCTTCTCTGAATCAATCTGCACTTTCAAGAATCTATTCAGAATCCATATGAATTATTATGAATGGTTAATTTAATTTTAAGGTAAAACACAGACTATTTTTCAGTAAATGTAAACTAGCAAAGATGATCCCAGGATCTGATAAGACCGGCTCCTGCTGTTACAAGACGAAGCCACTCTGTACCACTGTGGCGTTGTCCCACTCTGGTACCATTTTGGTCTGCCATCTTTAAAAGGAGATACGAGCAGACCCAGGAAAAGCAGTATTTGAAGTAGCTCCTAGAGAGTTCACACTTAGTTGCAAATGTAAGTGCTGATTCAATGGAAATCTGCCTAGCCATCACTACTCACTCACTAAATGTGTGGCAAGTATTACGGAACATCATACAAGAGGCTCAACTACGATGTCTGGAAACCTTTTTCCTACTTTGAGCACAAATTTGTATCAAAATATAAAGCATAGATTCCCTGACCCTCCTTTCTCACCCCTTCCTCAGTGTTCCTTGCATATTTATGGCTTCTTTGTATTAATTCTGCTTGTGTGTTTGTCCACATTCTGTTTATGGAACCAATGGTGTTGTATGCTGTAAATGAACATGTTAGAAAAGTACAATAAGAAGGTTCAAAATGAAAGAGTCCATTAGTACATTGGAGCATGTCATGTACTGTTATTTGGGTTGCTTCTTAATACTCTCTCCGTTCTTGTGCTAATGTTCCTCTTTTGTGCTTAGTGAGATTGGAAATTCAATCTAATATTAATAATCTGATATGTAGCTATTTTTGTTTCTAAAATGCCCTGCATTCATAATTTATAGTTACACATGCAAGCGCATTGCTTGTTAACACATGTAATGACACTTCTTTCAACACACATCCTTCTGTCATCATGTTTTCTATTCGTCCTCTGGGTTCTCAGGAACGATTACTCCGGTATGAAATAGCTTCCCCTACTTTCATGACACATTGAACCATTATATTTTGACCAACCTGGAAGAGGCGTGTGAAAATGTCGAACTCAAACACAGAAATGTAGTCGTTGCAGGTAAGGTCGATGGTGGATTTGAGGGCCATGGCCTCCAAGCCCGAGCTGATGGGATGCACTTCGTGAAGGCACTGTCGGAAGACTTTCCATGGCACTATTGTCCTGCAAGAGAGCAACAAGTCAAATCGTAAAAGCAAAGATACAGCAACTTGCGAGACAATGGGTATTTTATCAAAAAATACCTCTTTATTGATATAAATGTACATTTGGTAAATTAAATGGATGTTCTGTTTCAGCAAAATTTACAAATGCACAGCTGATGTGTAGACTCATAGACCGGGTAGAACTTTTGTTCCATACAGCTCTTGTGGCTGAGATTAGATAAAACAATGAAAATAACAGAAAAACATTTTCTCTAGGGTTATATATTAAAGTGATGGTGAAGGCTGGTGGTAGATAGATACCAAGGTGTCTCACCCACAACTGATAGAACTTTGCCTTTTAGAATTAAACTGTTGGTGATGCCAATTCTACCAAATGTATGAGGCAACTGATCAGCAGCCTAAGTGGCCAAACACAAGAAGTTAATCTCACACTACTGCATTTTACTTTCTGACGCAGTTAAAAGCTTTTATTGCAGCAACATACACTGTTACTGGGCAGCAACACAGACTCTTCAATTAAAAAAGGCACCTGTAGAGAGATTAGTTCATGCTGTAGCACTAAACATGAAGGGTCCTGTTACAAACAACATGTTTTGTACGAGGAAAGACATGTTCAGAGGTCTGTTACATATGTGACCCACCATCTGCTGAAGCTCAACCCTACACAGTATGTTAATAATGATCTCAAGATGCTGCAGAACATTAAGGTGGAGATAACACAGAGGGAGACAAAATACTTCTGATTTATTGCATCAAGATTGAGATGTGTCACATTACAAGGGAGAAAGAAAAAGACCTATGTCGTTGACTGTATAAAATGATAAATTAAATGTACATTTGTGTTTCCCTCTCAGCCAAACTGGTGTGAGCGCGATAACTCTGTTTAAATGGTAAATGGACTTGCATTTATATAGCACCTTTCTAGTCTTCTGACCACTCAAAGAGCTTTACTCTACAGGTTCACACACATTCATAGACTGGTGACAGAAGCTGCCATACAAGGTGCCACTTGCCCATCAGGATCTAAACTAATACACATTCACACTCTGATGGCACCGCCTTCTGGAGCAATTTGGGGTTTAATATCTTGCCCAAGGGCACATCAACATGCGGACTAGAGGAGCCTCTTCAGCATGGAAACGTGTGTTTGCACTTAAGGTGACACCCTGAAACTCCACAAGGCTAACCAAAATGAGGAGAGACGGCTCCATTATCAGGACATTTACAGAGGCTCAAGAGAAATATGTCCAGATGAACATTTTCTCCTTGAGTGCTTTTTAATTTACCTCTCGGCCATGAGCACTGGAGTGAGGAAATACATACGCTGTTAATTTCAGTGTCAGTTGTGTTTTATTGTTATATTATTATACCTGGGCTATGCATGTTCTATAGTAGGCATATAATACACAAATAATATTCCAACTGAAACATTATAGGATTATGGTGTGTTTTCATATTTACCAGTAATGTTATTAGTTTAAGTGCTTTCCTGTGTTATTTGTAGCCTACAATATAACTATAAAATATTATAGGATGCTTACAGCCTGGAATCAACACCAGGCAGGTTTTTCACCATGCATTTCTTTGTCAGAACAGTATATTTTTCTGGAAATTGCCCTGTTAAATCATATATTTTGTAAATCAAAAGAGCAGATACAGAAAACTTTAAAATAATGTTTCATTAATCAAATTTGTTCAGAAAGAAATTCCAGCACTTCTCAACCCCCTACTCTAAGCAGTATCACGCGTCAGCTCGTCATGATGCTCTCCAAATTGTTTTTATGTTTAAGTTCATAATGCTGGTGCTGCGCCGTTAGGAGTTTCCATTACGAATCATCATTATCGGAGAACCTGATATGGAGAGGGCAGAAAAGAGTAGCAGCTTGTGAGAGGTGCCAGTGCACAAGAAAAGTCACGGTACCACGAAGACTAAAATGCATGAGTACCGACCCACTTTAAGCACTGCTCTGGGCTCTGCACAGGCACCTCACCTCACCTCACCAATATCACTGTTGCTTGGTCGAGGGGTACCAATGATGTTTTGGGCGGTTTTAATCACCCGCTGTAGAGCAGTCTTGTCCTGGGCCATACACATCCCATGCCAGTTAGTAATGGTTCAGTCAAGAAGCTTTCTATTGCGCTCTGTAAAAGTTAACAAGAACTTCTTATGTTTGCTTAAGAAATACAGCCATTTCTGAGCTGTCTTCACTGCCTGAGGACCACGTCAGGTTGTTACTGATTCTCAAACCCAAACTGTTCACTAGCGCAACCTCAGCTCCATTGATGTAGACACTGATTTTTGTTTTCACCTCCATTTTTTTTTTACTAAATTCAACAATCAGCTCCTTGGTTTTACTGACATTGAGCACTGGGTTGTCCTCTGAGCAACACTCTGAAAGATTGTTGATTTCCTCTCTATATGAAGTCTATATGAATCTTTGTTTGCGATCCGGCCGATGATGATGGTGTCGTTCGTAAACTTCCCAATAGAGCTTTCTTCGTGTTTGGGGTAGAAGTCATGGTTATACAGTGTGAATAGGAGGGGGCCCTGGGGGGCTCCCATGTCCAACATCCTACACTTTATTATCCATAGGAGTGAGCCGCTTATTCTTCACTTGCGGCAATAATTTTTTTGACTCCTGGTTGGTTCAGAAGAAGAATGCATTTCATATTGACAGCAGTGTGTTTGGAAAGTACCAAACAACTCAACATTACTTGAACCAGAAAATAAAGAATCCCCTTCATTGTCAATGCCAGCAGCCATTGAAACAACAGATTATTATGACATTTCAGTACTTTACCTAAGAAGTTAAATTATTAAGGCTATTTCACATGCAATATTGACCTTTTGCAGGCAATGGAAATCAACAATACAAGGATGATAAATTCTCCTTCATCAGAATCCTAGATACTACAGCAATATCCCAGCTAACAAAGTCAGGTGTTAAACTGAATTATTGTAAGCATGATATGGCAATGACAGGCTCCAATCCATCAATGGAATAACACTGGGAACAACTTGGGGTTCAGTGTCTTGCTTTGAAATGCGGTCAGGAGGAGACAAGGTTTAAACCACCGACCTTGTGATTCAAGGACAACTCGCGCTATCTCCTGACACAGCTGCCCCAATAACAGACAGAAAGAAAAGTGAAAACTTTTTGTTTTACTCCCTTTAATCTCAAATTTAAGTGTTTTCTGGTAATCCCAATATCCTGAATCCATTCAGGCAATGCAGTCAGTGCGTCTTTACTTAGGGAGTTCAGTATATGAATATGCGACTCGCCTTCATTGATCAAGCCTTTCTCTTCTGCTCTGTAAAATGGTTCTTTGGTGATGATTTGAAGAACCACTCAAACCTTTAAATGACTCTTTACTTCTACTTAAAGAATAATTAGTGGTTCTTTAAAGCGCCTTAACCTTCTAAGTAAAACAAAGTGGCATTGGCAATGATAGACATTTGACAATACTGTTTCCACCGTGGGAGTTATTCTTGTTCGATCGTGCGCTATTGCAAATCCAGCCGCTTCACAAGGCAACGTGATTTGGGCAGACATGGAGGAGAGTGAAGTTGTAAATACAGAGCAGGAGAAGGATTACCAACCAACCCAAGATGAGGAAGAACTCTGGTTCCATAATTACCAGACAGTGTTTTGTCAGCTTTTTAAAAATATAAGATGATGAGGTCAGGCTGGTATATATTTGCACCTGTAAGCCTTAAAACCTGTCTGACACAAATAACAGCTAACACAATTATTGTTCTCAGACACGTTAGAACTTCTATTTTGAAAGACTTTTATTTTTTAAGTGTTGTCTCATGTGAAGCTATTTTGTTTGTATAGAAGTTCCAAATAAATGAAAAAAATCATCAAATCTAATGAAGTACAGTATGGTCATTTAAAACCCTTTCTTCCTTAAATGTACAGAACAATTACTGTCTCATTATACATGCTATTACCCTGATATGAAAAGAAATGTACCATGATAAAATATTTTAGTCATATCGCCCAGCCCTAAAATGAAGCTGTTCAAACAAGAGTGTAAAACAGCACTGATAAATAAAGTGTCATGTATGGTCACTTGCAACTGGCACAAAGGAAGTGATAAATTGATCTGCCAGTCCTTCAAACTGCAAACAAATGTCACTTAAGGAAGGCAAAATGTGAAGCTGTCAAATACAGCTGTAAACTCCAAATACAGTTTGTTTTTGCACACAAAGACAATGTAGATTGAAACTGATAAATAGGAAAGGTTGTATAGGCGCACATGAGCAAAGTCATGACCTTGTCTCAGCTGTACATGTTAGTGAGAAAGACAGGTGAAACACTGCGGCTGCCCTCAGCTGTGTGTGTGTGTGTGTGTGTGTGTGTGTGTGTGTGTGTGTGTGTGTGTGTGTGTGTGTGTGTGTGTGTGTGTGTGTGTGTGTGTGTGTGTGTGTGTTTTCTCAGTTCTCAGTGTGACAGCCTGCCACGCTGTCTTGGAGGTGCTCCAACATCAGAGCATCTCTCCCTCATGTCATGATATTGGAAAACGGCATGCATGTTTGAACCATCAAGAAAGTCATAGTATCCTGGGGATGAAAAAACGGCAAACATCCACAAACACTGACATCATAAAGATCCTGACCTCATCACAGAATAAAATCTTGATCTACCAAAATGGGGAGCATCAACTCAAAGCTGCAAAAGGAGAAGCTAACATCAGGTGAAGCTTACTTTTCTCCAAAGAATTTCCTCCAGAACTCAGCTGCATCAGCTTTGGTGATCCTAAAAGTGTCCCCATGGAACTGTCCTCCGGGAAAGATGGCTTTGATTTCAGCCAGCATGTGACTGAATATCAGAGACAGCTTGGTCAGGTTCCTCCTGCACAAAAGAGGCCAGAAGAGAGAAGAAACCTTTATTGCAGTCAACAGGTCGACATGGAAATAATTTGAGCTTCAGGATTCTGGACGTATTTGAAAATTCTGTTGACTGGTTTACTGGTAGAAACTGATCTTTCTGACACTCACTTAGCCCATTACAAAAAACTTAGTATGGAGATCAAATTTAAAGCAAATCTAAAAAAAACTGTATAAATTCCACAAAATGTCTCAAAAGTCGAGAAGATTAATTACAAAAAAGTAAATTGAAGGGTATGTGTGCTGTATCACACATCATATATCACATCCGACACATGATAAGATAAAACTGAACATGAAAAACTGTCTGTGTTATATCACTCGGAATGTGTTGAAAATGACACATGATGTGACGAAGGTCACACTTCTGACACTTGCTCGAATCAACTTGCTGCTTGTTTCAAACCATCTTTGACTGAGTAGCACAAGCCAAAACCTTTAATAAAAGTAAATATCATGTTGAGGGAAGTCACACTGTTGTCTTTTAAATGAAGAGGGGTGCCAGTTGTCACGTCTGACAAATAATATTTATAAAATAGAATGAAAATAGCTTAGTCAAACCATACAATACAAAAAAGCAGTAGCAATTAAATATACCTCAACTAAAACCAAATAAAACCAGGTAGAACACCGCTTCATTCAGTTTTCAACAGGTGTATTGAACCAAGCAGTTCAAGAGTCTCTGAGTTCAGTCCACTCAGTAAATAGTCCGCTTTGTTTTCCCCATGACCCAAACAGTCCAGTTCCAATACTGTTCACAATCACAGTAAGAAAGTCAACTCAAAAGTCTGCTCGAATAACAAATAGCAGCGTCTGTATTCACACTTCACAGTAGGGTTGGGTACCGAAAACCTGTGCCAACACCGGTTCCTATACGACCGGTGCCTACCGGACCGAAACGCAACGCAGTTTTCGGTGCTTCCTTTCGGTGCCTGATCCGATTGAAATACTGCCACTGCTGGCCTAAAACGGACGTTACAGCCAACATAAGCATCACCTCACTTGCACTAGTTAACGTTACACTACTTTGATGACTCCGTCCTGGCAGCAGGTAACGATAGCCTACCGTTTGTATAGCTACAGTAACTAGCTAGCCATCAACCTTTTAACAGAGAAAATGCCGAAAGGTAAACGGTCAAAAGTGTGGCTGTATTTCGCACTAAAAGGCATTGCACCGTGTTCGACTGCCTGCGTGAGCGTGAGCCCATGATAAGCACCACAGCGGGCAGTGTGGGCCTCCCTGGCCCCGGCGATGGGGAGACTGGTCTCAACCCTGAACAAGTGGAGCCCGATGATGACAACAGCAGCCTTACCTCAGGTTAGTAATGTAACGTTGATTGCAAATCTTGGATTTTTTAAAAGTAGGCCTAATAACAAATGATAAATTAGGCGTTATAACCATGTTTAAGTTAGCTAGCTAGCTAGCTAGCTAACGGTAGGCTACCTGCCGCCATCATAGCAAGTCAGTGTAATGTTAATGAAACTAGCGATGGCATGTGCAGTGATGCTTCTGTTGCCTGTAAAATATTTAACATTATTTATGTTTATATTTTTGGCTCTCCAGCTTCAACAGCTGGCTCACCTTGGCAAAGAAGGCTCATTTAACAAAAGAGAAGGTGGAGGAACTCCACAGGTCTGTGACCAGATGTGTGGTCAAGGGACTGCATTCTTTTTCCACTGTGGAATCGCCATGGTTCAGGTAAAAAAAAGTGATGTGAAAACAATATTTGTATAAAATCTGTTCCATTAAGACAATTCGTCAAAAATACTAATAAATATCCTCAAATTGAATTTACACAGAGAGATGACCACTGCCCTCAATCCTCGCTACCGACCCCCATCCAGGGATGATCTGTCCAACACACTAGTTCATCCCTGTGTGTACAGGCCTCATCACACCATCTGAGAGGGTTTTCTCCTGTGCAGGACATGCAATTAGTCAGGAGAGGTGTCATATTTTGCCAGAGAAGGCAAATATGCTCATATTTCTGCAAAAGAATTGCTGAAGTTTATTTATATTTATTTAAGTATACTGTAAACTGTTGTTAACAGTTAATATAATGTTCATAGTTTGAAGTTAAAAAGTTTGAAGCATTTTGTATTTATTTATATTTATAGTATCCTTTAAACAGTTAATATATTGTTCAATTTGAAGAAAACAAATTGCCTTGGCAATAAAAAAAGCCTTTCTTTAATGTCGTCAATCGTCGTTTTGTGCTTCTTTTTTTAAGTATTGGTTCAGGCACCGTTTAGGCACCAGTATCGTTTTAAAAGTATCGTTTTAGCACCGGTATCAGAAAAAAAACCAAAAGATACCCATCCCTACTTCACAGTAACAGTGATTCTTTATAATATATACTGTTTAATAGTCAGACAATAGTCAGGTTTGCAGTGTTGGCCTTAATCAGGCTGAACTTTCAGAAGAAAAAGTAAGAGACAGATTTTTCCAAATATTGCCCTTGTATGCACCACCATCATCCACCCTAAGCTATTATACCAACACGGGTTTTTGAATAAGCTTTTGGCCATTAGCCTTGTAGTGACAGAGATGGAGTCTCTAACAACCATCTCCAAATCCAGTGTTGTAGACACATCCAGGCTATGCTCTGTTAAGCATACAGTATACCCAATATTCAGGAGAGCAGAGGCCACTCCGAGGACGGAGGTGCTACAGGGTTTGCGTTAGCTAAATTTGAGTTGCTACAGCCGCTATGGTCTGTCTCCAAAGCTGGCACCTGCTCTCCTCCAGGCAAAGTAGTCTCCCAGCGGTGGGGAGTGAGGCAGAAGGACCACGGGGTGTAATTATTTTCTCATTTATAGTCTGATGGACAATAAAATCCAAATTCAGTGCCCCATGCCATTACGCTATTTTCCAAGCTGCTGTAGATGTCATGAGGCTTTTGTCTTACAAACGTGGGCGTGGTTTCATCTCTCAGGCCCTTGCCCATTTTTTTTTACATTTTACAAAACTGCACATTAATTTTGCCGACAACACGACAAGTCATCGGCCTGATCACCAACGGTGTTGAGATGGCCTACAGAGAGGAGATCGGAGCCCTGACATCTGGGTGCCAGGACAACAACCTCCATCTTAACGCTAGCAAAACAAATGAGCTCATTGTAGACTGCAGGAAACAAAAGGGAGTAGGACACGCAACATCAACATCAATAGGACAACAGTGGAGAGAGCAGTACTTTGACTAGAACTTAAATATGAGTAAAATCTAGCCCTGCAGCATAGACAGCAAATAAACCACACACTGTGCTGACCCATCTGACCTTTTAAGTAGTTCCTTTACCCATAAGTGGGTACATTGTTTTTAGTGACTAGTACATATGGACAACAATACTGCAGACTACCCAGTTTTGGCTTTAATGTGCACATTTAAACAAGCACTTTACAATAATACACCTGCACCATGTCCTTGATTACATATTATTATTACTATAGGAGAATTATAAGTTGTAGCAACAAATCTAAACACGATATCATATTGCATTATACTGCATTACTTTCACTGTATCAAAATATAACAATTATACTATTACTATACTTATTATTACTGTATATATGTTTTATTATGGTATTCTTTCATATTTCCATTACAGATAACATTATTCAGCTATGAAGTAACATCAAACTGGCAGTGGTAGAGTCTTTATCAAATACTTCACTACGTAATTTGGTATTTTCCATCCTATTTCCATTCCATCTGTACAATGTACAAATATGAATTTGCATTTAAATTGAATTAATAAAACAGAGCAGAGCACTGTCACAGAAGGAGAGATTATTAAATTATTAGTTAAATATTTTTCTCAGACATCAGACTTTGATGAAGTATTGGTAGGTGTGTTGTGAGAGTACTTCTGAAATGGCTGAGATATGGATAGTGGAGTTTGACCTTAAAGCCCAGCAGCCACATATAAATTAGCAATATTCCTAAATCCTGAAGGAAGTAGGAAGGACACTCCAGGAGAGTTATTTTTTTTAGCTTTTTCTATGTGAAGTGTCGGTGATTCCTGCCTCCCTCTCCTCATGAATTTGGATTTGTCTCCAGCTCCGTGTGAGATTAGACTGTATGTTTGTAAACACTCCAAGGTAACACGCAGGCACACACACACACACACTAAGTTGACTTTGCCCAAAGGTGTGATTGTGTGTGGGACAAAGACAGCACACTGGCTGTGGGGTGCTGATAACAAGCTTTATGTGTGCGTGTGCGTGTGTTGTACCTGGAGCACATCATTCAAACTTTTAATTCTTCTTTTGAAACTGCACAAAAACAGGCTAAGTTTTGTTTATCGCAACTCACCGGTGTCACATAACAATTACTCTACTCAATCAATTATTTTAAGCAGTTCTGTGTTTGGGGTGACAGCTACTAGTCTGCTGCCAAAAAATAGTCCCCATATAAATAAATGTAAATGTAACGTTTGCTTCAAAACTATGGGTCACTGTGGAAACTACTTAAGCATTTCCTAAAATTAACCTTTAAAACCCATTAAGCCCTAAGCCTATTTGTAGGCCTCTCCTCAATTTTTGCAACCCATAGTAAAGAGAGTGATTTTCGTCTAAATATAAGGTGTATTTTAATAGTTTTTATATTTTAGAAAGCTGACCCTTGTGAAATTTGTTCTGATTTGTAAATATCAGTATATATGTTACTGGTTAAGAGAACATTAAGATGGAACACAGCACAAATTGAAATTCTTTATCTCCGATTTAAAATTAATCCAATTTTGATAAGACATTTTTTTTAATGTTGTAGTTGAAAGCTCAAACCTCTCCCAGATCATAGCCCAATGGCTTGAAAGTCTCTCTGCACAATGTTTTCTTTGATAAAGTGAAGCATTCAAGCGCTAGAGAGGTCTGAGTGCAGAGATTTCAGCCGAGGTCAACCAAAATGTCATTTGGTTCCAGCTGTTCCACTGTAATTTTATATAGTATATAATTATATATTTCACTTCTTTTATGGCTAATAGTGTTCAATCTATCCATATGCAGCAGTTTGGCATCATTTAGAGAGCCTGGATCCTCTCTGAGCCTGTTTATGTCTGTCATCCATGGGATTTTCTCATCTGGCTTCCAGTCCAGGTCTCATAGCTCAGCCTATGGTTGGTCGATTTCAGTCAATGGACCCTCCTTAGAAGCGTCTGAGTCCTGGCTTTTTAACAAACACATCGTGATTTTGATTGACAGAAGCGTTAGCCAGTAGGGAGTAAAACCGTGGCGCGTCACCTGAACCGTGCGCACAACATCGCCGGAATTCGATCCCATCCCCCCACGGTTCCTTTGTTAGACAGACCCTTGTTTCTGCACGGGGGACATTTCAGAGACGCACCGGAAATACGTAGAAATATTGTTGACGGAATTAAGCGGAGATATACAGCAGAACAACGAAAAGGTAAGGAGCTCTGGATGATTTTGAAGGATATTACGCATTGTGTTTCTGGTGTTTGTTTGCTCACAGCCTTGTGAGGGTTTACCGGAGAGACGATCTGATGGTAGTTCTGGAATCTGTGTCGAATTCTTTTTGCTGTATCGGTTGCCTATGCTAACCGTTAGCTTTGTTATGCTAACTCGGAGAAGAGCGAGTTATGGCTAGAAATGCGGGATTTTGTGATAAATCTTTTATTTGCGTACACTATTTGTGTAGAATGGTGTTTGGAGTGTGTAAGAATGTCTTAGATTTTTTGTTTTACCCAGATTTTGAATTTTTTTTGGGAATTTTTTTTTCATATTCATAAATACATGCATAAATGGACTTTTTTGGACGGTAAATGCTACAAGCGGACCCGAATTTGGGTCCGTCGGGCTTAACAGGTTGTGTATCTTCAGTAGACTAAATTTACAGTGATCAGATATAAAAAAAAAATGAAAAAGTCAACAACTAACTAACTAACTAACTAACTAACTAACTAACAGCAACATAATACCATCTTATAATCTTCACATGTTGCGTTGGCCTATATTGTGTTTGCTGTGCCACTAACTGGACAGTCCACGGACATTTTGAAAGTTTGTTTATTGGATTAAATCCAAAAGGCCAGAAATGACAAAATACGATTTGTTTTCTCGTTCCTGCCACTTTGGACGTAATCCATTTAACCAACACACGGACCATGTACCTTCAACGTGACCAGCCCGCCCATGGTGGACTTAGGACAGACTGGACGCTACAGTAACTCACTATTGCTATCGGCCGGGGCTAACTGGTTAGCATGGTCATTTCAATAGATAGTTCTGTCTTTGACATAACACATCAACACTGTAACCTCTTCATATTCTGTTGATAATGCTAGCTCTTTTTTCAAATGTTTTAAACAAAAATTCTGGCCAGATCTTACACATTCAACCTTTAAAATCACAGTGCATGTGAAATGCAGGTTTAGCAATCACATACTTACTTTCTGTAACAAAGGCTCAATGAAACAATTCTTAAATCAGTTATAACGTCAGCAGTGCAGCACTGTCAAATTGTATGTGCTAGTGGAGTCTTGTTGAGTTTAATTTCCTGGTAATGCTGAGTAATTATGTGAGAGCCAATTAATGCAGCGTAACCATGTGAAACGACACCCGAAGGCCTGGTGGTTAAGTCCTTCTGGTTTGAGAACACTGATTCCTCATGATAATGTACTAAAATAAAGGTACATTATCAGTGAGTTCAGAGCTTCAGTGGTATGTTTCCTGTGTCTCACATAAAAGATGCCAGAAATTGATTCTCGTCGTTCTCCACTGTGTTGCAAAACAAAGTAGAAATTAAAACAAACTAAAAGTAATCAGAAGTCATGTAAATAAGTCAAACTGTCTAAATACACTTAACACAACTAGGATGAATCAAATACTGCACTTTTGGCTCCCATGTTCAAGCATGCATGAATCAAAACTGTGCAGCATGTCTGAGCCACTGATGCTGGTGAAAGGCAAAATCTTAATTCAGTCATTTCATAGATTAATTAAGTCCCTGTAGAATCGTTGTAAACAGAACTATAATAAACAACAGCATCCATTTCTGGGTCAGTCACTTGAACAAACCCTAAAATAGCCACAAGACATCAGCAGCTGATCACCAATGCTTCCCTCTCCATGATATACACAAACTAGAGTGACAATAGTTATAATAACTTTAAAAACTGACATACTCCTACCTGCAACCTCCCTGTGGAACTCTCTCCCCATCACCTCAGACATTCTCCCTCCCATTCCCCTCTATAAAAAAAAAAATATTCAAAACCCACCTATTTGCTTTTATTAGAATTGTTTTGTACCAGTATCAGAAATACCTCCGGTACTGCCCAAAAATCTGGATCTGATATTGGCAAGTAGTCCATACAGCGAGTGTGTCACTTGCTACCCATTCCGTACATCCTGCCCGCTCGGCACTCTACATGTGCAAACTAGTACTACACATGTGTGGTTAAACACTCTGTGTTCTATTTCTTCCCTGATAATGCTACATTGTGAAAAACAAATCATCGTTGAAATTGTTCATATGATAACTTACTAAAAGTACCTCCTCATTTTTTGTGCATTTTCCTACGAAAGCCCATCAGCAAAATCGGTCAATTTCGGCTTGTTACATGTGTTGGGAACGAAAAGAAGCGCATTTGAGTTATCAGCATATATAAAAACTAAATTATTGACATCAATACAATTATTGACATCAATACAATTATTAACATTTATTAATAATAACGGGGCACCAATAACCAAACTGTAACTAAGTCTTATAATTAGTATTCACTCACAATGTCAATAGTTGAAGTACTATTCCACATTCAGAGTGAAAAGTGAAGGTTTATGTTCGAGCAACAGACCACATATCCATAGTGAACTAATATCTAAACTAATAAATACTATACATCTATGAGCACGGTATCTAAAATCAGCAAACTGTGGTAAGAGGGAGTGTGTGTGTGTGTGTGTGTGTGTGTGTGTGTGTGTGTGTGTGTGTGTGTGTGTAGCTCACCCGGAGCTATATTAGCTTAGCGCTATATGTGTGTGGGTTAGTAAAAGAAGAGAGAAAGCAAACAAAACTAAATAAATACTCCAAGAACAAAATAAGATCCTCCCCGCCGCGGTGGAGAACGGAAGATTGTTCTCTCATCTGCAGAAACACGACTGACGATCTTTGAGTTGCACAGCCGTTCTGACCTCTGAACTGATGAGAAACAACTTCCGCCTCCGCTAGCGGAGAACCATCTCAACCCGATTGCAGCAGTATGAAATACACAGTAGTTTCTACACAACATTACCGACATTGGTCGTTAATCTCGGCAATTGTTGAGCATACACACTACGCTGTAAAAATGACTTAAGCAACACAAACTAGATAAGAAACAAAATGACCTAAATCTAGCCCAGACGCCTTAAGTCAGCTTACTATGAGTTGATTTCGTGGTCTGATCAGTCGGTCCTTCGAGCGGGGAGATGCACTCTGATGCAAACTGCGTTGCATTTGGGTGAAGAGTTCAAATCTAGATGTGAACTTCTTTCTGGTGGGGGTTTGAATGCTATCTACCCAAATCAGGATGGGCCTTGCCTGCAGAATCGGCAGGCCCAGTCTCTTTGTCTCAGAGCACATGGCGAAGCCAAGCACATGGTCCCAACACATGTATACAGTCTTTTCAAAATAAATGTCCATCTTCACAGACAACTTAGTTGGCTTTAGGCAACAAAACTACTTAGTTAGGTTTAGGAAAGATTGTGGTTTAGGTTGAAATAACTAAATTTTTTTAGAATGGAAGTAAAGTGACAAATAAATCAAAGTTGACGTCTCATTTCAAACGGGGCACGAACAGCCCCTAATTATTAATTATCTACAAATTACAGCACATTCATTTCCGTAGGTATAGCTACAAACCCTGTATGAGAATGGCCTGTGAAATCGTCAAGAGGAGAGCTAGTTAATGTGAGCTATCCTCTTGCTGATGTTCAACACAGTTCTGCTTGGCTAAATAACGAAGCTAACGGCTAATGTTAACAGAAGTTGTTACATTGTGATGCGTTCAATCTCTATTCTGTAAAATGAGTATTGGGCAAAGGTAAATTTAAATAATTAAATTAAAATGTGTTCAAAAGTAATCTTGTAAAATGTAGTTTTTGGTGTGTTTTTTGTTTGAAGGAGATTTTCACAGCAATATAAAATAAATGTTTAACTTCCTAACTCTAGCTCATACTCAAAAAATACAAAGACTACAATTCCTTCAACAATTCCTTCTGTGTGTGTGTGTGTGTGCGTGTGCGTGTGCGTGTGCGTGCGTGCACTGACAAAGCCAAGTCCGTCTCAGTAATTACATGCTCATGCTTTCATGCTCTCCAGTCAGCATTAGGCCACTAATCAAGCACGGACCAGCCGAAAACATTGGGATGCAGAGGAAAACACTGCAGATTCTTACACAACAGTTGTGATTTGAACTCAATTTTCAAAAAAAGAGCATGCTGAGCTGTATGTCATATCTGGTATACAGTATTACTCTTTGCTTATTGCATCATGAGACTGCACTGCTCACTGATGATGAGACAGATTTATTTTTGCAGCATTTCACTGGACAAAAATTTCAGAACAGATTATATGTTCTAGTCCTCTGCAATAACATTCTACATGGTTTGGTTCCTAGTGTGTCCTTGCCATGCCCTGGGCCATTAGACTGGTTGTGTAATCTGCCTCGTTTGAAAGGCGCCCCAGGAAAGCCAGCCCATTCATTAGGGCTAATGTACTCAGAGTGGCCAGAAACTGTTGGCTGACTAACACAGTTGTTACAGACATCCTTCAATGTTCATATACCTGTAACCCATCGATAGAACCATAGAACCATACAAAACAAAACAGGTTTCCACCAAAACATTCACTAAAAACACTCACGTTTCAGCGGCTTTTGAAATAAAATACAATCTTACAGTCAAACACTTTTACACCCAAAACCCAAACTGGCTGATACCAGCCTACATGGTGTCACTTCGTTGTTGTGGTGACACCTGCACTTGTGCAGCTCAACCGCCCACTATCTCTTTTCCTACTGGTTTCCTGTCACCTGAACAAGATCACTATCCTCCGTCACAAACTGTTGTTCCTCCAGCTCACTGTGACAATGTACATTTCCCTCCAAAACATTTGGGCCACTTTTAGAGAAGTCTCCGAATAATGATCTGACAGTTAATAATGATGTACATGTCCCATAAAAATATACTAGACATGTTTTTGGGGAGACCAAAGAAAAAAATATCAATATGTCAGTTTCATCATAGAATATTCACTAGAATATGTCCCACGTTGATAACCTGTATGAATTCTTTTCTTTTTATGTTTAGACCTGAATGAAGATACACGCTTTGATCTAGTAGGGCCAGGATGGGCCAGTGTAGTTTTTCTACGTGTGCGTTTGTGTTTGAATGTGTTCGTGCAGCTGCCAGCAGAGATATGGTGAGAGCAGAGTGGCCATGAGGGACTGTAATGGCTTCACAAAAGGATAAGACACATGAGATGTCTATCAGATCTCTAAAATGCTGTTGCTGGTGATATCAGGATGATTGGAGGCTGGCGGAGAACAAACGGCTGCTATGAGGCTGAAGAAGGTACAGAGAGCAGAGGTGGTGGCAACATAATGAAAACACATAACTTGTCAAAGCAAAAAGGTGGAGGAAAAGGGGAAGGGAGGGGCACTCAGTGGAGTCACTGATTTTATTGTTTCTTGGGATTGTTATTAGCATCAATTATTTAGGCAAATCATTTGTCAAAGAAAAGAACTACAGAACACTGTCCATTAAGACAGAGACAGAAGAGAGAAAATGAGCCCCTAAAAGGCAATTCATTTAAAACTAAATGGAAACCTGCAATATGGCTGGATGTTGTTCTTCAATATGGTAAATTGGTACACAGATAGTAAGTGGTGTCTATAATTTGAATTCCTGGATTATGAATGTTCATCAATTTTCTGCAGTGGCCTCAGTAATATTGTTCTTAAAATGTACTGAAGTAAAATAACAAATGCCATAGTTATGTTTGAGTACAGTAAATGAGGGCTGTCGGCACCTCACTGTGTAAGCCTGCTGATGTCGTAATAGAGGACTGTTCCTGTCGAACGAGAGGTTTGTTGTGGGGGAAATAGAATAATTGTATTAATAGTCATACAGTTATAAAAGTATTTTTTCCATGACCTTATAAAGGAATATAGTACTGAGAAGAAATGCAGATTTTGTTTAAATAAAAACTATTGTAGACGTCAATGATGTCATTAACTCAATAATAGCCATAGTCAGATAACAGTGAGTAAGCCTAACAACGACCCTTAAAACATGCGCACGCACGCACGCACGCACGCACGCACGCACGCACGCACGCGCGCACGCACGCGCACACGCACACACACGCACACACACGCACACACACACACACACACACACACACCTCTCTGGTGCTCCACTTCCTCCCTATGTGGTTCTACTTTCTGGAAACTTACTCATCTCAGCCTTTAAAGCCGTCCACAGGAACGTATGACATCATTACTCGCTGTGACATACTGACATGTGAGTTCTACAGAACGGATACCAAAGCACAAACATTAAAGTATAAACATGTGGCTTCAAGAGATCATTTTGATTCATATAGTGAGCATTAAATAACAGGCTGCCTCATTTTAATTTGTCAGTTATGCTACAAAGTGGTTTAAGACGGTGAGAAATGTGACAACAGGAAAACTTCCTGTCCTTTCAGCTCAGTAATCAACCATATCACTTCCATACACAGGTAAAGCCTAGTTCACACTACAAGACTTTAGAAGGATTTTCCTCAGATCAGAGCCAAATCCACGAGACAAGAGGCTTGCCGGTAACTCACAGACGCATTCTAGACATTTAGCAGGCAAAATATCTGGACCTGTTGGGGGTCTGTCAGGGAGCTACAGCCAATGAGAGCGCAGAACACGGGTTGAGGGGAAACATGGCGGAGGAGTCGCCTGTACCTGTGTGTGCTTTGTGTTGCATTTGCAACACGGACCAAAGTTGTTGTTGCACCGTGTGTGATGGATGTTTGCACGAATAAAAGTAACACAGTGAGTGATCTACATGGGGAAACAGTAGAGACGTGTGGAGACAGATGGGCCACCGACCACATCAACAGGCATGACTATGTTACATCCGTGTCACTTCTCGTGTGTGATTTGGTGACAAAGCGTAGTTCAGAGACCGGACCTACTCATCAGGGATTCCTCCTGGTAAAAGATCTTATAGTGTGTGACCCTCTGTCTCCAGTCAGTCATGTAGTGTGAAAACCACAACAACCTCAAGACTCCCCATCACAAATCAGCCAGTTGTGTGTGAACGGTACCGCTATCTGACTACTTTCAAGTTAACAGGCATTCAAAAATAGAAACTATATGATTGTAGAAGCCATGGTGTCTCCAGAATTGTGTAACTCAATAATAGCCAATGGAGTCCAACTAAGTCTCCGAAAACTAAGAAACACTGAAAGTTCCCAAAAATATGAATGCTTTTGTCTCTAAATATTGATTATCAATTATAAACATGAGGTAAATTGAATGCCACCGTTTAAAGTGACATGTTAAACAAATGAAGGTAAATATATTGCTTTTGTAAAGATTTTATATTCTTGTTAAAAGAGGAGACTTTGTTCAAGTCTGCATGTATTATGTGACGACAAAGTTTAAGCTGAGGGCACAACAACAGATAGGAAACTAATAGATAGAAAATTAAAATAGAGAATTACGGTAAGTTCCAACCAAAATCTACAACAGAACAAATTTGACAGTCATGACAGAGCCGATAGCTACTTTCCCAGGTTTTATGGAACATGTATTTAGGGTTTAATGTAAGGTAATCACCCATTTCAGCCCAACAGTATACTGGCAACACCGTAAGGTCTTTGCCTACAGCAAACTTCAACTAGTTGGCAGTAATGCTGATGCTAGACCTACAAGACCCCCAAACTTTATTTATAGTCTAATCTTCAAAGTTCATTCAACTATACACTCATCCATGGCTTTTCTCCTTGAACTGGAAAGGCTCACCACACTTCTATTTCTTTCAAAAGTGGTGATGATTTCTGATGAATAATTCCAAATGATGACTTTGATGAGGTATAGCGAACAATTGTCAAGCCTGCAGAGGTTCAACCTCTGATCAGGAAGGCCTCCATACTTTCCCAGCATAAATATTAAAATAATTTCCCTGATCTGTGCTTAGTCTGTGAAATTAGACTAAACACTGAGCTACACTGTACCTTGATACTTCTAGAGACAGATATTTACAAATGAGTTATTTGCTTATGATATTCAAGTGATGGAGTAATCTAGAAATACCCTTTTCTTCACGTATTCTTAAAGCCAAAAGAATCACATGATGTTGGTCACATCAAAATGTTACAAAATACTGATCCGGTTCCTCCACTCTCCACCATGAGTCAGGGGTTATTCACAATCAGATTGGGGCAGACGAGTAGATTGGTTGGGGAGGGAGGTGAAATTGTCTTTTATCTGCGACACTCTGCTTCCTGGCAAAAGAAGTGCACTTTTAAGGCTGGCTATAAAACGCTCTGCGGTGCAAATCACTTCAGATGTGCTTTGTGGCTGTACTGGAATACTGGAAGGCCATGAAAGAGTGTGTGTGTGTGTGTGTGTGTGTGTGTGTGTGTGTGTGTGTGTGTGTGTGTGTGTGTGTGTGTGTGTGTGTGTGTGTATATGTATATGTGTGTGTGTGTGTGTGTAGATATAAAACTGAAGGTTGGGTCAAGTTATCAGAGGCAGATATCAATTGTTCAGAATCAGCAAATGACATTGGATGCAGTGAATTGATCCTTTGCAGCAGCGAGTAATGAAAGCTACAGCTGTTGTGTTTGTCAATGTCATTTTATGCTGTGGTTGCAGCCGGTCTCTCTCCTGAGAAGAGTTTTCAATCATCTCAGAAAAGATTAATCTGGCTAAAAAAATGTTTGTATCAGCAGTTTTGACCATTGAGTGCATTGTTGACCACAATGTACTTCATCCCAAATAAGCAAATGACTCATCTTCTACACCGAGGCCTCTTTTCTAATGTAGAGATAAAGAGTCTGCTCTCTCTTCTTCCATCACTGTGTGGTTTGGATCGGCCACCAAACAGGACAGAAACAGACTACAGCGGACTGTCAGGTTTGCAGAGAGAATCATTGGTTCCAGCCTGCCCCTTCATCCTGGACTTGTACACCTCCAGAGTCAGGAAACAGCCAGGAAAGATCACTGCAGACCCTTCACACCCAGGACACAAGCTGTTCCAACTCCTCCCCTCTGGCAGGCACTACAGAGCTCTGTACACCAAAACCACCAGACACAGGAACAGCTTCTTTCTGCTGACCGTTACTCTCATTAACAATCACCTTAATTCCATTGACACTGTTGTTGCATTGTTGTATAGGGTTATGTTAATATTTACAGTATATATATATATATATATATATATATATATATATATATATATATATATATATATATATATATATATATATATATATATATATACACACTTTTTGAATATATATTTATATTGTACATAGTCGTTAAATGTTTATGCTTACATCTTTCCTGTTTATTGTAAATTCTGTGTATGTACGTAGAGAGCAACGAAAAACCGGAGTCAAATTCCTTGTATGCGTAAGCGTACATGGCCAATAAAGCTGATTCTGAGTTCAGTTATCTTTATGATGCCAAAGGATTGTTCTTGAAAAAGATGTGAGGGTCCTGGGCTACAAAGACAAACTTGTTTTTCAGACTTAAGGTCAAAGACAATTAACTTAAAGAGACATGAACATTTAAAGTAGGAACAGAAAGGTCCTGTGCAATCTTTAACTTTTTAACAATAACAGTTGAAAAAATGTATTTCTACCATCCTTCAATTTCCTAATTAATATTCACATTCATGTCCATGCCTTGCTCAGCATGTGAAAAAGAAAGATGCAGCAGGATGGGGGATCAGGTGGTCTGATGTGGAGACTAGGACAATGAAGGCTGGGGGGTTGGGTGTGACGCATGAACATCAAATGGCTTAAAAAAGGGTGTAGCTCTGAAGAAAGGTTTGGGGGTGATCACAGCAGTTAATCAAGCGTATGAAACAGACTTGTGCTAGACAGGCTGCCTCAAAGACACAGCAGGCCACATGGCTACCCATGGCCCTGGAGACAGATGTGATACCAGATGTCACATCACTTCGCTATTTCCTCAAAGACAATATGTTTCGTTCATGCATCTTTATCAGAGGATATTTTGTGTTGTGTAAACATTAATTACACACAACACACAACAAATTTCCCTTTTAAATTCAGCACAGTGTAAATTAAATCTGATACATTTGCAATCATTTATTATATCTATCGGAGTGACAAATTGTTGTATCTACCTACAAAATTCCCACTGTTAACACAACCAATTTGTCTTTAAAGGTTTAGCGAGGGTCATTGTAATCAGACAAGAAGTTTTTAACTGGTTATGAAACATTCTCAATACATATTTATGCCTCTATATGAATGATAACCAAACAAGATTGGAATTGGAACAAGAAAATTGATTCAAAACTGATCCTATATTGGCCCTCCTTCTCCTATACTGGTGTGTAATATGTTTATTTTATTTAAGTAATACATTGTCAGTGTTTCCTTTAGGATTTTGCTGATCAAACTTTCTGTCCCTGCCAATAAGACCCCCGTCCCTGGGGGTTTGCGATGGCTGAATTTCAGTGTCTACAGCTGCTATCTGAAAGTCCCTCTCCAGAGCTGCCGCTTCCTCTCCTCCTCGGAAAGTAGTCTCATAGCAGCAGGGATTGAGTCAGGGGGACTGCGGGGTAAGCTATCTGGCTAATTCTTGTCTCATCTGTGGTCTGATAAACAGTAAAGTCATCAAATTCAGTGCTCCGTATTACTATTTTCCAAGCTACTGCTGTCACATTTCGCGGGCCACCACTGCAAAAAGTATAACCACTGAAGTGAGTGAAGCCAATTATGACCAACTTGCATCTTTCTTTCACCAGCTTCCAAAGCAAATGCCCGCGCTAGCCAGATCAAGATCTTCACGACACAAGGTTGGATGCTCCACAGGGGCCTCCACAGCGAACACAAAACCAACGTTTGTTGTAGTTGTTTTAACAAGCAGGGATGGGCTACGGAACGGGCCTACCGGGAACAAACCCAGGGGCCCCTGGGGTCAAGTGGGCATCCGTCAATATTAACAAGGAGTTGAGACTGTATTGATTAGATAGTAAGACATTCAGTATTTGAGTAAATTTGAGTATGAAAAACCATATTCACATTTAATAGCAGTATAACATGTAGAAAGATGTGTGGTGTAACTATATGTATGCACAAGTGCAAGCCTGTGTGGTATCCGTTATGAATGATGTTGGTACATAGATGTTCATAGTATGCTTGATTGATGACAATAAGAAGGCGTACCCGTAGGCACTTAGGACCCACGGGGGACATAGCTGAGGCATGGCAACCTGAGAGGAAGTCCGTATTGTTGGAGTTAGGTGCAGGCTGGCTTATGCTAATAAAGAGTTGCAGTTAAGAGCAGTTCGTTGTCACGTGCATACGTTTCTTTGAAGACACGACAGCCTGAACATGGTCCTTTGACACTGCGCTGAGGTCTGAAATGTTTTGACCAAGATCTATCTGGTTGCCTAGTGATGAAACTACATAGCAGAGGGAAGTGGAATTTATCGTGATTACAGTCATTGTTGCATCACCAGTATTATGTGATTCCAGTGAGGGGATGAAAAGAGCTTTCTTCTTCTAGCTTCGTCTGCAATATTTTGTATTGTTGCTAGCTTTACTGCTGCGATGACATGCGTGGCCTTACTCAGATCCAACAATTGTCATTACATTACAGTCATTTAGCAGGCGCTTTTATCCAAAGCGACTTACAACTTAATTCAGTATCTATCTACACACCGTAGATGCAGCTACGGGAGCAATTTTGGGGTTAAGTGTCATGCTCAAGGACACATTGACATGAGACTAGTAGAGCAGGAGCCGGGGATCGAACCGCCGACCCTCTGATTGAAAGGCAGCCACGCTCTCCACTTAGCCACGGTCATACCTGTCAGTATGAATACTTAAAGTAAAATACCAACCTGATAACAGGTTGTGTCTATGTTGTTTCTTAATCAATTTAATGAAAATGCAAAAAGAAAAATGTCACAAGTTAATAAATAAGTAGAACTTAGTAAAAAATAGTTAATTAATCCTTAAGGTGTCACAACCATACCCCTGGAGCTGGTCTGGGTCCAGTGTTTTTACGCTTCCACAGGGAGGAAGCTGGCAGACAACGGAGTTTTTAAAAGAAGACCTCTGGTTATAGGACAGTCTTCCTGTTCATTACAACACCCCGCTGCCTCCGAAATGAGCCAATCCACAGCCCTGAATATAGGAGCGGTATGTCTGATAGCATATGTCAAAGCAGTGGAGGAGACAAGAGAAGCTGCTTAAACTTCTCAGTCAGTCTCCTTCAGCAGACGGTACTTGTTGAGTCCAGCAACACCAACAAGTAACAGCTCACCCTCACGTAATAAAAGTAATTGCAATAAAGTCAGTAACACCAGTCAACAATGAAATTATATCCTGGACAGGTCATCCAAAATAGTTTTTGCCAGTAATACAATGTGTCCATGTAATGCAACATCGACTGGATATGGTACTGTGTTTGTAACTTTTTGATAAAAAAATGGTCATTTAAGTAATAAATGAGAAAATGAAAAAGAGGCAACAAGGGGCACTCCGGATCTTTATTAAAGCAGGAGGAGTAAGCAAAAAAAAAAAAAACCTTTCTTAACTTATTCTGCACTTAACTGCACTTCTCTCACTGCTTATCAAAAAGAATTCAGTCCATCTATAAGGACGGCTGACACATCCTGCATGACTCTAATGCAAGTATGAAAGATGTCAAAAGCCGGGTTAGAAATGTCTGTTTAAACCGGACTAAAATGTGACAGGCTAGTGTTGCGTTTCTAGATGAAGGGAGTTGCAGTTTGAATCTTGAAATATCATCAAAAAATGCCAAATATCAATGTACAGAATAACAGGTCAAGTGATTCAACTTTGACTTTCTAGATATCTCAAATCTATTATTTTTCTGTAAATGCTGCGGCAATGTGTAGTGTTTACTGTTAACACTATTAACACACAAAGATGCATAAATAAATCTGCAGAGTGACTATTTGAGAGCTCAACCAGAGAGGAAATATATGAACAGGATGTAAAGTGCATGGGGATTTTCCCTCTGCACATGGTAACCAGAGAGAGCTCCTGAGATTCACTGGAGCCTTTCACACTCGAATCATCTCAAACTCTTCCCTTTCAAACCCGTTTAATAAATGATAGTAACAAAGAACTAAATTATTTTTCCTTTTCACGGCATTTAAAACATACACTGTCTTTTAGTGAGGCAGTCCACTTTCTTTGCTGTTTTGGAACCATTGTTTTGTTTTTTTGCAGAGCACTTAACTACGTATAATCCAAAACAGTTTTACTACTTAGTAGTTCCCATTCATCCTGTCTCATTCTCCTGACATCCGCTGCTTTAGTCAATACTAAGTGATCATATTCCGTTAGGTCATTGTTAAAGAGGAAATCATGTAAGCCCAAAGCTAATTTTGTTGTACTATCCCCAAATAATTGATTGAAAAGCAAAACTATATTTTGGTTGACTTAATAATGGCAAACTTCAAGACAGCAATGTCAGCAACTGGACTATCCTCCAACAACAGTAATGTCACATTTCTAGTATAATGCATCATAAGATAAAGCATATGCTGCCATACACAGAACAAAAAAACAAACAACTGCAACTTTTATTTTCTGCTGAATATGCCGCTGTTTTCTATTCTCCCTCCAACTCTCCTCTCTTTCACTTCTCCATCTTCGCCTCCCACTCTCTCTTTAATCGGAGTCAGTCAGGCTCATGTCTATCACATCCAGATCACAGTGGGCTGACTTAAGTAACGATGACGTGTCAGAAGGTTACAGGCCACAAACCAAATCTCATTTGTTTGATACGTCACAGCTTGCTAATTAGACCGTGGAGAGGACAGAACTGCTGGGTGTCCTTCCTGTAACCCTGGTGACATCTCCTCCATCTCCTCCATCATCATCATCATCATCATCATCATCATCAGCCCATGTTGAGGTATCGACATCTAAACACGGACATGGCTGAGATCACTGTTGAGTCAAGTTCATTTTGGAGTTAATTGAAGTACACCAAAATTACAATTATTAGATGGCATTTAAGATTAGTAACTTGCAATTCAGTTAAGATATAGTGAGCTCTAGAACAAAAAAGTATGTTTTTGGAGATAGTGCTTTTGAAAACTATTTTTTATCTTCACCACAGAGCATTAGTTCTGATATTCAATGTGCCAGATATGAGTAAATTGTTACCATCTGTTAGATGATACACATCTAAAGTCCAATGCTGAGCTATAGACGAAATGTAGCATCATTTACTTTTGATGAAACTTCACTTCTGACATTTCTTGTCTTGCCATTGTGACCATGATTGTCCACGAGTAAGAAAATTAGCGCAGTGATGCCAGACACAACTCACCTCCTGTCTTTTATTATATACTGACAGCTGAATAGATGGCATCCTGCAGCAACTACTGCATGCTTAAACTACAGAACACTGCACACAGCCTTAGAACTAGGGGCTGAACAGAGTGCACACTCAGAACAAGAACATTTAAATACATGAATCATCAACAAAACTGTGACACATTAAACTACTGTCGGATTGTGCCTGAGAGGCATCACAGGATGATCATCTCTCCACTATGAAGGGCTACCACCCTACAAACTCCGTAAGCTGTCCTGGCTCCACATTGGTGGAACAAACACTCCGCTGGCTCGAGGACAGCAGAAGCTCTACACATCTCCCACCACAGACTGAAAATTCACCTTTTCAGACCACACCATGGTACATAAAGTCAAGTGAAGAATTTCAGTGTCAGTGAAACAAATGTGAGAGGGTAAAAAGGTCAGTTACCCTCTGTACGTCAGGAGAACGGTCACCCTCCATTGTCATCTCAAAAGCCTCTATTAAGTAAGACAGTAAACAAAAGAAATGGAGATAAACATGGCCTCTCACCTGTCCTGTGACTGCTCCTCATACATCCTCTCCTTTCCCTCTTTGAAGAGCCGGATGGCCCGTTTGGATTTCCTCATGAGGCTATCGATGTAGATTTTAAAGTACTCATTCTCACTGAGCTGTGCGAGTCTCTGGTTCTCTTCATATTTGCCCAGTGTAAGCCGCAGGTGCTGGTAGGCATCAGGTAATATATCCAGGATGTATGGTGGACTGTTTTTCAGCTGGAGTCTGGGATTTTGGCAGAGGCGGACCTGCGGCAAAGAAAGCCATTGATGACTGCTTGCTGGATGCTTCAGCATTTAGTTGTGGATCACATGTAAAGTTTCTTATCCAGAATGATGATTGCTGATTTTTGATGTGACCTCTTGAACATGAAGCTCTAACTCTCAAAGGCAAACTCTAAGATGTCCCTGAGGTCATCGATCTAAAGGCATTGTCTTTATGGCAAAGTCTACACGTCTCCACATGGGTATTAACATTGGTCAGACAACTCACTAACAATGTTTCCAGTACCTTCATTTAGATCTGGTTGAATTAGGTTTGTAGGTGCCAAATGTTTCGAGGCTGACAGAACAGCACGTCAGACAGACCTATCCGAAAGAAAACAGCACCTCAGTAGCCCAAGTAATGGACCGGGCTCCTTTTAATAATGTTTAATGAACCGGTGTTCTGCTGTTCTTGGACATACACACACAGTTATCATAGAGTTTTACAAATATGTACCAGCTTAGATGTGTAACATTAGAGGATATCAAACATACACAAGTATTAATTGATTACACAATCAGAAAATGATCAGAGAGCACATGTGCACCTCTTTAGCATTAGCTCCACCTCTCCATGTGCATACTAAGTGCCTACTACCATCTGGCAGACAGGCCTGACGACTTTATCGCTCCAAACTTACAACTTTATCCATGAGTTTCCAGGTTTTCTCCACAGTCCGCCGGTCGGCAGCCGCTTGTTTCGGAGGCCCCACTGCATCCTGGATGGCATCAATGATGCCTAAAATCCGACCCTTACTTCGGTTCGGTCCTCGTCCTCCAGGGTTTCGTCCACTAAGAGCAGTTGCCATCTCCTACACACTGGCCAAGAAAAGAAAGTATACAGACAGTAAAATTGACCTTTTTTCAGTTTGTACAAAGAATCAGTTACAGTTGTCCTATTGTTTATTTCCTATCTAATCATAGATATATTTTTTCGCTGCATGTTATTGTCAAATGTATTTCAGAGAACATGCCTCAACTTTTACATGAAACAAAAACGGTCTTTTTGGTTCATTAACAAAAGTGCGCTCCATGGAAGTGTTACAACAGCACAAATGCTGATGATATTAGTATTAATGCTGTTCAACAGATACCTGAAAGGTCTCTTTATGAAAGTGGTTAAAGGACCACCAGAGGTCTCTGTAGGTGTTGAGAGGGTCCTCAGTTCAATGGCGATCAGTTCAGCGTTAAGCTATTTACTAGAGCTTCTTATGATGAGACAATGTGCTTGTAGGATTATTCAGAAGTGTAATTGTCCTTCATCTACAGTGCAGCGGTGATGATAGCCTACAACATCATGGCTGGTTTCAAACGCTTAGAAGAGCTACTAGATGTTTTTTGCTTTTGTCCTTTTAGTGAAACCGTTAGCAGATGACACGTCACAGGCTGCTGATTAGTCTTCGTTGAGCGCAGTGATTAGGCTAAGGTTAAGTTTACACTGGTTAACTCAGTGGTCATGTTGTGATCGCCTGCTCAGTGTGCTAGTATTGCTTGTGCTGACAACAACTTGTATTGATCCGGTGTAACTTAGAGTGTTGCTGTTATTAACCTCCCAGAACTACCTTCTATTGTCTTCTGTGGGTTGGTTTTTAAGCGCCTCTGACAGAACAAGAGATCTTATCGTCATTGTGGGTTTTAAACAGGAACTCGCATGAATCGATCATTAGCTAGGAAAACACGTAGTCCTAACTTACCTAACCAGCAGGGAATGTCTGCTGGGATCCCTGCTGAACTCTGTCCACATCCAGCGAACAAATGAAGGAGTGTCCAAGTGTCCAGAGGGAAAGAATGAAGCGTGTTTAATCCCGTGACTTCACTACAAACCCTACATATTTGACATATTTGACAGACGTCTCGTGAAAGCTGTTACACAGCAGCTGTCGGAGGAGTTGGAGAAACACGAACCTGGGAGTTCTGGGCTACAATATGTTTTGTACAGCCACATCAGCGATAAGTTAAATATCATAAAAATGACACATCCGGTTGAACATTTCAAAATAAAGTCTTCATATACGCGCAAAATAATTTACAATGAATTTTGATTTTCAAGTTTTATCGAATTCTGTCGTTCAATAAATTTTTTTAAGTTCATCATGTTCTAATCTCCACAGTATTGTCCTTTCCACCCAATATGGTACGTTTTCGTCCTTAAATCTTGAGGAAGTGAGGCTACTTCCTGTCGTGTCTGTCTATGTTCTGGCTGGCTTGAAGCAGCCGTTCCAGCGATAGGAGGGTCAATGGGAGTATGAAGCAATATTTTCCAGAACCAACCAACGCATTGACAGAAGCGCTATACGGACACTCATTGGTGCTCTGCAAGGGTGTCACTAATGTCAAGTTTGACAGCCTCAGAGAGAAGAGCGACCTCCGGTCTCGACTCTCAAGATAAAAGGCTTTAATTACCCAAACTGGACAAAGTCAGCAGCTGGCCGCTGATAAAACAGTATTGTAGGTTCACTGAAACAACATGGTCCTGAATGTAAGCTCGTAAGCTTTGTAGTGATTTCCAAATAGGCTTCCTTCTGTTCATTTCTTTTTGTTGTTTCTGTATTATGATTACTACAAAAGCACATTTGGGCATGAGTATATGGATAAAGCACTGAAACCGAACAGATACAAGGAAAAACAGAGAAAGGAAATTTGTTATCATCGATATATAGTATTTATCTTGGATATTATGTTTACAAAATCTAGGTCCAAATGGGCATGTGTACGCAAATTTAACATTCCCGAAACACTTTTTTACAAGTTTCTTTATTGTAAAAATGTCCTTTATCCTCAACAATTATAGAGAAGCAGTCGCAGGCAATGAAAATCTTAGATTGCAGTCTTCCTCCAACAATGTTCATTAAAAGAAAATTACTTAAGTAAAAAGAAACTTTTCATTTGACAAAAAAAGGTTTAAATATATATACATATATAAAATAAACATATACAGATTTTGAGCTAGACAGGTGTACAGTACTTGCAAAGTAAATAATATGATTGTAAACCGGAATGTAGACAATGTAGGCCTGTTGTATTATAATAAGAAGTAATACACTAAAGGCATATATAGGCTACAGAGATGTTAACAGGTTGAGATAGTAATGAAAAGTATTTCAAGGTAAAGTGACAGTAACATTTTTATCAATGGGATGAGCTCAAGAACTCAGGAGGTCTGAAGTGTTATGGCCTGCGGGTGAAGCTGTCCCTGAGCCTGGTGGTACGGGACCGAATAATGCAGTGGTAGTCATCAGGCAGCAGAAGGAAGAACAGCTTATGGCTGGATGGTTGGGGTCTCTGATGATCCTGTTGGCCACCCTGTTGTAGAGGTCCTCCATGTGCAGAGCTCCGTCCTGGTGATGTGCTGTGTAGTTTTCACAACCCACTGTAGGGCCTTATAGTTCAGTGTGTGGCCAGATGGTGATGCAGCCGGATGGGATATTCTCTAATTAGTCTCCTTTTTAGCTGTATATCACCCACTCTTTCAGTTTGAAAAAAGTAGCCCCGCATTTGTGTATATGTCAGAATTCCACTCAATTTAACTTGATTGTATTCTCGTTTCCCATTGCATCCCAAAGTAGTCTGTTTATGCTTTTATTTTGAAAGCAAACTGTCCTAACGTCCGGTATTGTTCTTGCTTGATGCTAGTGGCTTGATGCAGCCACAGAGGAGGAAGCTGGGCTAAAGGCCGCTCCCAAATAAATCCGCACAACTCCTCTTCCTCTGAAAAAACGAGCAGTGTTCTACCGGAAATGACTCAAGATGCAGTGGGGGTGTACCATAACTGAGTATAAAGGCAATAAGACAATTATGCTATTTCAGTCAATAGCTTTGTTGTTATAGTCTTAATAACAAAAAGTTAATTCAAATGCAGAAGTCACAGGAAACATAAAAAATAAATAAAAGTTTCCTCATCTGTGTCTAAAAGTGATGTTTCAATATGACAAAACATAAATACAGGTGGATTAGCTTTACTTTACCTCTTGACTTTACTTACATCTTTTACTTCATTCATTTCTGAAGTTTTGGGTAATCTTGACATTATAGAGAAGAATTCTGTAGAAAAAGGTTGAACAAGTCGTGGAGGGACAGCAGATTACAGCCAATCACCCTCTCAGCAGAGCGAATGATACGCCCGATGGTGATGGAGGAGGTGAGGATGGACTCAACGATGGCTATGTAGAAGTGCACCATCATTGTCTTTGGCAGGTTGAACTTCTTCAGCGGCCTCAGGAAGTACATGGAGCTGATGTTAAGCTCCCACTTGAGGTCCTGGGTTATGATGGAGCCCAGGAAACAGAAGGACTCCACAGCATCGACGGGGGAGTCACACAGGGTGATAGGAGCAGGTATGGCTGCGTTCTTGTGGAAATCCACAACCATCTCCACTGTCTTCAGAGCGTTGAGCTCTAAGTTGTTCAGACCGCACCAGGTCACCAGATGGTCAGTCGCCCACCTGTAGGCTGACTCATCCCCACCAGAGATGAGTCCAATGAGGGTGGTGTCATCCGCGAACTTCAGGAGTTTGACGGACTGGTGACTGGAGGTGCAGCTGTTGATGTACAGGGAGGAGAGTAGAGGGGAAAGAACGCAGCCTTGAGAGGAACTCGTGCTGATGGTCCGGGAGTCAGAAACGTGTTTCCCCAGCTTCATGTGCTGCTTCCTGTCAGACAGGACATCTATGATCTCCCTGCAGGTGGAGTTGGGCATGTGCAGCTGAGACAGGATGATGGTGTTGAAGGCAGAGCTGAAGTCCACAAACAGGATCCTGGCGTAGGTTCCAGAGGAGTCCAGATGCTGGAGGATTAAATGAAGGGCCATCTTGACTGCATCGTCTACAGACATGTTGGCTCTGTAGGCGAACTGCAGGGGGTCCAGGAGTGGGTCAGTAAGGGTTTTTAGGTGGGACAGGACAAGGTGCTCAAAAGACTTCATGACCACAGAGGTCAGGGCGATGAGCCAGTAGTCATTAAGTCCTGTGATCCTTGGTTTTTTTAGGGATGGGGATGATGGTGGAGAACATAACTCACCCTGGTGCATGATGGTACACAGCTGTCTTCACATAAGCTGATGTATGATGTCATATTCTCTGTGTACTCATCCAGACTGTTGCTAACAGTCCTGCAGACCTCCCAGTCTGTACAGCCCAAACATGCCCGAAGACCCTCCATAGCTTCACTGGTCCACTGCTTTGATTTACTCACAACAGGCTGACAGAGCTTTCATTTCTGTCTGCTTTATCAATGTGCATGGGTTATATTTAAGATTTAGTAATTACCGGTTGATGCACTGTATGTTTTAAAGACGTTTTAAGGCTTGTTCTGTACTTAAAAAAAGCTTAATAATAATTTTTGTTCACTTTAGAGAATTAATGACTGGGGAGGAGTTTTGAATTCCTGGTGAACTCTAGGTAATTAAGGACGGTGATTAGAAAGAGGCAGAGAGAAGAAATGGCATAGAGCAGAGAGTCGAACACTGAGACAACTGGATACAGTGTTGGTGTTCATTCCTATGAAAGTTTCCTAAAGGCAAATGAAGCCAAAATGGCTCGACTTCTGAGTAATAAAAAATAACCCAGATCTTCCGGTGATCTTCAGCATCTGTAGGGTTTTCTTTAACACCGCATCCCGGTCACTCATGGCAAAGGTTAGGATAAAAAAAAAAAAAAGCCCAGTGCTCTTTCTGGGGTTTCTCAAAACTAAGTCAAGTCAATTTTATCTATATAGCTCATGTCACAAATTTGCCTCAGAGGGCTTTACAATCTTTACATCATCTGACACCATCTTTCCTTGGATCTTCACATCAACCAAAAAGAAAATGACTGTGAAGAGACAGAGAATATTGCAAAGTCTAAAAGGTCCAGCAGGTGACATACAGAGGTTTCTAAGGGCAGAGGGTAGCCAGAACCCTACTTCATATGACTACATGCAAGTTTTGCAAACAGCTTTCAGTACCACTGAAAGTCCTTCTGACCCTCTGGTTCACAAAATGGACTGTACTTGTATAACGCTAGTCTTCCGACCACTCAAAGTGCTTTATTTTATTACATGCCATCATTCATCCATTCATACACTGATGGCAGGTGCCACCTGCCCATCAGAACTCTAATCATTCATAGCCATTCACCGCCAGCACAGGAGCAATTTTGAGGTTTAAGTGTCTTGCCGAAGGACTAGATTGAACCACCAATCCTTTGATTGATGGACGACACACCTTAACACACCACGTGCGTCGGAAATATCATCTAAATTTGATGTGGGATGAAAACCCTTTCTTCCATAAGTCATTTATGAGTCTTCTATTTTTTAACACTCTAGCAATTTCATTAACATGGTCATTCCAAAAGTCCTCACCGTTTTTGTCCGCTTCTCTTTCCAGTTTGATGCTCAAGCGATTGGAATGAGTTGCAAAAGAAGCTAAAACTCAACACCTTCATTCCGTTACCCTCCTCCAATAACTCATTACAAACGATAGTCTCTGATCACTGCAACTGTTTGAGTTGAGAACACAGTTTTCTTTTATTTATTTAGTACATGATGTTGTAGGAGCCCCGAAATTAACACGTACAGCAACTTCTCTTTTTGGCTGCACACCTCTTTTGCCGTTTATTTCCATTCCCAAAACATGACAAACACCGACTTCCTTCTCACCTTTAATCCCCAACCTGACGTTGCGTCACCATGGTTACTCTCTTTCCCTTAAAGGGAACCCGTGAATTAAGTCCTTAAGTCCACTACAATGTTGTCATTTTTCTATGAGATTGATTGAGATGTTTCTATATTTTATTCGTTTGTAACGACTTTTTGGCCAGGTCGTCATTGTAAATGACAACTGGTTCTCAATTGACTTATCTGGTCAAATAAAAAAATTTAACAAATTCAAAAAATCTGCTACTTTTAATGTGTACTTTTTGAGTAATCTAATGTTTGTCTAAAGTTTATTACTACTCTAATATTTTTGGACTTATTACTTCTGAAACTACTTGCACATATACTGTGAACTACTTTTGCTCAGTACTGTTTGAATAATCCAATGTCCAGAGACCAAGAATAGGATTTTTGTTTAACTTTAATGTGGAAAAAAACCTCTTTCTTCCATAAGTAGTTCATGAGTCGGATATGTTTGGTTTAATACCTCTTATGCTGCGTTCACACCAAATGCAAAGGCAATTTTCTAAAGTGGATTTTGTGACATAGTTTACTTGATTTTCTTCAAGAAAGTGCCTCAGAACAGCAGATTTTACAGTTTCATGTAATTTTAATGAAAACCTGATGCTTTCACAACATTTATATAAGAATCTTGCTCTCTTTGATGAAACATCTACATTTAACTTTTGACCAACACTGAAACAAAGGATCATTGGGCAGCTAAATATAAATGAAAACTAAAATCAATGAAAACAATCACATAAATCAAATTGACTGGGGAAACTGCTTTCTTGAAGAAATAAGGGAACACAACATTGAAGCCTCCTTCAAACGTGCTAACTGTTGCTGTTGCCTCTGTTTTCTACAATCTTGCGCTTCTTCTCCTCCGTCGCGGCTTTGAAGACGTTGGCTCTGTAGTACTGCAGCTCTTTAATGCTCTCCTGGATGTCATCCAAGGCTCTGAAGGAGGAAACCACAGTTTGACGGTTTTCATTGACATATTTATAGTCCTCTGAACCTTAAAAGATCATTTTGATTCATTTTAACTCTGAACTTATACCTCTGTGATGGTTTTGACTGATTGTGTTTGCCTTATCTGACTTTGTTGTAGTGAAGCCCCCCCACCCCCCAGTGCATCGTAATTGACAGCAACAAATGCCAAAGCTGCAAAAGTAAAACCTCAGTAGAAAAAAAACACAATGCATTGTTTGATTGTTTACCTGTGGGCTGCTTTCTTGTGAGGCACCATTTTGTACTCCTCTGGAAACCACCGTCTGAAAGAAGAACAAAAACAAACCCAGTTATCTAAAATATAGTCACATTGAAGAGAACGCCATACCATCTTACATTTCTTCTGATGTACTGCTAAGTAGAGACAGCCAGCAATGCAATATTAAAACTGGGCCTTTGACTTGCAAACGGATGGTTGAGTAAATAACAAGGCTTTAATAAGATGAGCGGTTCCCTGTACTTGAGAAAAAAGTACAGGGAACAGGTGAGAGACTAATGTAAAAAATACACAAATCCTTATGCAACTTTGTGAAACAAATACTGACCTGCAAAGCTCCTTAATGGTGCTAACATCAATGATTCTGTAGTGAAGGTGATACATAAACTGTGGCATGTACTTGTCCAGGAATCTCTTGTCCGCATGCACAGAGTTACCTGCAGGAAGAGGCATCATGGGACATGACTGTAGGAGCCAACATAGTTGAGTAAAATCACAATTCTGCAGCTAATGCTGAAAAGTAACTCACCAGCAAGGGGGCACTGTCCAGGCGGGGTGTGCTGTCTGACGAAGGACAGGAACTCATACTCCGCTTGTTCCAGGGTGATTTTACTGTCCTGTACAGCCTGCGTCAGTCCTGACTGAGACACAGTTACACCGTCTGCATATATCACTGCACACTTTTAACAGATACAGTCTGCAACACACTTGCTAGTAGCACACTCTTCTTCTTGTCTGCCTTTCATGGCACACTTGCAGCATAGCTTGGCGCATAACCGTCCCCTGTAAATCATTGGAATAGTGTGTACACATTGGTAGGAATGTGTATTGCATAGTTCCATGACGGGATCCTCCCACAGCGACCATCCGTCCCTAACCCCCCCCGAGATTAAAGTGTAATAATATTTTCAGTTCATTATAAAGCTGTGGCGGGCCTAGACGGTCTAGATCAGGTGTCACTAATAGGCGGACCGCGGTTCAGATCCATACCCAGACATCGTTGTATCTGGACCCTGGACCTACAGTACAACCGATAGAGAATTGAGAATTATTACATTTTGACGGAGCGCTTCTATTTTAACCGACACAACTTTTCCAGCCTTTAAGGCACTCGTTCAGCGGTCCAGGAAACCCACCGACCAATTACATACGTATTAAATCACATCACGTGATGCAGCTCAGCCAATCAAATGTGTGTATTCTGACAAGCTTCATGACTCAAGTGAGATTTACACACAAGGGAGAGACTGGCCACAGACTGAGTAGTCAGAGAAGTTATTTGCCAGTCTTAAACCAAGAATGAACAGACTCTTATAGGTTAATTCTTCCCACAGGCAGTTCAAAACCAGTAGGTGTCATATGTTCAGAGACTGTGAGGAAGCGGCGATGTGAAACCACACTACGAGACAAAGCAAAACTCTTTTGAGCTAACACTCACATCTGAAATGAAGGTACAGCCCAATATGATCAGAATCCTAACATTAACTAGAAAATTTCGCAAGAAATTTTGACAGTGTGGCTTCTACTGCCCGAAGACGTCGCAATATATACATAAACGCTGATGTTACCGGCAGTATCGTTGAGGTTCGATTGAGATAATGCTTCTCTCTTTTCTGCATTTTAGATTCATACTCTTGAAAAAGTTAAACCAAGTTAAAGCTGACGCTTTTATTTTGAAAACTTACCGGATGCTCTATCCCTTATCGGTGTCTGACTTCCTGCCTGGGTCGATCTGCTCTGTGTTAATTGACGCGATAAACCCGAGCCTTGGGCTCTCGCATGCCCCCTTCATTGAGGCAGAGTAGTGTTTGCCTCCCCTTAATGTCAGATCAGCAACACTAAATATGTTCTACACAGACATGAAATACAGTACCTATTCTATGGAAAGAAAGGACATATAATAAAAGTGTCTACAAATATTACAGTGTGTGCAGGAATGAGACAGCAAAAGGCACGCGCTCAACCCAGTTAGTGAGGGATTCACAGTCTGAGGTGAGGAACAGCTGGTCACTGCCTCACCTCACTGTCTCCTCTCTGTTTGAACAGGACATGCGCTAATTCAGAGATTTTGATTATAAAAATGTTTGGAATAATACAGAAATTACATTTATAGCGCAGATCAGTAGAGAAATATTAATATGTATTTTATTTTAGCATTATTTGTTTTTTACATTTCATCATCACACCCTGACCACACGTCCCTGTAGAGCTCTGGGTGAACACAGACGGCTACAGTTTGTACTTCCTGATTCAACAACAACAGGACGTCAGTGATGACAAGAGGAACATCGCGCCAACCGCGTCGCTTCAAACGCGTCGCCCCAAACGCCCCAAACGCGTCGCCCCAAACGCGTCGCCTCAAACGCCTCAAACGCGTCGCTCCAAACGCGTCGCCTCAAACGCATCGCCCCAAACAACTGACATCTGATTGGCTACAGATAGGTCCATGTTAAAAAAAACGTATTTGTGAATCCGGCCAGGCAGGGGAGTCTCAAAAAACCCACCAACAAATGTGAAGAGATCCACAAACAAATACACACAAATCCACAAACAAATAGAAAACATCCACAAACAAATACACACAAATCCACAAACAAATAGAAAACATCCACACACAAATACATACAAATGCAGAAATATATTTGTTCTGAATGCATTTGTGAGTCATATTTATTTGTAAATCCTTCTGTGTAGAGACAGACAGACAGACAGACAGAGAGAGAGCGCGTGCGTGCGTGTCACTGGTTGCCATGGTGACGACGCAGGGCCTGGAGAGTCTGTGAGTCTGTTTGTTTATAAACATCAGTAATTAGCTGAATTAAGAACACCTGTGAGCTTGGCAGACTTTTCATGAGAAAACACTGGAAAACACCTGTCAAACAAATGCACTTTATACCAAAACCATGAGTCCAATCAATAAAATAATTGCACCGTGAGAGAGATAAGACTCTGCCGAACGCCCTGGTATGTTTTTTATGTTCATAGTGTTATAAATGTGAGCGCCAGCGCAAGTTACAAAACTGGTACCGTCTGCTTTCTTTGACAAATTTCTTTTCTGATTTAACATGGGGTCTAATGCAGCAGTCGGTTGGAATTCATGTCGCTCCACGGCTGTTTGAGCCAAATGTGTAAGTCCGTTGGATTCCATAGACACTTTGTTGCGACCAGCACAAGATTTCCAAGCTTTTTGGCCAAAAATGGTGTATAAAGAGTAAAAATTGTGGGAATGGGAGCAATTTGTTTGGAAAAATCACAGAACATTTTCCTGCTCTGCTTCACTCTGACCGTGATGTCATCACTCTAGCACTTAACGAGCTGCGCAATACACACCCATTATACAATCTGAAACAGACCCAAAGTTTTGCTGAAACTAAATCGGTGACTTCATGAAAACTATGCTAGCTAGCAAAATGTCCATTTGGCTCAATAATGTCCATCAATTTGTCTACGTTTTAAACTTTGAATCATGTTTCTACGTTAAAGTATGGCTGGTCAATATGGGTCCAAAGTTAAGTGTTTTTTTTGCTTTCTTCACGCCGAAATCCCATTCAAGTCAATGGGCCGATTTTTCATCGTAGATCGCGATTTTCGGGGAAACCGCTGGGCGAATTTCTTATAAAAGTCATAGCTCACGATTCCCGATCAAGCCGCACGTGTTGAATTACTTTTTGAGCAGGTGTTGGCAACGCTGTGGGACTAGTTTCGCGGCAAACTCTGATGTGGAAGTTGGAGAATAAGAATAATAACTAGAAAATGCATTTCCTGCTGAAAATGCGTTGGAAGAAGTTTAACAGGATTTGAAGATTTTCTCCATAGATATCCCATTCAAAACAAATTGCAAAAAGCTTAATAATTCAAAAAGTTTAAAGATTACAAATATGAAAAATATCACCCCTCTCCTGAAAAAGCTGAATATTTTGATATTCGAACAGCTTCTGTGGCTTAAAAAATGTCAGCAGTAGTGATATTTGTAGTAGTAGAAGTTGTAGTTGTAGTAGTATTATTAGTAGTAGAAGTATGAGTAATTAGAAGAAGCAGTATAAGTAGTAGTATCAGTAGTCGTAGTAATAGCTGTAGTAGTGGTCGTAGTATTTAATATAACAGTAGTAGAAGAAGTAGTAATAGTAATGGCAGTATTTGAAGTGATAGCAGTAGTATTAGTACTAGTAGCAATCGTACTAATAGCTGTAGTAGTATTGGTACTGGTAGTAGCATGAATAGCAGCAGTAGTGGTAGCAGAGAGAGAGCCAGAGGGAGAGAGGGAGAGACAGAAAGAAAGACAGAGAGAGAAACACAGAATGACAGGAAGACAGAGATAGAGAGACTGAATGAATGAGTGTGAGAGAGTGAGAAAGGCAGACAGACAGTTATATGTACTGAGTGAGTGGGAGAGAGACAGGCAGACCAACAGTTAGATGGACTGAGTGTGTGGGAGGGAGAGAGAGACAGGCAGACAGACAGTTAGATGGACTGAGTGTGTGGGAGAGAGAGACAGACAGACAGACAGACAGACAGTTAGATGGACTGAGTGTGTAGAAGAGAGAGACAGGCAGACAGACAGTTATATGAACTGAGTGAGTGAGTGAGACCGGCAAACAGACAGTTATATGAACTGAGTGAGTGAGTGAGTGAGACAGGCAGACAGACAGTTATATGTATTGAGTGAGTGATGGAGACAGGAGGACAGACAGTCATCTGGATTGAGTGAGAAGAGCAGACAGACAGTTATATGTACTGAGTGAGTGGGAGAGAGAGACAGGCAGACCAACAGTTAGATGGACTGAGTGTGTGGGAGAGAGAGACAGGCAGAAAGACAGTTAGATGGACTGAGTGTGTGGGAGAGAGAGAGACAGACAGACAGTTAGATGGACTGAGTGTGTGGAAGAGAGAGACAGGCAGACAGACAGTTAGATGGACTGAGTGTGTGGGAGAGAGAGACAGGCAGACAGACAGTTATATGAACTGAGTGAGTGAGTGAGACCGGCAAACAGACAGTTATATGAACTGAGTGAGTGAGTGAGTGAGACAGGCAGACAGACAGTTATATGTACTGAGTGAGTGAGTGAGTGAGACAGGTGGACAGACAGTTATATGTACTGAGTGAGTGAGGGAGACAGGAGGACAGACAGTCATCTGGATTGAATGAGAAGAGCAGACAGACAGTTATATGTACTGAGTGAGTGGGAGAGAGACAGGCAGACCGACAGTTAGATGGACTGAGTGTGTGGGAGAGAGAGACAGGCAGACAGACAGTTAGATGGACTGAGTGTGTGGGAGAGAGAGACAGACAGTTAGATGGACTGAGTGTGTGGGAGAGAGAGACAGGCAGACAGTTATATGAACTGAGTGAGTGAGTGAGACCGGCAAACAGACAGTTATATGAACTGAGTGAGTGAGACAGGCAGACAGACAGTTATATGTACTGAGTGAGTGAGTGAGACAGGTGGACAGACAGTCATCTGGATTGAGTGAGAAGAGCAGACAGTTATATGTACTGAGTGGGAGAGAGAGACAGGCAGACAGACAGTCAGATGGACTGAGTGTGTGGGAGAGAGAGACAGGCAGACAGTTACATTGACTGAGTGATTTGGAGAGAGAAACAGGCAGACAGACAGTTATATGTACTGAGTGAGTGAGTGAGATAGGCAGACAGACAGTTATATGTACTGAGTGAGTGAGTGAGACAGGCAGACAGACAGTTATATGTACTGAGTGATTGAGTGAGACAGGCAGACAGACAGTTATATGTACTGAGTGAGTGAGTGAGACAGGCAGACAGACAGTTATATGTACTGAGTGTGTAGAGAGAGACAGACAGACAGAGAAAGTGTGTGTGTGTGTGTGTGTGTGTGTGTGTGTCATTGGTTCCCATGGTGACGACGCAGCAGTTGGAGAGTCTGTGAGTCTGTGTGTTTATAAACATCAGTAATTAGCTCAAGCACGAACACCTGTGAGCCTGCCGCCTTTTCATGAGAAAAAAACTGGAAAACACCTGTCAAACAAAACCCAAAAAACACCATAACCATAGCCCCTATTGCTCCAAAATGAATACTCAAGAGGGAGGATGACTTGAAGAACAGATCATGTGAAAATTGTGTCTGTAGTGTAAAAAAAAGTGGCTTCAATGGCGATTTAGAAATGGGGTACGGTTGTCTGTGCAAGACTTTTTTGAAGTACGTTTTAACATTGGGGTCTATGGAGGAGAAAGTTGGTTTTCCTCTCAAGTAAAGGCTTTTGTGCCAAATGTGTAAATCTGTGAGATTCCATAGTCATATGTCTACGACAAGGACAAGATTAGCTACGTTTCCATCCAAAAATTATGCATGTAGAGTGAAAATTGAGGAGTCAGTCGCAAAAGACAAATATTTTTTTCACAGAAATCTCAGGCTTCTCTTCACTCTAGCGATGACATCACGCACTCTAAGCTGCGCAATACACACCCATTATAAAAGCAGAAAAGGACTGAAAAACACATAAAAGCAAAATTGCTACAGCTCAAAAAGTATAAAAGATATCAAAATGATTATAACATACAATCATTGATCAGGGTTTTCTCAACATTTGAAAGTTTAAATGGTGTCTGTAGCTGAAAGTATGAGGAAGTAGAATGATCTGAGAGTTGAGCAAGTTTAAGAGGATTTGAAAAGTTTCTCCATAGACATCCCATTCAAAAAAAAATTGCAAAATGCTTAATAATTAAAAAAGTTGAAAGATTAGAAACATAAAAAGACATAGCACCCCTCTCCTGAAAAAGCTGAACATTTTCATATTTGAACGGTTTCTGTAGCTTAAGAAATTTTTTATTGTTTTTTATTATTATTATTATTATTATTATTATTATTATTATTATTATTATTATTATTATTATTATTATTAGGGCCCGAGCACCGACGTAGTCGGAGCGGAGGACCTATTGTTATTCTAATGTTTTTTATTATTATTATTATCGTACCAGTTTCATCGCAAAAAGGAGGTGCTTGGGATACTGGGAATCTTTTGAAATTTGGCACAAAATTCAATCGTGGTGAAAATTCCAGTATTATTGGGGTGTCCAGCTGCGGCATGACATTTTGGCTCGATAGCGCCCCCTACAGAGTAGCCCCAACTTTGGGTTTCACCTAGCTGTATGAAATTTGGTAGGTATGTGGAACGTGATGGGACGCACAAAAAAGTCAAAAGGAGGTATATCCTAAACCAAACAGGAAGGCGGCCATTTTGAATTTTATGACGTTTTTGGACCGTTTCAAGGCGCCGTACTTTAACGAACTGCTCCTAGAGATTAAACCGGATTGCCTTCAGATTTGGTCAGTATGCTCTTGAGACCTTGGCAGTGAAACGATACTCAAAGATCAAAAAGTTATCGAACTATGTGTCCGTGGCGTGGCGGCAAAAAAACACCATTCGCCATGAAACAGGAAGTTGTTGTAACTCGGCTGTACATTGCCTAATCTGCTCCAAATTTCTCAGATGTCATAACATCCTGACCCTGAACACATGTATATGACAATTTTGAATCATAGTAATAGCGCCACCTAGTGGCAACAGGAAGTCATAGGTTGTGTACTTTGACACCCTACTGCTCACAGATTAATCGGATCCCTCTCAAATTTTGTCACAAAAGCCTTAAGACCTTGATAATGCTTCATTGTGAAAATTGTAGGAAGTTGTCGAAGCGTGGCGACTCTGCGAATTTCGATCCTTCGCCATGAACGAATAAACTGATGTAACTCGACTCCGCATCATCAGATCTTTACCAGATTTCACATGTTTGATTAAACTCCAGGCCTGAAGACATCTGCAAGCCAATTTTGAATCATAGTCATAGCGCCACCTACTGGCAACAGTAAGTTAAAGTCTTTATACTTTGGCTTGTTTCTCTAAGTTGGAATATCAGATCAACATCAAATTTGTTCCACACAAATGTAAGAAGTTCATAATGCCAGTTCTCTAAGCTTTAGATGTTTCGTCGAACGCCGTGGCCGTGGTAACGCAGTCTTCGCCGTGAAAAACGATGGTCATTTGGAGAGGTTAAAAAAGCTCGAAACACAAGCAAACTTGACACAGATCACAAGGCCAAAATGTAGTTCTACAATATGATTTTATTCAATCAGTGTTAAATCGGCTCAATAGCGCCCCCTACAAAATTTCGACACAGCAGCCCTCGCAGTACGTTTCACATAGATTAACAAAATTTGGTAGGCACATGTATCACATGTGGACTTAAATAAAAGTCTCTTGGGGCCATGCCCTAAACCCAACCGGAAGTCAGCCATTTTGAATTTAGTCTGAATTTCTAGTGTCGTTTTTGCAATTTCCAGGCGCTCTACTTTAACGAACTCCTCCCAGGGAACTAATCAGATCAACTTAGAATTTGGTCAGAACAATCTAAAGACCTTTGTGATTAAAAATTACTCAAAGCTTGTTGTTTCGTGAAATGCCGTTGCCGTGGCGATGCATTCCTCGCCATGAAAAACAAAGGTGTTTTTCAGGGGCTAAAAATACTCAAAACAAAATCAAACTTGTCACACACATTTAAAATCCTGAATGTAGTTATCTGATGTGATTTTAATGCTTCAGAGTGGCAACTCGGCTCGATAGCGCCCCCTACAATATTTCGACGATGCAGCCCTTGCAGTACGTTTCACCTAGATGTATGAAATTAAGTAAGCAGGTGTATCACATGTAGACTTAAAAAAAAGTCTTAGGGGTCCATGCTCTAAACCCAACCGGAAGTCAGCCAATTTGAATTTTGTATGAATTTCTTGTGGTTTTATTTCCTTTTCCAGGTGCTGCACTACGAACTCCTCCTAGGGAAATAATCCGATCAGCTTAGAATTTGGTCAGAACAACCTAAAGACCTTAACGATTAAAAGTTACTAAAAGCTTGATGTTTCATCGGATAACATGGACTTGGTGTCGCGGCAATTTTACATGATTCGCCATCATCCATCAAGCTTTTGTAACTCAACCTTACTTTGTCAAAACTGCCCCAAACTTGACATGCTTGATTGCCGTCGTGATTTTAGGACTTCTGCATGCCAATATTAACTCATAGTCATAGCACCACCCACTGGCAACCACAGAAGTAAGCAGGATTCTTTAATTACAGCAGCCCAAACACTGAATTTATTTAAAGGGTTCGTGTGCACACCATGAGAAAAAGACTTCTCTGATCTAAATATGTGCAAACTAAGATGCATGGAGAGCAAAAGTTAGACAACAGTGGTTCTCAAACCATGTCAGTGGGCATTAGTATAAATGATCTGTCCAGAGCTTCTACATGAAAATCACGTTAAATGTTACAATGAATGCTTCACACTACAATCTAAAGTTACAGAAGAGCTTAAAATGAAAACAGTGTTAAATTGAAGTGTTCACGTAAAAGCAAATGACACTGCTGTTCTGTTAACTTTCATGTAAGTCCAAATACAATCAGCAGGACACTGCAGGGAGTTGAACCAAATCCCAGTAAACTGACAGTTTGTTATGTTTCAAACATTGAAGCGCATTCACGCACATTCATTTTCTTAATGATCTTAACAGGCTTACATCTATGATTGTATTGGGGGTACACTTAAAAACATTTGAGGCTTAAGACCTGGCAACATGATCTTGCTACGCTGCTTGTTGACGCAGGAAAAATCATCTAACTCGTGCACACAGTGTATGATGGTCACAGAAATGCATGGGCGCATCAACCAGAGTCCTGCCAGTACCCTCGACGTGCATGAAGTTGCGAGGGCCCGATCAATGCTGCTTGCAGCTTTAATTTGATTTGACATTCACTTGTTGACGACATACAGACGTTAATACAACTGTTCACTTCAATATATATGGGACTAAATCACAGTGCAAGTTAGACATTATTGTGATGTTCTGGACCTTTGCAAGAGTGAATTCTTGCTAAATGGACCTTGTTGAATTATAATTAAAACACTTTAATCGGAAACACAGAAGGCTAGAACATGACAACGACAGCCCACATATCATTATATTCAACTGGAGCAAACTATAGGAATGGCGAGACGTCAGCACTGTGAGTGGGTTTGAGGAGGCGGGATCTCGAAAAAAATACACCACAGCCAAAACATGTTGTACCTTGTTTTTTTAAAATCCATAAACAAACAAAACTGTAAAAATTATAGATTTACTGAGCGTCAGGCACTAGGACTACTCATTTTACAATAATCATTGGTCCAAGATAAGTCCAAAAGTAATGTCTTAAATCTGGTTTCTTGCTCCATCTAGTGGCCAAAACCCTCCCCTCCAAGTTCTTATACGATGTGAAGATATGTAGTTATATGGGAAGCCATGGCCAACAAATATTTATATTCCAATTCATTAGAAATGTTTGTTTGCATTAACCGCAGCAGAATAGGAAAAATCAACAAACGTGTCCAAGTTGACGGACATTTTACTGAAATCTGTCAGAATGAAAACTCAAACATGCAGAATTTGCTTTAAGGAGAGGGAAAAAGCACATTCAGTCATTTCCCTAGTTCGCATTGTTATCACTATGTATTAGTTCTGCATTAAACTGCTGACCTGAATATGGTGTCTTTGCATTCTACTCGTACTCATATTATGCAGAGGTAGTTTCCAGCTCCATGTGACTGTCAACATGAGTAAGCTGGTATAGAAGATGGATGGATAGACGGATAAACGAGTCCTTTGGACTGTGAATGAAAATTAAATTGTTTCCTGTCATTGACTGCGGTGTTGCCAAAAGTGCAAAATGGGTCAAATTTGCAACCAAGAGATCTGTGCAAAAATAATGATTTTACATTGTTTTTCTTACAAGCGTCCGACCACAAAGAAGACGTACCTTTCCATGATGCTCTTTACACCACTCTGACATCCCTTCCAGCAGCTCGTTTGGCTGGTTAATGATCAAGTTGGGACCCTGCAAACCCATAACAGATGAGTTTAATTAACATGCCAGACAGAAGAGAAGTGTGTTCATGTTTACATTACCTCAGCCAAAATGTTCAGGTCAGAGTCTGTGATAATGCAGGCCATCTCAATGATCTGGTCCGTCTCAATGTCCAGACCTGTCATCTAAAAGAAACACAAAGCCTTAGCTATAACACTGTCTGGTCCTCAACAACAGCATCACTTTACTTGTTACAGTTCTTATTAGGGCCCGAGCACCGACGTAGTCGGAGCGGAGGACCTATTGTTATTCTAATGTTTTTTATTATTATTATTATCGTACCAGTTTCATCGCAAAAAGGAGGTGCTTGGGATACTGGGAATTTTTTTCAGATTTGGCACGAAATTCAGTCGTGGTGAAAATTCCAGTTCGATTGGGGTGTCCAGCTGCGGCATGACATATTGGCTCGATAGCGCCCCCTACAGAGTAGCCCCAACTTTAGGTTTCACCTGGCTGTATGAAATCTGGTAGGTATGTGGAACGTGATGGGACGTACAAAAAAAGTCAAAAGGAGGTATATCCTAAACCAGGGGTATTTAATTAACATTCCAAAAGGTCCAGATAGAGAAAATCTCCTCGGGCAAAGGTCCGAAACATTACAATAATATCTAACTTGCGCTATTTAGTGCCGTATATATATATATTCAAGAAGCCTAGTAGTAGTAACAACATCTCTGTGTAGCCAACAACTGTCAAATCAAATAAAGAAAGTACACATCAATTATATTTTAACAATTATTATTCTCAGTTTTCAAATTTAAGTGGATGGATTATAAATAATACATAAAAATACATAAATAAATGTTCTTCTCATTTCAAGTAAAATAAGGGCTGGATTAAAGAATAACTGACATAACAGAAAGCTTTTGAAAAATGTGCATCTTAATAGCAGACCACCTCAAGATGTCACTCAGAGAGAACCAGGACATTCTGATGTAGCATTTCAAAATTAAAGCCCTTCAAAATCGCATGCAAGAGCTAACTTCAAATCACATTCATGAGACAATTTGTCTAATTTCAGATTAGATTTTAGAGGAAATGGTGCATAGTTACAAAATAATTTCACCTCAGGTTAAAATGAAGTAATTCATTTTAGAAAAATTAATTTCACTGAATTGCCCTGCAGCTTTAAATTTAGTTAATTCAGGTGTGAAGTGATGTCAATCAAAAATGCCACATTATTATATTTTTTTCATCTTCTAACAAGAGAAATGTGTGAGCATGGACTTTATGTGTGGTTATTAAACTACTTGTTTCAGCTCTATTCTCTCTGTTAACATCATAGTTGGTCAGTGAATTAACCTGTTAGGATTCTGATCATATTGGGCTCTTAGGTTGTTTATTATCTGTGACTTCATTTCAGATGTGGGTTGGTACGTTTGCTCAAAAGAGTTGTGCTTTGTCTCATAGTGGCGCTTCACATTACCGCTTTCAATAATCGCCACGGTCTCTGAACATATGAGACACACTGGTTTTAAACTGTCCGTGGGAAGAATTAACCTGTGAAAGAGTCTGTTCATTATTGTTTAAAGACTCTGGTCACTTCTCTCTCTTTGGAGAACGCCATGTGAAATAACTTCTCTGACTCACGTAATAATTCTTCTACTCCTCGTTCTCTTTCCTCGTCTCCCCCGTGTGTGTACATCTCACTCGAGTCAGGAAACTTGTCAGAATAACCATATTTGATTGGCTGCGCTGCATCACGTGATGTGATTTACGCCGCTGAACAAGTGCTGTAAAGGCTGGAAAAGCTGCGCCGGTTAAAATAAAAATGCTCCGTCAAAATGTAATAATTCTCAATTATCTATCGGTTTTAGGTCCTGGGTCCGGACACAACGGCATCTGGGTCCGGATCCGAACCGCGGTCCGCCTATTAGTGACCCTGTCCTAAACCAAACAGGAAGTCGGCCATTTTTAATTTTATGACGTTTTTGGACCGTTTCAAGGCGCCGTACTTTAACGAACTCCTCTCTTAGAGATTTAACCTGATTGGCTTCAGATTTGGTCAGTATGCTCTTGAGACCTTGGCAGTGAAAAGTTACTCAAAGATCAAAAAGTTATCGAACTATGTATCCGTGGAGTGGCGTGGTAACTCGGCCGACCATTGTCTAATCTGCTCCAAATCTCTCATATGTCATAACATCCTGACCCTGAACACATTTATATGACAATTTAGAATCATAGTAATAGCGCCAACTAGTGGCAGCTGGAAGTTGTAAGTTTTGTACTTTGACATCCTGCTCCTCACAGATTAATCAGATTCCTCTCAAATGTTGTCCGAAAAGTGCTAAAACCTTGATAATTGCTTCATTGTAAAGATTGTACGAAGTTGTTGAAGGGCGGCGATGTGGCGGCTCGGAGAATTTCGATCCTTCGCCATGAACAAATAAACTGATGTAACTCGACTCCACATCATCAGATCTTTACCAGATTTCACATGTTTGATTAGACTCCAGGAGACATCTGCATTCAATTTTGAATCATAATCATAGCGCCATCTCCTGGCAACAGTAAGTTAAAGTCTTTATACTTTGGCTTGTTTCTCTTAGTAGGTAAATCAGATAAACATCAAATTAGTTCCACACAAATGTAAGAAGTTCATAATGCCAGTTCATGAAGCTTTTGATGTTTCGTCGAACGCCGTTGCCTTGGCAACGCAGTCTTTGCTGTGAAAAACGAAGGTAATTTTGAGAGGCTAAAAATGCTTGAAATGTAAGCAAACTTGGCACACAGATTACAAGCCCAAACTGTAGTTATATAATATGATTTTATTCGTTCAGAGTGGCAAATCGGCTCAATAGCACCCCCTAAAAAATGTTGACGATGCAGCCCTCACAGTAAGTTTCACATAGATTAACAGAATTTGGTAGGCACATGTATCACATGTGGACTTAAATTTCTCTTGGGGCCATGCCCTAAACCCAACCGGAAGTCAGCCATTTTGAATTTTGTATGAATTTCTAGTGTAATTTCCAGGGGCTCTATTTTAACGAACTCCTCCTAGGGAATTAATCAGATCAACTTAGAATTTGGTCAGAACAATCTAAAGACCTTTGTGATTAAAAGTTACTCAAAGGTTGTTGTTTCGTGAAAGGCCGTTGCCATGGCGACGCATTCCTCGCCATGAAAAACGAAGGTGTTTTTGAGGGGCTAAAAATACTCAAAACATAATCAAACTTGTCAAACACATTGAAAATCCTGAATGTAGTTATCTGATGAGATTTCAATGCTTCAGAGTGGCAAGTCGGCTCGATAGCGCCCCCTAGAATATTTCGACGATGCAGCCCTCGCAGTACGTTTCACCTAGATGTATAAAATTTGGTAAGCAGATGTATCACATGTAGACTTTAAAAAAAGTCTTAAGGGTCCAGGCTCTAATCCCAACCGGAAACATAGTCATAGCACCACCTACTGGCAACCACAGAAGTAAGCAGGATTCTATAATTACAGCGGCCCAAACACTGAACTTAATAAAAGGGTTTGTGGACACACCATGAGAAAAAGACTTCTCTGATCTAAATATGTGCAAACTAAGATGCTTGGAGAGCAAAAGTTAGTCAACAGTGGTTTTCAACCATGTCAGTGGGCATTAGTATAAATGATCTGTCCAGAGCTTCTACATGAGAATCAGGTTAAGTGTTACAATGAATGCTTCACACTACAATCTAAAGTTACAGAAGAGCTTAAAATGAAAACAGTGTTCAAGTAAAAGCAAATGACACTACTGTTCTGTTGACTGTCATGTAAGTCCAAATACAATCAGCAGGACACTGCAGGGAGTTGAACCCCATCCCAGTAAACTGACAGTCTGTTATGTTTCAAACACTGAAGCGCATTCACACACTTTCATTTTCTTAATGATCTTAACAGGCTTACATTTATGATTTTGTCGGAGGTACACTCAAAACATTTGAGGCTTAAGACCTGGCAACATGATCTTGCTACGCTGCTGGTCGACGCAGGAAATATCATCTAACTCGTGCACGCAGTGTATGACGGTCACAGAAATGCATGGCCACGTCAACCAGAGTCCTACAAGTACCCTCGACGTGCATGAAGTTGCGAGGGCCCGATCAATGCTGCTTGCAGCTTTAATTACATTTTATTATTTTATTTTGTTCTTATTATTTTTACATGCAAGCAGCATAGATCATCCAGTACATACACTTCGCTATTCAGAGATTTTCAGGTGCAGGCACAAAACAAATTAAAGCTGCAAGCAGTATTGATCGGGCCCTCGCAACGTCACACACGTCGAGGGTACTGGCAGGACCATGTTGCCAGGTCTTAAACCTCAAATGTTTTGAGTGTACCTCCGATACAATCATAAATGTAAGCCTGTTAAGATCATTAAGAAAATGAACGTGTGAATGTGCTTCAGTATTTGTAACATAACAGACTGTCAGGTTACTGGGATGGAGTTCAACTCCCTGCAGTGTCCTACTGATTGTATTTGGACTTACATGAAAGTTAACAGAACAGCAGTGGCATTTGTTTTTACTTGAACACTTTAATTTGACACTGTTTTCATTTTAAGCTCTTCTGTAACTTTAGATTGTAGTGTGAAGCATTCATTGTAACAATTAACCTGATTCTCATGTAGAAGCTCTAGACAGATCATTTATACTAATGCCCACTGACATGGTTTGAAAAACACTGTTGATTAACTTTTGTTCTCCAAGCATCTTAGTTTGCACATATTTAGATCAGAGAAGTCTTTTTCTCATGGTGTGCACACAAACCCTTTAAATAAATTCAGTGTTTGGGCTGCTGTAATTAAAGAATCCTGCTTACTTCTGTGGTTGCCAGTAGGTGGTGCTATGACTATGAGTTAATATTGGCATGCAAAAGTCCTAAAATCATGACGGTAATCAAGCATGTCAAGTTTGGGACAGTTTTGTCAAAGTACAGTTGAGTTACAACAGCTTGGTGGATGATGGCGAACCATGTAAAATGGCTGCTACACCAAGTCCATGTTGTTTGATGAAACCTCAAGCTTTTAGTAACTTTTAATCGCTACGGTCTTTAGATTGTTCTGACCAAATTCTAAGTTGATCGGATTAATTCCCTAGGAGGAGTTCGTAGTACAGCACATGGAAATGGAAAAAAACAGGAGAAATTCATACAAAATTAAAAATGGCTGACTTCCGGTTGGGTTTAGAGCATGAACCCCTAGACTTTTTGTTAAGTCTACATGTGATACATCTGCTTACCAAATTTTATACAGCTAGGTGAAACGTACTGCGAGGGCTGCATCGTCAAAAAATTGTAGGGGGCGCTATCGAGCCAACTTGCCGCTCTGAAGCATTAAAATCACATCAGATAACTACATTCAGGATTTTAAATGTGTTTGACAAGTTTGGTTACGTTTTGAGCATTTTTAGCCCCTCAAAAACACTTTTGTTTTTCGTGGCGAAGAATGCGTCGCCACGGCAACGGCCTTTCACGAAACAACAACCTTTGAGTAACTTTTCATCACAAAGATCTTTAGATTGTACTGACCAAATTTGAAGTCGATCTGATTAATTCCCTAGGAGGAGTTCGTTAAAGTAGAGCCCCTGGAAATGTCTAAAACGACACTAGAAATTCATACAAATTTCAAAATGGCTGACTTCCGGTTGGGTTTAGGGCATGGCCCCAAGAGACTTTTATTTAAGTCCACATGTGATACATGTGCCTACCAAATTTTGTTAATCTATGTGAAACGTACTGCGAGGGCTGCTTCGTCGAAATTTTGTAGGGGGCGCTATTGAGCCGATTTAACACTCTGATTGAATAAAATCATATTATAGAACTACATTTTGGCCTTGTGATCTGTGTGTCAAGTTTGCTTGTGTTTCGAGCTTTTTTAACCTCTCCAAATGACCATCGTTTTTCACGGCGAAGACTGCGTTACCACGGCAACGGCGTTCGACGAAACATCAAAAGCTTAGAGAACTGGCATTATGAACTTCTTACATTTGTGTGGAACAAATTTGATTTTGATCTGATATTCCAACTTAGAGAAACAAGCCAAAGTATAAAGACTTTAACTTACTGTTGCCAGTAGGTGGCGCTATGACTATGATTCAAAATTGGCTTGCAGATGTCTTCAGGCCTGGAGTTTAATCAAACATGTGAAATCTGGTAAAGATCTGATGATGCGGAGTCGAGTTACATCAGTTTATTCGTTCATGGCGAAGGATCGAAATTCGCAGAGCCGCCACGTCGCCACGCTTTGACAACTTCCTACAATTTTCACAATGAAGCATTATCAAGGTCTTAAGGCTTTTGTGACAAAATTTGAGAGGGATCCGATTAATCTGTGAGCAGTAGGGTGTCAAAGTACACAACCTATGACTTCCTGTTGCCACTAGGTGGCGCTATTACTATGATTCAAAATTGTCATATACATGTGTTCAGGGTCAGGATGTTATGACATCTGAGAAATTTGGAGCAGATTAGGCAATGTACAGCCGAGTTACAACAACTTCCTGTTTCATGGCGAATGGTGTTTTTTTGCCGCCACGCCACGGACACATAATTCGATAACTTTTTGATCTTTGAGTATTGTTTCACTGCCAAGGTCTCAAGAGCATACTGACCAAATCTGAAGGCAATCGGGTTTAATCTCTAGGAGGAGTTCGTTAAAGTACGGCGCCTTGAAACGGTCCAAAAACGTCATAAAATTAAAAATGTCCGACTTCCTGTTTGGTTTAGGATATACCTCCTTTTGACTTTTTTGTACGTCCCATCACGTTCCACATACCTACCAAATTTCATACAGCTAGGTGAAACCCAAAGTTGGGGCTACTCTGTAGGGGGCGCTATCGAGCCAAAATGTCATGCCGCAGCTGGACACCCCAATAATACTGGAATTTTCACCACGATTGAATTTTGTGCCAAATTTCAAAAGATTCCCAGTATCCCAAGCACCTCCTTTTTGCGATGAAACTGGTACGATAATAATAATAATAATAATAATAATAATAATAATAAAAAACATTAGAATAACAATAGGTCCTCCGCTCCGACTACGTCGGTGCTCGGGCCCTAATAATAATAATAATAATAAAAAACATTAGAATAACAATAGGTCCTCCGCTCCGACTACGTCGGTGCTCGGGCCCTAATAATAAAAAACATTAGAATAACAATAGGTCCTCCGCTCCGACTACGTCGGTCCTCGGGCCCTAATAATAATAAAAAACATTAGAATAACAATAGGTCCTCCGCTCCGACTACGTCGGTGCTCGGGCCCTAATAATAATAATAAAAAACATTAGAATAACAATAGGTCCTCCGCTCCGACTACGTCGGTGCTCGGGCCCTAATAAGCTAACACAGTGTCTCATAATAGGACATTTGGATAGTTTATTGTCAGGGGTGGAGTGAAATAAATATTAGTTGACCACGTGTGATGTAGTAAATTAAAGTCAACGAGACTTGCCGTCTTAATCTTAAAGGTGTTTCACTCATCCACTATTCAATTCTGCTAGGTTATTCACATAACTTTACCCGTAATATCCTACAAGTGTCTACACATTAGTATCGATAAGCAGATGTTACACATTTTAAAGAGGCATGTTTCTGGATATTCTTTTGTACTCGCCGTGCATCATTAGGGCCCGAGCACCGACGTAGTCGGAGCGGAGGACCTATTGTTATTCTAATGTTTTTTAGGGCCCGAGCACCGACGTAGTCGGAGCGGAGGACCTATTGTTATTCTAATGTTTTTTATTATTATTATTATTATTATTATTATTATTATTATTATTATTATTATTATTATCGTACCAGTTTCATCGCAAAAAGGAGGTGCTTGGGATACTGGGAATCTTTTGAAATTTGGCACAAAATTCAATCGTGGTGAAAATTCCAGTATTATTGGGGTGTCCAGCTGCGGCATGACATTTTGGCTCGATAGCGCCCCCTACAGAGTAGCCCCAACTTTGGGTTTCACCTAGCTGTATGAAATTTGGTAGGTATGTGGAACGTGATGGGACGCACAAAAAAGTCAAAAGGAGGTATATCCTAAACCAAACAGGAAGTCGGCCATTTTGAATTTTATGACGTTTTTGGACCGTTTCAAGGCGCCGTACTTTAACGAACTCCTCCTAGAGATTAAACCCGATTGCCTTCAGATTTGGTCAGTATGCTCTTGAGACCTTGGCAGTGAAGCGATACTCAAAGATCAAAAAGTTATCGAACTATGTGTCCGTGGCGTGGCGGCAAAAAAACACCATTCGCCATGAAACAGGAAGTTGTTGTAACTCGGCTGTACATTGCCTAATCTGCTCCAAATTTCTCAGATGTCATAACATCCTGACCCTGAACACATGTATATGACAATTTTGAATCATAGTAATAGCGCCACCTAGTGGCAACAGGAAGTCATAGGTTGTGTACTTTGACACCCTACTGCTCACAGATTAATCGGATCCCTCTCAAATTTTGTCACAAAAGCCTTAAGACCTTGATAATGCTTCCTTGTGAAAATTGTAGGAAGTTGTCAAAGCGTGGCGACGTGGCGGCTCTGCGAATTTCGATCCTTCGCCATGAACGAATAAACTGATGTAACTCGACTCCGCATCATCAGATCTTTACCAGATTTCACGTTTGATTAAACTCCAGGCCTGAAGACATCTGCAAGCCAATTTTGAATCATAGTCATAGCGCCACCTACTGGCAACAGTAAGTTAAAGTCTTTATACTTTGGCTTGTTTCTCTTAGTTGGAAAATCAGATCAACATCAAATTTGTTCCACACAAATGTAAGAAGTTCATAATGCCAGTTCTCTAAGCTTTTGATGTTTCGTCGAACGCCGTTGCCGTGGTAACGCAGTCTTCGCCGTGAAAAACGATGGTCATTTGGAGAGGTTAAAAAAGCTCGAAACACAAGCAAACTTGACACACAGATCACAAGGCCAAAATGTAGTTCTATAATATGATTTTATTCAATCAGAGTGTTAAATCGGCTCAATAGCGCCCCCTACAAAATTTCGACAAAGCAGCCCTCGCAGTACGTTTCACATAGATTAACAAAATTTGGTAGGCACATGTATCACATGTGGACTTAAATAAAAGTCTCTTGGGGCCATGCCCTAAACCCAACCGGAAGTCAGCCATTTTGAATTTAGTCTGAATTTCTAGTGTCGTTTTTGCAATTTCCAGGCGCTCTACTTTAACGAACTCCTCCCAGGGAACTAATCAGATCAACTTAGAATTTGGTCAGAACAATCTAAAGACCTTTGTGATTAAAAATTACTCAAAGCTTGTTGTTTCGTGAAATGCCGTTGCCGTGGCGATGCATTCCTCGCCATGAAAAACAAAGGTGTTTTTGAGGGGCTAAAAATACTCAAAACAAAATCAAACTTGTCACACACATTTAAAATCCTGAATGTAGTTATCTGATGTGATTTTAATGCTTCAGAGTGGCAACTCGGCTCGATAGCGCCCCCTACAATATTTCGACGATGCAGCCCTCGCAGTACGTTTCACCTAGATGAATGAAATTAAGTAAGCAGGTGTATCACATGTAGACTTAAAAAAAAGTCTTAGGGGTCCATGCTCTAAACCCAACCGGAAGTCACCAATTTGAATTTTGTATGAATTTCTTGTGGTTTTATTTCCTTTTCCAGGTGCTGCACTACGAACTCCTCCTAGGGAAATAATCCGATCAGCTTAGAATTTGGTCAGAACAACCTAAAGACCTTAACGATTAAAAGTTACTAAAAGCTTGATGTTTCATCGGATAACATGGACTTGGTGTCGCGGCAATTTTACATGATTCGCCATCATCCATCAAGCTTTTGTAAATCAACCTTACTTTGTCAAAACTGCCCCAAACTTGACATGCTTGATTGCTGTCGTGATTTTAGGACTTCTGCATGCCAATATTAACTCATAGTCATAGCGCCACCTACTGGCAACCACGGATGTAAACAGAATTCTATAATAACAGCGGCCCAAACAGGGTTTGTGGGCACACCATGAGAAAAAGACTTCTCTGATCTAAATATGTGCAAACTAAGATGCTTGGAGAACAAAAGTTAATCAACAGTGTTTTTCAAACCATGTCAGTGGGCATTAGTATAAATGATCTGTCTAGAGCTTCTACATGAGAATCAGGTTAAATGTTACAATGAATGCTTCACACTACAATCTAAAGTTACAGAAGAGCTTAAAATGAAAACAGTGTCAAATTAAAGTGTTCAAGTAAAAACAAATGACACTGCTGTTCTGTTAACTTTCATGTAAGTCCAAATACAATCAGTAGGACACTGCAGGGAGTTGAACTCCATCCCAGTAACCTGACAGTCTGTTATGTTACAAATACTGAAGCACATTCACACGTTCATTTTCTTAATGATCTTAACAGGCTTACATTTATGATTCTATCGGAGGTACACTCAAAACATTTGAGGCTTAAGACCTGGCAACATGCTCTTGCTATGCTGCTGGTCGACGCAGGAAATATCATCTAACTTGTGCATGCAGTGTATGATGGTCACAGAAATGCATTGCCGCATCAACCAGAGTCCTGCCAGTACCCTCGACTTGTGTGACGTTGCGAGGGCCCGATCAATGCTGCTTGCAGCTTTAATTTACGTTGCGTTGCTACAAACTACAGTAAACTAGAGTTAGTTAGATTAGCGTCTTTGAGAACGCAGAGCATGATGGAGATGTTGTGAAGCCTCAGCTAACATGTAACAGCCCACAGCCTAACTATAGCTCTTTATATCGCCATGTAACGTTCACGTTAGCATAAGCGAGGAAGGCAGGATGTCAGGTTGCCAATTCAAAACTAAACCGGAACACACCAGTAACGTTATTCAGTACACGTGACAGTTAAATTGCATAATGTAAGCGTTACATGTAACGTTAAACCATAGTCCCCAGATTACGTTACTTAGCACATTCTAAGTTATGCACATTGCAACGCACTACTGATACTCACCAGCATCATTTGGTCTACATCTGGTTAGCTTGGTGTGGTAAATGTTATTAGCTTATGTTAGCAAACACAGATAACTACACAGATACAAGCCGGTTTTAGCCCTATAACTTGCCTCTAGGTCCACCCAAACCATTCTCTGAGACATCGCAGTGGACGACATGCTGATTTGCCTGGACACCTGATCGTCAACTCTTGAACCGAACCTGGAAGTGAATGGGTTTATCACACGGCCAAACGGTACACGTTTCGGCAAAACGCCACTGCAGTAGAAATGAAACGCTGCCTTGCTGGGCCGAAGGAAACGCTGTTTACTCCTGCAGAGACCCTCCAAAATAAAAAGTCCCCATGTCGAAGTTCGCGCACACACTGGCATCCTGAGTCGGCTTCCGATCTGAACTGTCGTAAATAACTCCCATCAGTTATGGCCAAAGCCAGGTTACGGTTCAACGGTTAAAAAAAAAAAAAAAAAAAAAAGTCCCTGCGGGGGTACATTCCAGGGCTGCGGTCGAAAAGTCCAAAAATGACCTCCTAACGTCTATTCCTAACCACTTTTCCATGACCTCATGAAATCTGTTGCTTGATCGCGTGCAGGCTTTATGAAGAGCTTCTTCTGTGAGAGGCTGCTTCACTCGAGGTGTGAAGGAGAGAAACCAGAGCTCCTTCCTTCCTGCTGCTGTCGCACTTAACAATCAACATGCTTCAGTAGAAACGGATAATTCACTCGTGCAATATCAATGAAACTCTTTAATATCAATATTTACTTTTTGCAATAATGTGGATTCAACGGTTCGGCTATAATTTGCTATAACAGTTTAATAATCTCTTAATAAGCCTAGCTTGTTTTTGTTTTTTTACTGATGGTTCTTCTTGTTGAGAACAATAATTTATTCATTGACAGTTTGCTATTTACTGTTCATTTCATTTCGTATTCTTTTGTTCTGTTTTTTACTTATTTGTTACATGTTCGAAGTAAATAATTACATATAAAATGAAACGAAAAGATCGTCACTGTCTATTCATATTCATCAACATGAATCCCTGCACACATGCACTGTACTAATGCTAATAAAGACAATTATCTCAGCCAGAGTAGAGGTGTTTCCTCTCTGTAGCCTGCTACCTGTTTAACAAACTGCATGGAGTATTTATATACAGTCTGTGGTATTCTGTGGACCGATTTCTACCTGCGGAATGCGTTTGTCTTATTTATAAATTATTTGTAATGTATGTTTTGAAATTCTGATTGTGAAGTCATTATTTAATAAATCACAATATGATTATTATTGTGACCATAAAAAACTTTTTTTTTTACTTAAAGGGAACAATTCATGTGGGTGTGGGCTCATAACATTAATTGCGGGCTCATTGATAACCAAAAGCAATGACATGTGGAGGTTGTAGTCGACCATCAAAATCCTGCAGCGATCCCACCAGAGGCTTTACAATCCCCACAGGGTCCATTGTCTTCAAGATTAAGGTGAGCCTGACAAGAGTCATAACAAGCAGAAAAATATTTTACACTACCAGCATAAAGGACACTTAATGTGTTGATGATGGCAAACATTTGTGAACATAATTGTTAACACGAACATTGTGCGTTTAGCATTCTGTTCCATAAGGCTTTTACATAACCATGTAATGTCAGGTGCTGTATATGCATTTACATATCGATGCATTCCATTTTTATATCCTTTGATGAATAATGATGAATAATACCAATGACCAACGTTATACCAATTACCCTCTGAAATAACATCTGATAGCTGACCATTCTTAGCTTCTTCGGTCCAATATTTTTGGTTTTCAGTGACTGTTTCAATCTAGCTATATTAACCTTGCTGGAAATGTAATATTTAACCATATTAATTTAAAAAACACATTTGCAAAAGCTCAGTTATTCTGGACTTGTGAGTTTTGTTGTATTGCTGCTGCAGCCTGCAACAGGTTCACCCAGCACCACCTGTCATCCCCATAAAATCACTCATAGGTGATTTTGCACACTCCATTAATCCACACAATTAGATGTGTGGCAAAGTGTGACATGCCAATGTCTTGAAAGTATTGCTGAGACACACAAGGATGTTGTTTACAGGGCTGAGCACCAATTAATTATTACCTTTGGTCAAAAGTAAGAGATGCTTATCTAAGGCTACCTCTGATGTATTTTGATGGAAGACATTCACAGTAATTGCACAGAGTAAAGTAATGAAAAATTGTCCTAGCCTGATAAATTACAAAAATTACAATTAATAGGACAAAGGAAGAGTAGACTGATTTGATTATTGCATAAATTCCATGTTCACATCCAAACCAACTACTTCAAATAAAACATCAAGTCATTGAAATGGTGCATGTAAATTAATTTCAAGGTTTGTTTTGATCTATTAAAAAGTCAGATGGGTGGTAAGTATAGTGGCTGCAATTTTATATATTCACAATACGGTGTGCAAATGTCAACTTTATGTCAGGATATACCAATAAAAGAGAAATCGTCATCACAGAGAGGAGGCATACAATAAAGGCAGATTTTATACTTCGGGATTGTTAGGTTAGGGTTAGGTCAGTTGGATAACAAAAAAGGAAAAGCTCCTCCATGGCCCGTACTACTAAGTTGGATTTGGGGTTAACAAGGTAATTTTGGGGTAAAGCCTGTGTTTTCAGTCCTACGACGGAGGTTCCCTTCTCACCGGCGGTAGATTTTCACTGAACACCTAACTTGCTCCGGAGCAGGTTATGTTGGAGAGAAGAGATCACCGCGTATAAAAGCATTGCCTATACTGTCCAAGCAAAGCTTAGGTAATATTACACAAATACACAGAACTTTAAGTCATAATCCAGACTAAACGCAACACAGATTTAATTTACAAATGCAGAAAGGACAGTTATAGGAGAGACATACTGTGTGAATGTGTAAATTAACAGGCTTATAACATTCACTGCCCATCTAGACAACGATAAATCTGACTATTATTACATGTGTATTCCATTAAATGAATATGTTGCTGAGGTATTCTTATGGTGTGTGTGACAACTTCAACCTTATTCTTTCAGGTGCAACCGCGGCGGTGTGAATTGGACTTGGGAGCAAATAGAATAAAATCACTAAATATTTGGTTATCATATATTCATATCATATGTCATCTTCTTAAGCCGTGTGTTGCAGTGCTGTTATGGAAGGATATCCTGTTATCGTTTTTAACAATGCCTGACTTATGCAAAGTCTGTTTCACACTGCCGGGGTTGCCGCTGAAAGAATTAGGCTAAAATATTATTATACACGCTATAAGAATACATCCAAGCAAGACATTCTTTTAACAGAATACACAGTCAGATCTACTCGTGCCCTAGATGGGGCAGTGATATTATAAACCTGTGAATTTTACAATATCACACAGTAGGCAATTTATTGCAAGCTGTCCTTCCTGCTTTTGGCAGTTGACTAACTGTGTTAGTTTCAGCTTGAATTATGTGTTTAACTTCTTTGTAGGACCCGCTAAGCGGGATCGTGGTTGTGTAGAGTCAGTTAAGCCAGTTAACCAAAACATACCCTGGGTATGTTGAACTTGCTTTGTAGTACAGGGCCCAGGTTTTACATTTGAACTTCAGGGAGCCTGAAATGTCACAGAGGTCGCAAACACTAGTTGTCGAAAATTCAGGTACTGCTATCAGAAAGCCAACGCAATAATTCAATCGCTCATGAAATGTAACAGCTCAAAGGCTCAGCTCTCAGATCCCTCCACAGCACAGGCCATTACAGTACATACCGAATATAAATTGTTAAGCATGTTTTAGAGTTTACATCATTTCTCATTACACTAGTAATTTTGAAAAAAACAACAGATTGAAAAAAAAAACAACATTGCACATAAATACAATAGCTAGTGTCAGACATCGTAAGGTAATATAGTAAAAAAGAAACACTCATCAAAAAGTAGTGCAATATATGCAACAAAACGGTAGCCGATATCTTTGGTCTAACCAGCGTCCAACAACACTATTGGAGAGTTTACATATCTCTATCATGTGTCCAAGTTACATGCTGCTTTCTCTTACAGCTAAACTATTGTAGCAAGGCCAGTTTTTTATCATTTATTATTTACTTGCATGTAGTAAAGAAAAAAATTGCATTATACCCAAATGTGCTGAAATGCTATTGATGCTGCTACGACGAAAGCCCCCCTCCCAGGTCAATAGGTAGTGCATTTAAACAAAGACTTAGTCACTGACCCCAGCATTTAACATTCATTTAACAGTGACAAAAAGAAAATTCCTTTACCTTAAATGTAAAAGTTAAAAATATATTTGTGGATTTGTGAATGTGTTTGCTCTATATGTTATACGTGTGTTGAAGACATGAATATCACGTTTGCCTATTCATTTTTATATTTTTTTCATCACATTAATTATAATTTGGTCAATGAGCATGCATAGAGACTGAATTAAGTAAAAAAGGATTTGTCTACAATTTGGATTAATTAACTTCCATTTAACCTCAAACATCACTACAGTGATGAATTCATCACTGTAAACAAAGGGCACCAAAAGCATCATACAAAGTTACATCAGAAAAACAGGAAAATCTTTTAAATGTTTAAGTTCCAGTTGCCACGTCATATTAACATATTTATGGGAACGGCAAAAGATGAGATGAGACACAAAGGGCGTAGCGCTTCTGCTTTTTGATTTTGATTTCTGGGTTTTCCTCAAATGATGATAAACAGTGATTTAGTGATAGAATGAGGGAAATGTGTAAAATCTCCAGTCAGACTGGATGTGTTTGATTAAATGCACATGTAAACAAAACAGTATGACAATGTCTCTTGATGTAAATCAGACAAACAGTGACTCTTTAACCCACCAAACCTTTCTGTTGCAGGTTTGGATGATAAGCCGTGATGATTTACATGTCTGTCGCTGTGTTTGTCGATGGAGTTGCCCTCCAATCACTCAAATGGATGTTTTTTCCCAGAGGTCATGGGGTCAGATGAGGATCTCCACCATGTCTTTTTCCACTTCCTGTTGGGTGGGCGGGACTGGAGGAGGGGCCTGTTGATGTGGATGGGACTGGACGGGGAGCCTCCGTTCCAGGGTGCTGCTTTGAAACACTGGCACATCTGCAAAGAGTTCACAAAAGAACATGTAAACATGTCAGAAGTTTAAAAAAGTATCAGTCCAGCATTTATGATGATCCATTCTGTTTTATAAACTTTTAAACATCTTTTAATCTGTGTCTGTTATACAGTATAGTAATAAAGATCCTTGGAGATGTCAGATGTTAGACCCAGGGTACGTCCCAAGTCTCTTAATTGCATCCCCGTTTCCTTCACTTGCGTCTTTTCCTTGGAAAACCATGTGAGGAGAGAGGAAACAAGGAATTATGTTTTAAGAGATACGAGACGTCCTTTCCACAGTTCCATCACGTGAAGTGACGTCTGTTTCTGATGACGGAGGATCAGCTGATCACAGCTGGATCAGATGTCAGTCGACTTTAACAGCTGGAGAGACTTTTGAGAAGTTTGTGTCTGTACACACGATCACTGTACTTAATACTTATTTTTTAGATTATTAGAGCCAGAGCATCAACAAAGTCGGAGCGGAGGGCATAAGAAAAAGCTTGGATTATTATTAGGGCCTGAATACAGACCAGGGGTCGGCGAATGCCCTATTTAAATCACTAGGATTATTAATTTTAGGGCCCAAGCAGCGACAAGGTTGGCGAAGGCCTTATTGAATATTTAACATTATTATTAGGGTATGAGCTCTGACCAGGTGTCTTGGAAGGCCATATTGAAATTGCTAGAATTATTAGGGCCCAAGCACCAACGGAGTCAGAACAAAGTAGCTATTGTTCTTCTAATATTTATTATTATTATAATTAGGGCCTGAATACAGATGAAGTTGGGGCGGAGGAGTGTTCTTTTAATGTTTCTTAAAATTGGCGACCAATGGGCGGGATGCAAAGGGCACTATTGAAAATACAGGATTATTAGGTCATAACGGAGGACCTATTGTTCTTCTAATGTTTATTATTATTATTTATATTAGGGTTCTAAGCCTGTAGGCCGGTTTGGTATTATAAGGGCTCGGGCACCGACGACCGTGGTCTACTTCTGTGATGAGCCACGCCCTTTTGAAGTTCGTTGGTCAATATCTTGAAAATTACATAAGATATCAACAAGCTTTTGATTTCTTTTGACAATATTATTCCAATACTGATCCTCAGAAAATTTGGAAGTAAACAGAAAATTGCAATCTGATATGGGTGCTGGTCAAAGTCGTAAAAAGTGGCTCGATAGCGCACCCTATTGTTTTGCCCCATCTGTCGGTTTCATGTAAATTTGGAAGGTATATGTAATTTTGTGAGACGTACATAAAAGCCTCCTAAAGGAATGCCGTAAACCCAAAAGGAAGTCGACTATTTTGAATTTAATTACTTTTTTTTTTTTTATTTTTTTTTTTTTACCATTTTTAAGAGCTGTTGTCACAAACTCCTCCTGAAGATTTAACCCAATTGACTTAAATTTGGTCAGTATGATCTTGAGACCTTTGCAGTGAAAAGTTATCAAAAGATAAAAAAAAATGATTTATAGAACTATGTTCGAGAAAGCACCATTCGCCATCAAACAGGAAGTAGTTGTAACTTGGCAATTCAATGTCTAATCTGCTCCAAATATATCATGCTTGATTTGATTACATTCCCATTCTGAGAAGATCTATAAGAACATTTTGAGTCATAGTCATAGCACAGGTTGTGTAGGTTTACATCCTCACAGGTTCATCAGATTCATCTAAAATTTTGTCAGAAACCCCTTAATATCTTGATAATGCCCGACTGAAGATTGCAAGGATTCATTGAACGGCTGCGACGTGACGGCTTGGCAAGTTTTGATCCTTTGCTATGAACGACTAAACTGATGTAACTCAACTCCACATGGTCAGATCTTTTCCAAATTTCACATGTTTGACAAGACTACAGGCCTGAAGACAGCTAAAGGGGCGACTGTGGCTCAGTGATAGAGCAGGGTCGTCCGTCATTCAAAGGATCTGCGGTTCAATTCCCAGCTCTGATATTCCATGGCAATGTGTCCTTGGGTAAGACACTTTACCCCAACTTTAGTTCCGTAGCTGTGCCTGCGGTGTATGAATGTATTGTATGAATGTTAGTTACTCTGATGGGCAGGTGGCACCTTGCATGGTAGCCCCTGTCATCAGTGTATGAATGAATGTGAATGGATGTGAATGACGACATGTAGTGTTAAAGCCCGTTGAGCGGTCGGAAGACTAGAAAAGCGCTATGCAAGTACAGTCCATTTACCATCTACAGGCCAATTTTAAATCATAGTCATAGTGCCATCTACTGGTAATAGGAAGTTACAGTCGCCATACTTGGCTTGGTACTCTTAATTGGTAAATCAGATGCACTTAAAATGTGTTCCACACCGATGTAAGATGTTCATAATGCCAGCCCACAAAGCTTTTGACCTTTTCATGGAACACTATTGCGGAGGCAACGCATTCTTCGCCATGAAAAACGAAGGTGTTTTTGACGGGCTAAAAATCCTCGAAACAGAACCAAACTTGGTACACACACTTAAAGTCCTAAATGTAGTTACCTAATATGGTTGTGGTGCTTGGGAGTGGCAAAGGTGCTCGAAAGAGCCAACTACAAAAATGTTATGTAGCAGCCCTGGCAGTATGCTTCATCTAGATCAGGGGTGCCCAATACGTCGATCGCGGAGGTAGTGCGGGTAGATCGCATGCCATTAAAAAAAATATATATGTTAGCCGTTCATCCTCCCTACGGCATTTGCCACTTGATTGACGTACAGGGCAGCCAGTCTGAGATCACGTCTTTTCTAACACACGGGTCACCACACATGCGTGGTCAACCGCACGAGCTACTGCAAAACTCTGGCGAGCTAATTAGTTAGCCTTCCAATTTCTCCTAAAGAAAGGGTATAAAAATGAGTGGGGGAGCTGGACCAAGTAATAAACCAAAAACTTACCACTTCCATGCGGAATGGGAGGAGGACTTTTTTTTCACAGTGTCATATTCGAAGTGCATTTGTCTGATCTGCCAATCTACCATTGCTATTCCGAAGAAGGGAAATGTGGAGCGGCACTTTCGGACTGTTCATAAAAACTACGACACTGACTTCCCGTCGAAAAGCGAGCTGAGAAAGAGAAAGGTGAAGGAACTAAAATCACAGTTGTCCGGACAGCAGTCATTTTTCTCACAGCTGACTTCAAAATCGAAGGCTGCCACCGAAGCATCGTTCCGGGTGAGTCACTCCATCATTAAGCACAAGAAGTCCTTCCAAGATGGAGAGATGATAAAAGAGGCATTCGTTGAAGCAGCTGACTCGTTATTTCGGGACTTTAAAAACAAACCGGAAATATTATCTTCAATCAAAGCTCTCCAGCTATCAAGAAGTACAGTTACACTGCGCTGTGAAGTCATGGCCGAGGATTTGACACAGCAGCATTGGAAGGACATTGCGGACTGTGAATGTTTCTCACTGCAATTGGACGAGTCTACGGACGTAAGTGATACAGCCCAGTTGTGCATTTTTATTCGGATGGTGTTTACAGATATGACTGCAAAAGAAGAGCTGTTAACAATACTGCCCATGAAAGAACACACGTGAGGAGAGGACATTATTCAGTCTTTCAAAAACTTTATTGACAAAACCCAGCTCCCAGTGTGCAAATTGATGTCAATCACCACAGACGGTGCACCTGCAATGGTTGGCCGCTCGAATGGATTTATTGCCAAGTGCAGGGAGGACGATGCTTTCCCCGACTTCCTTAATTACCACTGCATAATACACGAACAAGCATTATGCGCTAAAATGCTAAACATGAAAGAGATAATGGATGCGGCAACGAAGATCGCCTGTTCTATTCGAGTGAGGACTCTTCAAAGACGGCTGTTCCGTGCGCATCTGGAGAAGGCTGACTGCGACCACTCTGAGTTCTTGCTGCACACTGATGTGAAAGGGCTTAGTAGGGGGAAATTCCTGCAGAGATTTCGAGAGCTCTGTCCGGAGATAAAGGAGTTTCTCCTTGTCGTTAAACATGCAGAATACAACCAACTGAATGACGATCAGTGGCTGCTAGACTTGGCATTTTTAACCGATCTGACCAACATGTTGAAAGAGTTTAATTTAGAGCTGCAAGGAAAAGACAAAACCGTGGTCAATATGATCAGATGCTTTCAAACAAAAAATGCAACATCTGTCCTCAAAGCTGCAGCGCCATGATTTGGGGAACTTCCAAAACATCGCGTCAGAGCTGGAGACGCAACGGAAGGCATGTGCGCAACTCGAAAGTGCGCGCTACACAGAGCAGATTGACAAGTGTCTGCCAGAGTTTGACAAACGCTTTTAAGACTTTGCGTTACTCGAGCCATTCGCTACATTTATGTGCTGCACATTTTGAGAAGATATTGATGTTGATTCACTCGCATCAAAAATCTCAACGCTGTTTCACCTGAACTCGTCTTGAGTAGAGGATGAGATGTTGACACTACAGGCTGACATTCAGCTGAAGGCCAGGGCTCATGGACAGTTTTGGAACTTACTCAGAGGAAAAGTACCCAAACATGAGGAAATGTGCTACCTTCTTGACTGCATTATTCAGCTCTACGTATTTATGTGAGTGTGAAATGCACGCCACATAAAATTAAGGTCGTTCAATTTCAGTAGACCATTTTAGCAACTTTTCATTATTAATGTCTTCAGATCATCCTGACCAAATTTGAAGTCGATCGCATACATTTTCCCACAATTCGGATATACTCGCCAAATATGGGGAGTTTTGGGATATGATAAAGCCCCCAAAAAGGCGATTCCGTGGAGAGACAAATAATAATAATAATTAAAGCTGCAAGCAGCATTGATCGGGCCCTCGCAACGTCACACACGTCGAGGGTACTGGCAGGACTCTGGTTGATGCGGCAATGCATTTCTGTGACCATCATACACTGCATGCACAAGTTAGATGATATTTCCTGCGTCGACCAGCAGCATAGCAAGACCATGTTGCCAGGTCTTAAGCCTCAAATGTTTTGAGTGTACCTCCGATACAATCATAAATGTAAGCCTGTTAAGATCATTAAGAAAATGAACGTGTGAATGTGCTTCAGTATTTGTAACATAACAGACTGTCAGGTTACTGGGATGGAGTTCAACTCCCTGCAGTGTCCTACTGATTGTATTTGGACTTACATGAAAGTTAACAGAACAGCAGTGTCATTTGTTTTTACTTGAACACTTTAATTTGACACTGTCTTCATTTTAAGCTCTTCTGTAACTTTAGATTGTAGTGTGAAGCATTCATTGTAACATTTAACCTGATTCTCATGTAGAAGCTCTAGACAGATCATTTATACTAATGCCCACTGACATGGTTTGAAAAACACTGTTGATTAACTTTTGTTCTCCAAGCATCTTAGTTTGCACATATTTAGATCAGAGAAGTCTTTTTCTCATGGTGTGCCCACAAACCCTGTTTGGGCCGCTGTTATTATAGAATTCTGTTTACGTCCGTGGTTGCCAGTAGGTGGCGCTATGACTATGAGTTAATATTGGCATGCAGAAGTCCTAAAATCACGACAGCAATCAAGCATGTCAAGTTTGGGGCAGTTTTGACAAAGTAAGGTTGATTTACAAAAGCTTGATGGATGATGGCGAATCATGTAAAATTGACGCGACACCAAGTCCATGTTATCAGATGAAACATCAAGCTTTTAGTAACATTTAATCGTTAAGGTCTTTAGGTTGTTCTGACCAAATTCTAAGCTGATCGGATTATTTCCTTAGGAGGAGTTCGTAGTGCAGCACCTGGAAAAGGAAATAAAACCACAAAATATTCATACAAAATTCAAAATGGCTGACTTCCGGTTGGGTTTAGAGCATAGACCCCAAAGACTTTTTTTTAAGTCTACATGTGATACACCTGCTTACTTAATTTCATACATCTAGGTGAAACGTACTGCGAGGGCTGCATCGTCGAAATATTGTAGGGGGCGCTATCGAGCCGAGTTGCCACTCTGAAGCATTAAAATCACATCAGATAACTACATTCAGGATTTTAAATGTGTGTGACAAGTTTGGTTACGTTTTGAGCATTTTTAGCCCCTCAAAAACACTTTTGTTTTTCATGGCGAAGAATGCGTCACCACGGCAACGGCCTTTCACGAAACAACAACCTTTGAGTAACTTTTCATCACAAAGATCTTTAGATTGTACTGACCAAATTTGAAGTCGATCGGATTAATTCCCTGGGAGGAGTTCGTTAAAGTAGAGCCCCTGGAAATGTCTAAAACGACACTAGAAATTCATACAAATTTCAAAATGGCTGACTTCCGGTTGGGTTTAGGGCATGGTCCCAAGAGACTTTTATTTAAGTCCACATGTGATACATGTGCCTACCAAATTTTGTTAATCTATGTGAAACGTACTGCGAGGGCTGCTTCGTCGAAATTTTGTAGGGGGCGCTATTGAGCCGATTTAACACTCTGATTGAATAAAATCATATTATAGAACTACACTTTGGCCATGTGATCTGTGTGTCAAGTTTGCTTGTGTTTCGAGCTTTTTTAACCTCTCCAAATGACCATCGTTTTTCACGGCGAAGACTGCGTTACCACGGCAACGGCGTTCGACGAAACATCAAAAGCTTAGACAACTGGCATTATGAACTTCTTACATTTGTGTGGAACAAATTTGATGTTGATCTGATTTTCCAACTTAGAGAAACAAGCCAAAGTATAAAGACTTTAACTTACTGTTGCCAGTAGGTGGCGCTATGACTATGATTCAAAATTGGCTTGCAGATGTCTTCAGGCCTGGAGTTTAATCAAACATGTGAAATCTGGTAAAGATCTGATGATGCAGAGTCGAGTTACATCAGTTTATTCGTTCATGGCGAAGGATCGAAATTCGCAGAGCCGCCACGTCGCCATGCTTCGACAACTTCCTACAATTTTCACAATGAAGCATTATCAAGGTCTTACGGCTTTTGTGACAAAATTTGAGAGGGATCCGATTAATCTGTGAGCAGTAAGTTGTCAAAGTACACAACCTATGACTGCCTGTTGCCACTAGGTGGCGCTATTACTATGATTCTAAATTGTCATATACATGTGTTCAGGGTCAGGATGTTATGACATATGAGAAATTTGGAGCAGATTAGGCAATGTACAGCCGAGTTACAACAACTTCCTGTTTCATGGCGAATGGTGTTTTTTTGCCGCCACGCCACGGACACATAGTTCGATAACTTTTTGATCTTTGAGTATCGCTTCACTGCCAAGGTCTCAAGAGCATACTGACCAAATCTGAAGGCAATCGGGTTTAATCTCTAGGAGGAGTTCGTTAAAGTACGGCGCCTTGAAACGGTCCAAAAACGTCATAAAATTCAAAATGGCCGATTTCCTGTTTGGTTTAGGATATACCTCCTTTTGACTTTTTTGTACGTCCCATCACGTTCCACATACCTACCAAATTTCATACAGCTAGGTGAAACCCAAAGTTGGGGCTACTCTGTAGGGGGCGCTATCGAGCCAAAATGTCATGCCGCAGCTGGACACCCCAATAATACTGGAATTTTCACCACGATTGAATTTTGTGCCAAATTTCAAAAGATTCCCAGTATCCCAAGCACCTCCTTTTTGCGATGAAACTGGTACGATAATAATAATAATAATAATAATAATAATAATAATAATAATAAAAAACATTAGAATAACAATAGGTCCTCCGCTCCGACTACGTCGGTGCTCGGGCCCTAATAAAAAACATTAGAATAACAATAGGTCCTCCGCTCCGACTACGTCGGTGCTCGGGCCCTAATAATAATAATAATAATAATAATAATAATAATAATAATAATAAAAAACATTAGAATAACAATAGGTCCTCCGCTCCGACTACGTCGGTGCTCGGGCCCTAATAATAATTCCTACAGTTTCAATAGGGTCCTCGCGGCCCGACGTTGTCGGTGCTCGGGCCCTAATTAGACATAGTTTGATGGTATTTGTCAAGGTGAACTCTTGCATGTAAACTAAGCTTGAAATGCTTTTACACTTACTCTATGTGATTGAGTGACAGTGAGACAATTATTTATTTATTGTTTTAACGGTGGGGGTGTTACAACTGTATATGTTCCCTGTGCTGTTGTCCCTTTTCCTTCTCTAGTAGCTCTGTCCAGTTGCTGTGCCAGCATCAGAAGATGCCTCGGGTATGGGGACTGTTGGTCTTGCTGTCTCTCAGTTTAGGGTTTTGAATTGTCTTGTTAGTATGGTTTATGTAAATTAATCCCATGGATTTCACTGTCCTCATAGTTGATTTGGGTCAGTGGTGGAGTGTTGTTTGCCCCAAAAGGCTGCCTAAGGGTTGGGTGTAACACACAACATCAAATAAGCAAAACATTCTTTGTCTTTGGGTTGGGCAAAACAATACATTTTGACATTTTATAGACTACCTTTAATTGAGAAATTATTTAGTTTCTACTATTGAGGATGCATTGTGAGACTCTTCTGAGAACACTTTGGTGAAAACAATCTTTCCTAAAAGATTGAGTGGCTTTTACACTAAACCTGCACAAACAAGACAAAAATAAACTATGTAATTCTCAAAGCACCTACATTAGGTAATATCCAAACATTTGGAGCAAAATTGTCTCCTTTCTATGCAAATGAGCCTGACTGTAAAAAACTCACAAAGATCAGCGCTAATAACGACACGCAGTTACGGTGAAATTATTAGCTTCTTCAGACAGTTGTTGGTGACTGAATCTTATTTATAAGGGATGTCATGCTTGAAATCATGCCATCTTTTACAGTGTGAAGGTGTGCATTTGATAACAGTCTTTGTTTGATTAAATCCCAATATAGTTTCTCTCAGTCACGTTTAAATTCCTTACCGGAAGTTTTGAGGAATACTCCTCATCGGTTGGGACCTGTAGCTTGCGGTCTTTACATTTCATTTATCTTTATCTCTTTGCCATTGTTCCTCCTACTGTTTTTGGCGCCAAGGCAACATTTATACTTTGCCACATGGATAATTGCGATCAGATGCAAAAAAAGGCAAATTGCACTTAGCTGTAAAACTGTATGGGCATGTTTTCACTGCAATATCATTAGTGCACTATCATTTGTGAATGGCATCTTGTGAAGGGCACAGATAGCAGTTGCAAGTGATGTACAAGATGGTGCAATCAATTCTTTGTGAATTCGCCCTTGAATTTTTTCCTGATTACCACAAGATATCACTGCCCAACTGAGACATATTGTGAGTGTGATCAGAGCCTTTGACATCCACCAGCTCATGCTGATATGTCTGACAGACAGTGTGAGCTGACCTGCTATGCGGTCCGGGATGTAGACTGGGCTGGGACTGAACAGGCGAGAAGGCAGCGTCATGCTCTGCAGGCCTGGAGTGCTGGGCTTGCTGGTGTCCTGACTCTGTCCCTTTTCGGTCTGCGTGCAACTGTCCCTGCTGCCGGTCTTCGAGTGACCTGCGGTCATGGGGGTGGAAGGAAGCACTGGTGAGGGAGATGATGAGATTGACCCCGTCCTGAGAGACTCTGTGCGAAACTCGTAACCCAGCAGACCCCCTGGAGGAACATAAGAAGAGAACAATCTTTACTCACAAGCACCGTAGCTACAAGTGACTGTCTATCCTCACTCATAATAACGTTCAGCTGCTGTTCTTAAAAGTGTTATATGGGGAAAATACTTGGTATTGACCGCTGGTTCCATTTCTTACCCAGGCTGCCCTTCCAGCTGGTGTCCTTGCGTTCTTCGGTGATGGGGGAGCTACTGAGGCCCAGGCTGTGAGAGAGCACTCCTGAACCACCAGAGCCAGTGTTGGAAATGGACATCAGGGACTTGGTGGGCCTCATGGCAGATTGCGCATCTGACTTGATGGGCTCCTTCCTGGAGCGCTGGTGAAGCACCTTGATCATAGCGTCTTTCTCTATGATTTGAGCATGGAGATTCTTTATCCTGAATTAGGCAGAAAAAGAGGGAGGACTATAATGAAACCACAGTCACTACAAGTTCCACAGACAAGGAAACCCTGAGAGCTATGCAAGTGCTTTTACACCACTAGTTCTTCAATTGATCCAGACTAAGTAAACATGAAGTCAGATGGACTGACAAGTAACTCATTTGAACAGTGTTTGTGATGTCATCCTGCATCATCAGAGCTACATGTACACAGTTGGAAAGTCCAGAGACCAACAACAGTTCTCATTCCAGCTCTTGTTTAGTTTATCTCCTCTGGTGTCACAAAGAGCTAACAAAGAAATGATAGGTTATGAGCATGATACATCCAGACTGCAACTGGACCTCATTTGTCATACATAACAGTCAGACAAAAAACTAGGACAAAAAACGGCATTGTGAACAGTAATATTACTGTGATCCCTAAATTTGAATTTTAAATGAAAAAAAAAGTCCACCCTCCAGTCAGCATCACAGTCATGCTCCTCACATCATCTTCATCACCACCACCACCAACACCACCAGTGTCTGGACTACAGGAAGATTAGTCCTTATCTGACCTCAGCATCCCTACCCTCGGTTATATTACTTCAGGATGGAGTCCAATCACCAAAGACTTTGCACTATTCAATTCTTATGCATGTGTGACACCCACCAATGTGTTGTCACTATATTTGTTCAGCTGTAAACTGAGGGGGGCAAAACACGGGTGCAGACAACTGAAGATGAAAAATACAGTTCAGTACAGGATTTACACTGACGTACAGTAAACCTTCAATACATGCTTTAATATGGACTGATTGAATGAATGAGGAAATACAACTGTGTGTCTGGCTCTGTAAGAGTAAGGAGACAGAAAGAAACTTAGAGTTTGTTAAAGAACACCTGCCAGCAAGCAGTTTAGGTTCACTTGAGTTTAAGTTACCTCTATTTCTGGAACTGAAAATCCAGAGTTTCCGTCATCTCAGGGTTCACTAACTCACAAGTTTTTTACTAAACCTGCTTTCAGAAACAGGGTCCTGGTGCAAATGTGGTCATCAATCAATCACAGAATGTTGAAACATGGATATTTTAATTAAGAAGTTGAAACATGTCCCGAAAATGCCAAGACATATGACTGGCGGGTATTTAAGTGTGCAATTACTGACAGGCTGCATACATTGTCATCATGAAACAAGAGTGTGATTGATTCCAGTCTTTCTTTAGACAGACTGAAATCAACAGAGGTGACTTTGCTCAGCTTTGTAAAGGCTAAAACCCACTGGCTGCTGCCTTTAACTTTGGCAGTTAAGCTATTTCCTTCTGTTGAGCCTAAAAAGTGTTAGAACCCGGAATTGCCTCCATTTGTGATTGCATTCCGTCTGATCATGGTCTTCTCTTACCCTTTGTTCTCTTCTATTTATGTGCCGTCTAATCACTACGTTGGCTTACTGTATAAAATTATTCCATTTAATTTGCTCTGGGTCAATTCACCGGCTCAGATCTGCTCTGTGTCTGTAAGTTCACCAGTGGGCCGTCATGCTTCATTAAACTCACACCACCACAGCAAGTTCTGAACTGGACTTGAATGATTTTCTTTAACAATTTGGTGCCGTGAGCCAGATGACAACAGACTTCCACGGAGACTACTCTTTTCAGACCAGAAACACACCAGTGACATGAGAATCAAATTATTCAAATGGTAAGAGGTCCTTTTGAAAACCTAATTATTTTTGCTGTGTGCTGTTGGACGACTGTGAGCTTGGATTCCCAATGAAGTTGATGCCATCTTGCAATTTTGAGTACTTTGAGTTTGCTGTGTGGTTGTGAAAGGGGATTAATTGGAGAGGTTTTTTCTCTAGAAATGGAGTATGGTTGATTCATTCACCTACTTACTTAGAGATAATACATCCAGTAGGGATCTAATTTATTCTCCTTATTAAAACAGGAATGGTGTGATTCTGTTGAGTAGAATGTTGATGAAGGATTAGGAAGTGAGTTGTGGGTAAAAGTGAGTGTGTTTGAAAATGATTTTGCAGGGAACTTAGAAAGACAAGTTGTTTCAGTAGAAGAGTTCACTGGTCCTGTAAAGTACATGGTTCACAAATTATGGTACCAACAGCACTACATTTGTTGCAACATGGATTAAAATAACTGCAGATTATGGTCTTTTCAAATGTCCCCCAAAAAGGTCTTGGCAAATGGTGGGAGGGATCTTTAATCCTAAACAGAAAGATTCTGTTGATAGGGGACAATTTAGGCCCATCTGTCTTCCCAATGTTAGACATTTGAGAAAGAAATTGAGTTATTACACTGATGAAAATGAGCACTTATCCTCCCCCAGACTTTTGAGGGATGAAAATAGACGCCGTAATGCTAAATCACAAAAAGCTTTGCCTGCAGATCAAGATAAAAAAGTGAATAGTTAATTTGAAAGAAACAAAAATACAACACAGTCAAAAGTAAATTGGAGAACCAATTTGATGGGTCTTCTAGAACTAACAAAACAAACATGAATGATCAAATACATTTAAAAAAAAAAATCCAGTGCACTGCAGCACTTAAAGGTGATGACAATAGCAAAAGAAAATTGTGGTCAGCTTGATAGACTTACACCAAGTTACATAAAAAATTTTGACAGACAGGAAAACTAATGACTGAACTAGAAGAGATAGCTCAGCACCATTAGGATAACACAGAACAAAGGGAATATAAAATGTATAAAACACTAATGTTTGCCCAAGCGTCTCACTACACAGGCGGAGTAACCGGGGAGGATGCAGTGGCAGAGAAACGTTCAAAAGAAAAAGGGTATGGCCAAAGATGTGGACCAAGAGATCACTCACACCATGAACATGCCATGAGAACTGCTTCTATTGTGGTGAGCTAAATCATTGGGTGAGGAATTGCCCATACAAAACATCCCAACCTAAACGTACCCTGCCTATGGCACCTCCATTGACTAGACAGATGTAAGAACAACAAACCCCAGGAAATGTGGCCCAGGATCCACTTATTAAATTGGCAACTTGATTACTGACGACACAGATACCACTTGATTAACTTCATTATACTATTGGCTCACCAGCCGTGTTAGAAGTGAGAACCAAGCGTCAGTTATCTTCCGCAGATATAAACTAAATTCTAAATATATTAAATGATTAATTCACAATCATAATTTTTGTTTTTAGGAAAAGCGATTCGGCACCTTTCTAAAAGTTCTATGGATGTATTGTCTTTTTTAAAATAAAACTCTCTTCAATATGCCCTTTCAGGATTGCAGCTTTAACTCAGGGAGGCTGTATGTATGTGGAGAGTGCTTTACCTGCTTTCCATGTCCAAACAGCGCCGATTGGCCATGAGAATCTCCTCTTCTTCCTTCTGGATTCGAGCCTCCACCGAAGTGTCATAGCTGCTGCTTGGAGAATGGCTCATCATTGCTATAGATGTATCCCTGCAAAACAGGACAGAGTTCAAAACTAACTCATCCATGGGACTTCAGACTAAATTGCTGATGTTGTGTTTTTTTTCCCTGATTGATGAACCGCTTCTTTGACTTTAATGGCTGGCTCAGTAACTGTTATCTATCTGACTCGTGGTGCGACATCACAGGATCTCACTATTAGGAACACAGTCACGAACATTCACAGAACATCTCAAGAGAGATTGGATTTTCTTCAGTTCATGCAGATTTATTTGCATCACAAAGTATACAAGGAAACCGAGATGTCCGGAGTCAACTCTCTTCACAATAGCATTGTTCATTATTTTATACCTCCATTCTACCCTAAGTCTTCCCCCCCTTGGAGATGTCCTCCTACTCCTCTGAACTTTCACCTAGACAAGTTACACTATGTACCGCGGACAAGTCATAACAGAGGGTTTTTTGATTAACCACCGTCTAACTTCCCCACTCGTCTTCTTCTGATTTCGCTTCTGGCCGACCGTCACAGCGACCGGCTCCCATTCTTCCCCTGTGTTAGAAATCTTGCCCTACTTGTTTATCTATGTCATCCCCCCTCTATCTTCACCCGGGCTCCAAGGCCGCTATACTAGACTCCCTGTCTCAGTGACGTGAATACCATATGACAATGATACAGGCCAATATCACAGTATGAATGTATATACATTGGTTGAACCTGTTCTGATTGCTTGTCAACCCTGAGATAGGTGGTCACTTACAGTACATGGAAAATATATTAACAAAAATGATAAATAAAATAAACATAATTAAATATTAAAGCTGCGAGCAGCGATGAACGGGCCCTCGCCTCCTCCCGCACGTCAGGGGTGCCGGCGGGACTCCAACGTATGCAGCCGAGATCGTCTGCGACAGTCGGACAACGCGCTTACAAGCATGATGCTTTTTTTCTGCTTGGACCGCTTGACGCAGGAAATGATGCTATGCAAATAGTCCACAGCATCCTGTATCCGCTGTGTGGTGCTACAGAGCATGCAAAAACATGTTTTATGTGGCTCTATAACAACTGTAGACGACATTGTGTAAAAGTCATGTAAATCGGATGCCAGTTGTCAAAAAACGCAGAATTACTTTGGCCAGCAGGTGGCGCTGTGAGTATTAGTGAAAATTAAAGCTGCAAGCAGCATTGATCGGGCCCTCGTAACGTCACACACGTCGAGGGTACTGGCAGGACTCTGGTTGATGCGGCAATGCATTTCTGTGACCATCATACACTGCATGCACAAGTTAGATGATATTTCCTGCGTCGACCAGCAGCATAGCAAGACCATGTTGCCAGGTCTTAAGCCTCAAATGTTTTGAGTGTACCTCCGATAGAATCATAAATGTAAGCCTGTTAAGATCATTAAGAAAATGAACGTGTGAATGTGCTTCAGTATTTGTAACATAACAGACTGTCAGGTTACTGGGATGGAGTTCAACTCCCTGCAGTGTCCTACTGATTGTATTTGGACTTACATGAAAGTTAACAGAACAGCAGTGTCATTTGTTTTTACTTGAACACTTTAATTTGACACTGTTTTCATTTTAAGCTCTTCTGTAACTTTAGATTGTAGTGTGAAGCATTCATTGTAACATTTAACCTGATTCTCATGTAGAAGCTCTAGACAGATCATTTATACTAATGCCCACTGACATGGTTTGAAAAACACTGTTGATTAACTTTTGTTCTCCAAGCATCTTAGTTTGCACATATTTAGATCAGAGAAGTCTTTTTCTCATGGTGTGCCCACAAACCCTGTTTGGGCCGCTGTTATTATAGAATTCTGTTTACGTCCGTGGTTGCCAGTAGGTGGTGCTATGACTATGAGTTAATATTGGCATGCAGAAGTCCTAAAATCACGACAGCAATCAAGCATGTCAAGTTTGGGGCAGTTTTGACAAAGTAAGGTTGAGTTACAAAAGCTTGATGGATGATGGCGAATCATGTAAAATTGCCGCGACACCAAGTCCATGTTATCCGATGAAACATCAAGCTTTTAGTAACTTTTAATCGTTAAGGTCTTTAGGTTGTTCTGACCAAATTCTAAGCTGATCGGATTATTTCCCAGGAGGAGTTCGTAGTGCAGCACCTGGAAAAGGAAATAAAACCACAAGAAATTCATACAAAATTCAAATTGGCTGACTTCCGGTTGGGTTTAGAGCATGGACCCCAAGACTTTTTTTTAAGTCTACATGTGATACATCTGCTTACCAAATTTTCTTAATCTATGTGAAACGTACTGCGAGGGCTGCTTCGTCGAAATTTTGTAGGGGGCGCTATTGAGCCGATTTAACACTCTGATTGAATAAAATCATATTATAGAACTACATTTTGGCCTTGTGATCTGTGTGTCAAGTTTGCTTGTGTTTCGAGCTTTTTTAACCTCTCCAAATGACCATCGTTTTTCACGGCGAAGACTGCGTTACCACGGCAACGGCGTTCGACGAAACATCAAAAGCTTAGACAACTGGCATTATGAACTTCTTACATTTGTGTGGAACAAATTTGATGTTGATCTGATTTTCCAACTTAGAGAAACAAGCCAAAGTATAAAGACTTTAACTTACTGTTGCCAGTAGGTGGCGCTATGACTATGATTCAAAATTGGCTTGCAGATGTCTTCAGGCCTGGAGTTTAATCAAACATGTGAAATCTGGTAAAGATCTGATGATGCGGAGTCGAGTTACATCAGTTTATTCGTTCATGGCGAAGGATCGAAATTCGCAGAGCCGCCACATCGCCATGCTTCGACAACTTCCTACAATTTTCACAATGAAGCATTATCAAGGTCTTAAGGCTTTTGTGACAAAATTTGAGAGGGATCCGATTAATCTGTGAGCAGTAGGGTGTCAAAGTACACAACCTATGACTTCCTGTTGCCACTAGGTGGCGCTATTACTATGATTCTAAATTGTCATATACATGTGTTCAGGGTCAGGATGTTATGACATATGAGAAATTTGGAGCAGATTAGGCAATGTACAGCCGAGTTACAACAACTTCCTGTTTCATGGCGAATGGTGTTTTTTTGCCGCCACGCCACGGACACATAGTTCGATAACTTTTTGATCTTTGAGTATCGTTTCACTGCCAAGGTCTCAAGAGCATACTGACCAAATCTGAAGACAATCGGGTTTAATCTCTAGGAGGAGTTCGTTAAAGTACGGCGCCTTGAAACGGTCCAAAAACGTCATAAAATTCAAAATGGCTGACTTCCTGTTTGGTTTAGGATATACCTCCTTTTGACTTTTTTGTGCGTCCCGTCACGTTCCACATACCTACCAAATTTCATACAGCTAGGTGAAACCCAAAGTTGGGGCTACTCTGTAGGGGGCGCTATCGAGCCAAAATGTCATGCCGCAGCAGGACACCCCAATAATACTGGAATTTTCACCACGATTGAATTTTGTGCCAAATTTCAAAAGATTCCCAGTATCCCAAGCACCTCCTTTTGCGATGAAACTGGTACGATAATAATAATAATAATAATAATAATAATAATAAAAAACATTAGAATAACAATAGGTCCTCCGCTCCGACTACGTCGGTGCTCGGGCCCTAATAATACCCCATAGAATTTCAATAGGGCCTTCGCTGGCCCGACGTTGTCGGTGGCTCGGGCCCTAATAAAAACTCTTAGAAACTCAATAGGGCCTTCGCTGGCCCGATGTTGTCAGTGGCTCGGGCCCTAATAATACCCCATACAATCTCAATAGGGCCTTCGCTGGCCCGACGTTGTCGGTGGCTCGGGCCCTAATAATAATTCTTTGAATTACAATAGGGCCTTCGCCCGACTTCGTCGGTGCTCGGGCCCTAATAATAATAATAATAATAATAATAATAATAATAATACCCCATAGAATTTCAATAGGGCCTTCGCTGGCCCGACGTTGTCGGTGGCTCGGGCCCTAATAATTCTTTGAATTACAATAGGGCCTTCGCCCGACTTCGTCGGTGTTCGGGCCCTAATAATAATTCTTTGAATTACAATAGGGCCTTCGCCCGACTTCGTCGGTGCTCGGGCCCTAACCAGTACAATTTCAATAGGGCCTTCGGTGGCCCGACGTTGTCGGTGGCTCGGGCCCTAATAATACCCCATACAATTTCAATAGGGCCTTCGCTGGCCCGACGTTGTCGGTGGCTCGGGCCCTAATAATACCACCACTCAGGCAGAGCCCCCTTTTTTGAAGGGTTAGGCTAAGAGGTGAACCCATCTAGTATAATATATAAAATAGGCTAGGTGGCGTTTGATTTTATTGTACACACCTCATGTCGCATAGAATTACTTATGTTATGGCGTATCTCCAAAATGAACTAAAACTGTAAACAACTCATTTTGCACAAATGAAAACTCAAAATGCAAAAGCTCTTTGTTAAAAGTCACAGTGGAGAGAGAGAAAGACATGGAAAAAAGAGAGAGAGAGAGAGAGAGAGAGAGAGAGAGCAAAAGCAGATGGACAATGGTCCCCTGATTTTAAATGTGTAATGCTAAGATGCTGGCCATATTATCTGCCCAGAATTCATCAGTGTTTTTGTTGCTGCTGTTTCCTCCCGATGCCATTTCATAAAAAGGCACTACAGGAATTGTATGAGGTCATCAGCAGACACATGACGAAACAACTGGGTGGTACTTTTATTGTAGCTGGTGATTTTAATTGAAAAAACCTCAGCCCTGTTTTACCTAAATTCCACCAGCATGTCCACATCTTCACCAGAGGAAACAATACACTGGACCTTGTTTACACACATATTCCTGGCAGCTACAAAGTCCTCCCCCATCACCACTTTGGACCATCAGATCATATTTCCTGTCCCTTCCGCCTACATCGTCCAGCTAATGAAACTGGACAAACCATCAGAAAAGACAGTTAAAGTGTGGATAGATGAAGCTACAGCTGCTCTAGTCTACAGGACTCTTCTGAATGTACAGACCGGCACATGTTCAGGGATGCTGCCACCCAGGTAAATGACATCAATCTGGAGGAATATTCATCAATAGTGACATCATAGATCAGCAAATGTGTTGATGATGTAGTGATCACAAAGATGGCACTATCTAAAGCCAAAAAAGCTGCCGTTCACTCAGGTGACAAGGAAGCATACAGCATCGACAGAGTAAGACTGGCATCAAGGAGGCAAAGAGGAGGAGTCAAGAGAGACTGGGGAGAGACCTTAACACCAACAACACTAAAGGTATGTGGCAGGCCATCCAAAATGGTACATGTTATAAAAGCAGGAGCGCCCCAATCATGTATAATCTACTTTGGGAAAAATAGCAATAATACAGCGTTGAATACTCTGGTATGTAGTAAAAGTCCTACATACAAAAAAGGAAAAGTACAAAAGTAATAGCATTAAAGTATAGTTAATGAACCACAAGTAGAGTATTCATTGTGCAGAATAATATATAGTATGTTATTGTATTATATATCTATTGATGCATTATTGTGTTCATCACTTAAATGTTGCAGTTGGTAAAGGGGGAGCACAACTTAATGAATTTATATAATGCTGGGTAGTTTACTCTATAATGATAATAATGCACCATTTATTAGGGCCCGAGTACCGACACAGTCAGAGCAGAGGACCTATTGTTCTTCTAATGTTGTATATTATTAGGGCCCGAGCACCGACGAATGTGTTGATCGGACAAACGGGTTATAGAGTAGCCTGTCAAACAGCTAGGGGGTGTTAGCGAGCCAGTTTGTGATACCCGAACATGGGACCCATTAAATATCAAATGTGTCATCAGTCCTGATAAAAAATGCAATTCATGTGGGGAAAAAATAATAATTCTTACAGTTTTAATGGGTCCTCCCCAACCGTAGTCTGGGCTCGGGCCCTAATAATAATAACAACAATAAACATTAGAAGAACAATAGGTCCTTCGATCAAACGTTGGTTCCGGCTTCTTTGGTGCTCTGGCCCTAACAATAATAAACATTAAAAGAACAATAGGTCCTCCGCTTCCACTTTGTCGGTGCTAAGGCCCTAATAAAAATTTGAATTTCAATAGGTCCTCAGCTCAGTCTTTGTAGGTGCTCAGGGCTCTAATAATAATAATCATTAGAAAGACAACAGGCCCTCCGCTCTGACTTCATAGATGCTCGGGAACTAATAATCAATAGCAGATAATAATAGATATAGTTAAATGTTGCACACTTAGAGGAAAGTAATGCATTTTGTGACATTTGTGTATTTGCTGTGGGGGATGTGTTATGAACTATGTTATATGTACGGGGCATTAGTTCACATGCAGTTTCAATGAGGTTATGCAAGGGGCAAGATGTGTGCTTTGGTACTGATGTGATAGTTTTTCCATGGCAATATGTACTGTGAGAAGACACATTGTGTTTATAGGATTTCGTGTTTTCCAGTTTAGCAGGATAGTTTACTTAGTATGGGTTTGTAGTTTCAGTAGGTGGGTTGATAATTGAGAAGTCCCAGAGCAGACGAAAGGATGTAGAGAGAGGGGGAAAAAACAACATTTGTGTCAGCTAGAAATCCCAACTTTGGACAATCAATCCTGCTTCCCCTATCTACTTACACCAAGCTGATAAAAAGGGTGAAACCATCAGTAAAACTTAAAAAAATGTGTGGACAGATAAAGCTACAGCAGCTCTACAGGACCGCATACACTGGAACACACACATGGACAAACGCAACCATCAACATAAAGAGAACTCTGCCGCCATCATCTGCCGGACTACAAACAAAGAATTAAACAATCTTGCAGAGTGGTGCTCAACATCCTACTTCTCAGTGACAGTAAAACCAAAGACCTGATTGTTGATTTTAGAAAAAAAGGAGGCAAAGACACACGCCTGTCTACATCAGTGAAGCTAGGAGGAAGCAGTTTTAAGTTCTTAGGAATCAGCATCAGAGAGAACCTGAAATGGTCATCACACATCACAGCTCAGAAACAGACACATTTTTTAAGGAAACTTAAGAAGTCCAAATTCTCCTGCCAAGTTCTGCTCAGCTTGGCAGGAGAATTTGGAATTCGCAGTGCTAAAAGTATACTAAGAGACAATACCCACCTCAACAACAGCCTGTTTACCCTACTCTGTTGTTTTTTTTATGTAGTATGAAGGGACTGCAACTTGCATTACGTTGTGCAACCCTGAGTTGTAGTATAACCATAAATTAACCTCTCACCTTGAACATATGTGAGGCACCAGTGTCTGAAACAATGGCTCAGAGAATGAAAGGTCAATAACTGTCATGTACATGTACCTCTCAGTGGCAACAGAGGCGGCGGCGTCCAGGGCAAACTGCCTCATCACGCTCTCCTCCAAGTACTTCTGCTCCCATTTGGTCATGTCAGCCTCCAGAGCCAGGATCTGCTCCTCCTTCTCCCTCAAGTGCTCCATCAACGCTGTGGCATTGTACTCCGATGGCACTGAACCACTGCTTTGAGTGCCTCCCTGACGCTGGGAGGGAGAAGAGGGGAAGCAGAAGAATGAGGGAGACAGAACATAGTAAGATAACATGTCATTTGTGGATTCAACATTAAATCTGTTGCTAGCTGTGTTACCTTCCAGAAGTACTAGTGATTGTCTGTTATGGCAACATTCAATTATAAAAGATAAATGTTTTATTGAGAGAACAGTGTTGCAACATCTTCAATTTATGTGTTAGTATGTGTGGGAAAATGTTGTAAACACAAAATGAACTTATCGTCTAAATTTGATATGCTGAACTTGAATGCATGTCCAATATTCTCTCTCTGTTTGCTCAGTTTTTGGTCCACCAACTCCTGACAAATATCTGTCTCTTTAGCTGCTAAATGCTCCACTATGTTCACCAACTGAGCTGAGTGACAACTAAAGGAGCCTCAGTCAAATGGTCAAACCTAACTGAGACACATACACTTCTGTGAGCTGAAGGTCTTGTATAATATTTTATCAGCTATTATATCATCTTCTACTTTCAAATGTAAAACACAGATATAGGGATTTACTATCAGAACTAGTAGAGTGATGAGGATTTGTATACAATTCATTAATACATGTTGCCACAGCGCCTACTAAATAAATAAATTGTATTAAAATGGGAAGGGGCACAAGCACACCCTGATGGTCTCTTTATTCATTGATAGTCTATGTAAACGTCAACCAGCATAGGCCTAGGGTATTACCTGCTGCATGCGTAGCGACTCAAGCTCTCTCTCCAGTCTAATACGGAGGCGATGCTCAAGTTGTTCTCTCTTCTGACATGCCGCCTGGAGCTGAGCCAGAGCTTGTTGCATTCTCTCCACCTTTTCCACATAGACTTGCTTTTTCTTGAGCTGCGCGCACACACACACACACACACACACACACACACACACACACGGTTCAAGGAATTTGCATTACACCAAAATGTTATGAGGAATACAGGACAGAGAATCTTCAAAAGTTGTAGTGGTTCAGCAGGCACTTCTGTCAAACAACCAGAATGCTTGTTTTCTAAATTCTTTTGTTTCCTTTGTCAACCTAATCTGGCAAAAAACATGTTTCAATGCAGCAAATATCCACAGAAATTCTGTTCAAGGAGAATTAAGACAACCAAAAACATCAGACATCAAGTATTAATCCATTAGAGATGTAAAATATGTTATGTATATGTTATCTACTGTAATTGTAAGTTTTACTTCAATTAAACATATGGATTCAGCTGATACATAAAATCAATGTGTAGGCTACCATTGATTTTAACTATTTCTTCATGATTCAGAGAAATACACATATTTTTGGTTAACCACACATTTGCAGACATGTTGACACATACCCAAAAAGAAATACAAATGTGTTTGTACATATTTATGACGGACTACTGACCGACTTTGCTTCTTCACCTTTTGGTTTTAAATGGTTTAAAAATGGTTTAAAAATAACTACATTTTCAGTGAAGTTAACTGTTGCAGTATATTTACTGCTACTTATATAAAAAGTTCAGTTCTAAAATATCCAGCCTCATAACATTGTATATCATATATGCACACACACAATCTTCTCTAAAAAAAAGGAGAAAGTTGACAGAAAAGAGGTAGACAAAGAAGAGAGGAGCTGTAAGCAGGCAGGCAGAGCATGCATAATCTTAAGGCTCTCTCATTTCTTAAAAAAAAAAACCCAAAAAACGTGCAGTTCTTTTGTTCCGACAACAAGCAAGCGTTGTGAGTCAGAGGCTGGCTTTGGCCCCGGCTCCTGCCTATTTCCTGTCCTGTACGGGACCACAGTTACACGCCTATTTCACTTTGACCGCCACAATAAAGTGGAGATATTTTGTTCATTATTTAGGTGAGATGTTTGTGCAGGACTTTATGTTTAAAGATGTTAACAATATATTTTTTGCTTATCTTCTGGATATCAAAGCACTGTATAATTTATCTATTGTTTTGACTCACTATCTTGAACTTGAGCCAAAGTGTCTACAGGACATTAATGAGTGTGCCATCTGCACCTGTTTTAAAGCTGTCCATTGTTATTTAGTGTATTTGGTGAATAAAGCAGACTACATGAAAATAATGAGGGAAGACAAATGTGCCACTCTTTTTTCCACAGTCAAGAGAAACCTTGAACCTTGTTCAGATTGAGAGCAGTCAGTTTATGCCATGCCTCAGTTGTATACTCTCTGCAGCTATTGTCGTCCACAGCCATTACAGTATACAGTATATCCACTTTGTCAAACAGACCCTGGTGTCAGATGACCAGACCACTGAGAGCAGCAGCACAGAGATTTTCCACTAAGCAAGAAAGTGTACTTCAGTCCATAAACATAAAAAAATAAGACATCGAAGCCACTTAACAGAGCAGTGGGGATAACATTAACATATACAGTATATTCTACTTCTCTTACCATTTAACTGGATCTAAGAACAGCTGTGTTCACACACGTTTACTTTCCGTGGTCCACAGCCAGCCAAAGGTTTTATTCATTTTGTGCTATTTCATTTAACCAAGGACCTTAACCAGGTCCAAGCACGATTATTGGAGTTTTGTCACTGCTGAGTTTTAATAATCTCTTTTTAAATGAACAGTAATCCCATTTATTCTCTGCAGGAGTTTTCCTTGTTCATTTTGGACAGTGTTTATCTCCCACCTTAGGCCTGTCCCACCAAAATGACCATGTTTTTACATCTATTTTTCTGGTGTGTTACGTTTAATGTCATGAAAACGTCAGAAAACGGGGTAAGTGAAACAGTGAAAATGTTAGGTTGGTATCATCTTTTTTTATATATATATTTTTATTATTCAGTCTCTCTGTCAAACTGTGAAACAAGACTTGGTGATTGTTAAAACAGTGGAAAGTGGTTTTGATGAGTTTTGAATGAAGTGCGTTTTAACAATGAACAATAAAAATACTGTTTCAAATAATGGAATCTGGTAGCTTTGAGGAGCACATATGCCAGTGTTTCTTTTCACATCTTACTTGGTGAATAGAGGGTTCATTTCAACCAAACCAGAGTTGATGACCCTATACGACAGTCCAACAATCATATAAAGCTCTTTTCACACTACATGTAATTCACCCATTCACATCCATTTATACACTGATGGCAGTAAACCATGCAAGGTGCCACTATCCATTGGGACAAAGTAAGCACACACCGATGGCACAGCCCTCTGGAGCAATTTAGGGTTAAGTGTCTTGCCCAAGCACACATTGACATGGACTGGAGTAGCCTGGAATTGAACCGCCGATCCTCTGATTGAAGGACAATCTGTTCTAACTCTGAGCGACAGTAGATAATGCTCTGATGAACATTTAATTGATTACCACTTTTCTTTTTAAAGAAACACAGCTTTGGGACTCTATGATCACTGTCTGGTTTATCTTCTCCCGATTAAAAGACAGAAATTAAAACTGTATAAGCCTGTGGTCAAGATTGTGAGATGGACAAACGAGGCAAAGCTGGAGTTCCAGGCCTGCTTTGACTTAACTAAATTGCGTGTGTTTTGGACAGATCTGGATGACCTGACATAGTGACAAGGGTGTGCTGACTAAAACCTGGACAAATAATTACAATAAACTCTGGCTTACAGCAAGACTGCTTCATCAGGCCAAGGAGGAGGCCTATAGAAGTGGGGACAGACTCATGTAATAAAGCAGTAAAGAGTAGCTACAGATGTTGCTGGTTTAATCTGAGAGGATTGCTGCTTTTATTATCATAATTATTCTATTACATCTACTGCTACTGTTATTAGCATTCTTCTATTATTGCTCCTGCTATTATAATTAATTGTTCTTCTATACACAGGATTAAATCACTACAGGCCCGTTGCCCTGACATCCGTGAACTCCTTCAAGAGACTGGTATTGACCCACCAGAAGGACATCACAGGACCCCTGCTTGACCAGCTGCAGTTTGCCTTCCTGACAGACCAGAGGCAGGAGGTGAGGCTGGGAAACATAAAATCCAGCACCCAGCCATCAGCACTAGCGCACGGTCATCGGACTCATCAGGGACAGTGACGAGTCTGCATACAGACGGGAGGTTGATCAGCTGGAGCTTAACACACTTACTACTAAAAACCTTAAGGCTTAAGGCTTACTGTGGAAGCCTTAAGGTTTTATTTGGATCCACCATCTCTGCAATAATCCAGTCTATTCTCTGCAGCTCCATCACCGCATGGTTTTGTTAGGCCACAAAACAGGATAGGAACAGATAGGGTCACTGCAGTGACTACAATAGTGATGACTGCAGAAAAAATAATTGGCACCTGCCTGCAGACCCTTCACAACTATTACTGGGCTAAGACACGCTCAGTAGCTTCTCTTCTCAATGTACCAACAACTTCCTGTTTCATGGCGAAAGGCGCAAAATGGCCACCACACCACGTTAAGGGCATTCCAGGAAAACTCACAATTTTGACAACATTTCATCATAGAAGGTCTCTATATTGTCTTGACCAAATTTGAAGTCGATCGCATGAATTCTGTAGGAGTTTGTTAAAATACAAAGCCTGAAACGGGGGAAAATGGCTTAAAAATTAGAAATGGCCAAATTACTGTAGCGCCCCCTAGTGGTTGATTGGAATGTAAATTGGAGGGTATGTTACAGATTCAACTCAAAATTGATCCACACAAATGTAAGATGCCAGCCCATGGAGCTTTTGATCTTTCGTGAAACGCCATTCTTCGCCATGAAAAACAGGGTGTTTTTGAGGGGTTAAAAATGATGGAAACAGAACCAAACTTGGCGCACACATTTAAATCCCAAAATGTAGTTACTTGAAGTTGATGTATTACATGTACACTTAAAAAAAGTATCTTGGGGCCATGTTCAAAACTCAACTGGAAGTCGAACAATTTGCATTTTGTAAGAATTTTTCATGTATTTTTTGCCATTTCCAGAAGCTGTACTTTTACGAACTCCTACTAGGGAATTATTCTGATCCACTTCAAATTTGATCAGTACAATCTAAATACCTTTGTGATTGAAAGTTATTTAAAGCTTTACGCTTGATGGAATGGCATAGCAGTGGCATGGCGGCCTGATTTGCCATTAAAAAACAAGCTGATGTAACTCTACTGGACTTGTTAAAATCTGTACCAAACTTGCTATGCTTGATAACAGTCATGGCCTGAGGATGTCTACAAGCCAATTTTTACACAGTTATGGCGCCATCTAATGGCAACAGGAAGTCAACGTTATTCGACAAACAGAATCCACTTTACATGACATTTACATGATGTGTTCTACACTTTCTCTAGGGCCAAATAGTGGATCCAGAAAGTGGTGGAATATTTGCAATACATAATTTCCCTCGTCACACACTTCACACAAGAAAAAAACATCTAACTCGTACACGCGGTGTGTGGTGGTCACATTCAGGCTGTGTCAACCAGCGTCTCGCAAGTACCCCCAACATGTGCAAAGGTGTTAGGGCCCGATAATCGCTGCTTGCAGCATTAATTCATGTTAAGCTAGATATATCGTTGATTCGAGGTATTAACAGAAGTCCTGCCTTACCTATAGCACAAACATCAGTATCAGAAACGTGTGACTCATCACAGTTCTTGATATCTTGAGTAGCCCTGACATGTATTTATTTTCTTGAGAAAGCTTATGTCAGCTACAGTGTAGCCTGCATGTGAAAACTATGTGTGGAGGCTCCATTCACATCAATTTTTACTGTCCCTGTGATAGTTCACCTCCCACAGATTCACAGTTGTGGCTCTATCTGCCATACAGGAAATGTAAAAAGTTGTCATACATATTTCAGATAAAATCAACAAGACATAACTGGCCTGAGATGTTCAGACAACTGTTAGCTGTTAAGATTCTGTGTCTCTTGTTTAATAAAAACACATCATGGCTGGAATTGTTCAGCTTCACTTAGGCTTCTTTATCTAAATCAGGATTTTCTGGTTCTGATGAAAATGGCAACAAGAAGTCAAACCCAAATCCAACGACCAGGATTATATCCAGTAAGAGTGACGCTGTTACCTCCTCCTCAAGCTTAACCACTTTGGCCTGGGCGTTGTTGAGTGCCTGGTCTCTGATCTCAATGTGTCTTCTCTGGTCCTCTGTGGTGGAACGCAGCGCATTCAACTCCATCTCCAGCTTCTCCCTCTCACGGATTGTCTCTTTGTCTTGAACACATTTTTTTAAAAAGGTTATTGTTATGCACATCATAAATCACTTGTGTTACATTTTAATCCATGCATGGCTTAAATGCAACAGAAACTGATATGAGAACTATCAGATTTTTTGTGTTTCTTCAGACACATCCAGTCAGATACATGCGTTGTCACTAACATCATGCCTGAAAAACGCCTGGGGTGGCATTTTGAATGTGATGGCTGTGTGTGAGTGTGTGTGTGTGTGTGTGTGTGTGTGTGTGTGTGTGTGTGTGTGTGTGTGTGGCACTCACTCTGTACAAGTAGCTGGGAGATGTTTTTGCGGTTGTCCTCTGAGCAGTCACACTCTTTAGCAGTGAGCTGCTTATTGGCCGTCTCCATACGCTCTTTTAAAACAACAGACATGCTCAGAGTTGGGACAAACGCACAGAAAAATTTGCAGAAAATATAGGCACAAGCGGCCATTCCGAGTTCTAACCTTTCATCAAGCTGGATTTGGGCTTCATTAAGCTGATGAAAGTTACCTCAGTTGGTTTAATTCTCTCTAAAGAATGACTGAGACCAATCACACACTTCTTTTATCATTGCATGTATACAGCCTGTCAGTACTTGTACACTCAAGGTCTCGCCAGACATAAGTCTTGGCATAATGGGGACATGTTTTTCACATGCACAGGATTGGAACGATTGGTGCCACCTATTGAGCGATTTCAAAATAGATTACATAATGTGATTTAATATTATCATGTAACATATCTCACCAGTTTTATTTTGATTGGAGAAACTATTTCTCATTCGGGCACGGGCACCAACGAGGTCGGAGCAGAGGACCTATTGTTCTTGTAAGGATTATTATTATTCTCGTATGGCTTTGAGCGCAAAAAAAGGTGCTTGGGCTACTGGTTAACTCTTGAAATATAGCAAACAAGTCAGTCTTGGCAAAAATAATATCTAATATGGGTGTCAAGCTCCAGTATGAGAAAATGGCTCGATAGCGCCCCCTTTTAAGTAGCCCTGACATTGCATTTCACCCAGCTGTATCAAATTTGGTAGGTGTATGTGACATGGTGAGACGTACAATAAAGCCTCATGGAGGTATACCGTAAACACGACAGGAAGTCGGTCATTTTGAATTTGATGTCATTTTTTGACTGTTTCAAGGCGCCATACTTTAACGAACTCCTCCTGGAGAGTTAACCCAATTGACTTCAAATTTGGTCAGTATAATCTTAAGAGCTTTGCAATGAAAACGTCTACAGACATCTACAGGCCTATTTTGAAATATAGTCATAGCGCCACCTACTGGTAACAGGAAGTTACAGTCGCTATACTTTGGCTTGCCATAGTAGGTGATGAAGAATAGACATTGGGGCCAGACTTCCTAACCAAATGACGCCTAGGTGCTACTTCAGGCCCCTGCTGTGTCGACCCCTTGATTGACCAAATGACAACTGTATGTCCTTCCTGCAGGTGTGACTGTGAATTCCCCCCCTTCCTGCTCTTTGTCATAGTTCCCCCTTACCTCTGTCTTCTAGTATTTACATACAGTCTAACCACTGCTCTGGCTCCCTTTATTAAATGCTTCTTTCTTCATTTGTTCGGGGTCAACCTATCGGCTCAGATCTACCCTGTGTCGGTGAGGTCACCAGTTTGCCGGCATGCTATAATAAACTCACAACACCACAGCAACTTCTGAACTGGACTTCAATGATTTCTTCAACATAGGTGAGAGATCCACATCAAATTTGTTCCACAATATTCCACAATATATATATTATAAATGTTGACGAATCCTTGCAGTATGTTTGACCTAGATGTACAAAATTTGTATTACATGTAGATTTTTTGAAAAGTCTCTTGGAACCATGTTCTAAACCCAACCGGAAGTCGGACATTTTTAATTCAACTCAATTGACTTTGATTGACTTAAAATTGTGTCAGTACAATCTAAAGACCTTTGTGATGAGCATGTACAGTACCATGTAATGTTTTTTCGCTATTAAAGAACATGTTGTTGTATCTCAAATCTGCCCCAAACTTTACATGCTTGGTAAAAGTCATGCCTTGAGGATGTGTGAATGTCATTATTTACTCATAATCATAGCGCCACCTACTGGCAACCATGGTCGTAACCATGATTCTATAAATACAGCGGTCCAAACACTGAACCTTTTTAAGGGTACTTAAGGGTTTGTGGGCACACCACCAGAAAAAAAGACTTCTCTGATTAACATCTTTTGAGATAAAAAAATTGGATAGCAATAGTTTTCAAATCGCCCTTGCACATGAATTTTTCATTAAGTGAATTGTTTTCGTTCGTTTTGGAACCATGTCATTATGTAAAGTAATTTAATGCAACTCTTGTTGACATTTGTTTAAAAAAATCAAACTGCACCCAGCCTAATTCATATTTTAGACTATACTACATAAACGCCCTTCTTAGCCTAAACTTATTTCTCCACAAAAAGATTTTTTTTTTCCACCTGGAGCTGTACGTTATGCCATTTCTCCTCAACACTTAGAGATTTTGAGACCTGCATTTACTTTGATAGTCTGTTATGTTAAATGCTAAAGGGGAAATGGACTTGTACTTATATAGCGCTTTTCTAGTCTTCCGAACACTAAAAGCGCTTTAGCACTACATATCTTCATTCACCCATTCACACCCATTCATACACTGATGGCAAGACTGAGATCAATCACACTCTTGTTTCATCAGGACAATGTATGCAGCCTGTCAGTAATTGCACACTCAAAGTCCTGCCGGTCATATTTCTTGGCTTTTCTGTTGTTTTAACAGCTTAATTCAAAATAACTAGCAGCAAGTCCATTTTATAGATCTGTAGGGCCCCCTTATGATTGATTATATTAAAACATTCAGGATATGCTTCAGTCCCTCTTGTGGACATATTCTGCATGTTTTATGGTGATTGGCCCAAGGGTTTCTGACTTTGGTCAACTTTTGTAATGAGCCACGCCCTTTTGATGCTCATTGGTCAATTTCTGGAAGACTACATAAGATACCAAAAAGCATTTGATAACCTTCTACAATGCTATTCCAATAATCATCCTCAGAAAATTTGGTAGCAAATGGTGGAAAATCTAGTGGGCGGACAGATTCAGAGTGGCAATTTTGTAGAGCACATTCAGCTGGACATTTGTGTAAATTTCAACTCAATCGGACTTATCACGTGAGGGTGGCAAGTGCTTTTCAGTTTTGCGCTACCTAGTGGTCAATGTGTATTACAACTTTCAGGGTATGTTTCATGTACTCTTGTGATGATTGGCCCAAGGGTTGTTGTCTTTTTTCTGGTTTTGTGCTGAGCCACACACTTTTGATGCTCTTTTGAAGTTCATTGGTGAATATCCTAAAAACTACATAAGATATCAACAAGCTTTTGATTAGTTAGTTTAAAAAAAACTTCAATATGGCAGAAAATTAAATTCGAGATATATGGTATAAATGGTGTTTTTGTAGAGCAGACTGAGCTGGAAATGGGTGTAAAATTTCAAGTCAATCAGACGATGTGAGAGGCGTGGCCTTTCAAAAATCTAATTTTCAATCATCATTAAAAGAACAATACGTAGGTCCTATGCTCCAACTTCGGTGGTGCTCGGTTCCTAATGATTCCTTCACCGTGGTCGGTGCTCGGGCCCTAAAAATAATCCTAGCGGTTGTAATAGGGCCTTACCGGCCTGACTGTTGGTCTTCAGTGGCACTAATAATAAAAATAAAAATAATTCTAGCGATTTCAATAGGGTCTTCGCCGACAAGCAGCAATGAACGGGCCAGGCCCTCACACCTTTGCGCATGTCTGGGTTGCTGCCAGAATGCCAGTTGATGCAGCCATTAATGTCTGTCCCCATTTCACACAGCGCACAACAGTTAGACGTTTTTTCCTGCGTAGAAAGTGTGACGCTAGAAATAATAATAATAATAATAATTATAAGCAGAGCAGTAGGTCCTCCGCTCCGACTACATCGGTGCTCGAGCCCTAATAATAATAATAATAAGCATTAGAAGAACAATAGGTCCTCTGCTCGAGCCAAAATAATAATTGCTGCAATAACAAAGATTCATCACCTGCAGTCGGCTTTACCTCTTCATACCCTCTTTCCCAGTTAATTCGGATTACTACCGGGGAAGAATGAGTGTTGGATTAAATATCTGACCGTGCCATAATTCTGTGTATTAATTAGCCACGTGCTTATGTTTGTCTGAACGATTGAATACTCTGTAAACAAGTGAGTGTGAATAATGAACAAATAAAGGAAGATACTATTACTACTACCAATTATAGAAATGTTAGCTAGCTTACAGCCAGTAAAGTTAACATTAGTAAAGTTAATCACCAAGTGTGAAGATGTAATGTTGGTTCCCTAACTGTTTTTATTTCTGTTATTATAGAGCGGATTAGAACTGCAAACCAGAAGGAACGGGACGATTTTGAAAAGGGAGAGGAGACCTGGAGTTGCCAAAGTGTGTCTCTAAGACGATGAAGAAGTAAGGCAGTCAAATCCTCTCTCACTGTTTGATCTCCCTTTCCTCCTTCTCTTCTCTCTCTCCTTAACACTGTCATGTAGTTCATGTTTACATGTGTAAAATGTGTGTGTAATTATTTATTTTTCTTCTAAACATGCAGTACCTCTTCAGTTTTGGAATACAAATGTTCCTGATATTATCTGTCTTACAAATTCAGCTGTATGAATGATTGAGGACATGTAATAATCTCCAGCAATATTGTATTGTAGATTCATTATTATGTTTCCTAATTTTGTTGTTGTGGGGAATTAAATGCAAAAGTAGCAGATTGTATTACCCTTTGTAAAATATGGGGTAACATGCTAGTATATACTTTAAAATTACCCTAAAACCCAGTAATTATACTATCACATACTGTAATCCAGTGGTTCCCAAACTTTTTCTGTCAAGCCCCCCTTTGATGATATAGGAACATTATGAGCCCCCCCACCGCACCCGACCCCACCCACCCCAAATGGGTTGTAAATTCTTTGTTTTGAAATAATTGCATTATAATATATAAACTCTATAAAATATTTGTTTTTCTTTCTAAAATAAGTACATATCACTTCACTTTTCCACTTCACAGTTTATTGTTCAGTTTGTTTTACTGAAAAAAAAATATTCAGCAGGTTCTCTCAAACAAGAAAATAACATATCCAGCAATGATTGATGTGGATTTACTTTGTTCTGATTGCTTTCAATAAAAGCTTTTTGTGACATACAAGAGTGACACAATTTAGTTTACCCAACTCTTAGGTTCTTTAAAACTGAATTATAAACAAGATGTGCAAGCTACTCAAGCTTCTTCTGCATGGATCATATTCTTTTTTTTAAATCATATTCCTATTCATAGGTACATTCCTATTCCTACATATCAATTAGTGAGATAGTCTTTTATTTTGAAAAATGACCGGATGCTCTATCCCTTTTCGGTGTCTGACTTCCTGTCTGGGTCGATCTGCTCTGTGCAGCTTGACACGATAAACCCGACCCATGTGCTCTCGCACTTCACACGCTTCATTGAGGCAGAGGTACAGTTCTCCCTCTGTGCTTTTTCAACGCGGTTTAATGTCAGATCAGCAATATAACAAAAATGTCTACAAATATTACAGTGGTGACAAACAATGATAAAGCAAAAGGCACACGCTCAACCCAGTTTGTGAGGGATTCACAGTCTGAGGTGAGGCACAGCTCGTCGCTGCCTCACCTCACGTGTCTCCTCTGTTTGAACAGTACATGTGCAAATTCAGCAATTTTGATTATAAAAATCTTTGAAATGATTGGAATCATACATAAATTACATTAATAGCACAGATCAGTAGAGAAATAGTAATATTTATTTTATCATTATTTGTTTTTTACTTTTCATGATGACAGGTGAGGCTCTGCCTGCCTCCCCTGACTGCACATCCCTGAGCTGCGCCCCAATATTTCATTAAGGCAGAGAAGTGTGATTCCCACCCTGCTACGGTCGCCTTCCTCGGATTCATCATTTCCCCGTACTGCATACAGATAGACCCTTCCAAGGTCAGTGCTGTTGCTGAGTGGCCTACGCCTACTAGCTGAAAGTTGGTTCAACGGTTCCTAGGCGTTCGTTAACTTTTCTAGACGGTTCATAAACAACTTTAGTGCTGTTGCCTCTCCCCTGCATGCACTCAAATCTCCCAATGTTAGGTTCCAGTGGTCTCCCCAAACTGATCAGGCTTTTCGCAGACTGAGGGAGAGTTTTACCTCTGCACCCATCCTCGTTAACCTAAACCCCCACCAGCAATTCATCATGGAGGTGGACGCTTCGGAGCGAAGCCAAGTCCCCACGGACTGAGCTACTGCTGCCCCTTATCTGTTGTGTGTGGGGACAGCTCCGACCAGTAATCAATATACTACTGCTGTGATTACTTTTGTACTATTATCAGTGTATTTCATCAGAAATAATTACCTGACTACTGTTTCACATCTATCTTCCAGCGCCACACTGAAAGTAACTGGTTTTACATTGGAAAAATGTCCAATGTAGTGGAATTAAATAATGAGAGTTTTACCTCACTAACAATGAATATTCCATCACTTGTCAGACAAACTGATGCAAATGGCTAATTATTAAAAATAGACAGCTGTCGGACCTAATACACCAATCATTGTTCTCTGGCTATAATAGGAGGAAGAGGGTGTGAAACATTAGATTCATCACCTGAGTGCAGGCGATTAATCTAATTGCAGGGTGTGTTTTTTCAGAGCAAATATGCTTTTTGACAAATAAATGCAAGACCTTCATTAATTTACTTCAGGCTTAAAAAAAAGTTGATCTCGACCATACATAGGAGATAATCTTGTACGTATGACATAACTTGAACGTATGAGACAATATCTCGTACATAGGAGATAAACGAGTAAACTTAATAAATGTCATCTTTTCTTCCCCCAATGAAATCAAAACATTACTTGTGCATGTACACAAAGAACAATGGTATTTTAAATCACTATTTGTCATTACAATGGGCCAACAAACCTTCCAATAAGCTTCTCAGTGGTGACTACAGTGGACATGTTTTTCATATACGGGCACATTTAACCTGTCAACCCTTTTCCCCAATACATCTTGTTTTTTATTTTGTTTTTCAATTCCTGCTTAAAACAAAGCATAATATATGCCTGTTCCACCTGTGTAGTAACATGTTGAATTTGCAGAAAGACTGTGATTTCGTTGTTACATTGTTAATGCATCGCCTTGCTCTCTTACCTCTGAGGTCTCTGTTGAAGTCGTGCAACCGGCGCACCTCCAGCTCCAGTTTATTCCTCATGGTTTTCTCCAGGGCCTCCCTCTTGGAGGAAGACTTGGCAAGGTTTTCATATGCCTCTGACACCAGTTGGATCTCTGTTTCCAACTGCCCACAGACACAGGAGAAATTAAAGAAAAAGAGTGAAGACAGGGAGATGTATAAAACTGTTATCCAAATGTTGCATAATTTATTTCTAAACTGTATATCCTCACATCCAACTAATGACATGGGTCAAAACTGGCCTCACCTAAACACTGTTTACAGCCTAATCTTCACCAAAAGTGTGGTCTTTACTATTCACCCTGCCATGTCTGGGTGTTTTGGTCTTAACAAACAAAGAATCTAAAGTCAAACAGAATTCTATGTGTTTGTCCAAAAAAAAGGGTTGAGTGAATTATTTTAAATGAGTAAACTCAGGTCACCTGAACTTCAACTGTTAGCCCAGCTTTGCACTGTAAATTATATCATAACATTTGGATGATGAACAGCACTCCAAACACGATAACAAGTGAATTTGCATGATAGTTGTATTGCTCAAATTTGTGATCTTTGAAGGACACAGATCCAATGTCTCTTATGCAGCTTTTTTTTCCCACGCTACTTAGCAAGATCAAAAACGTGTCCAGTATCACTTTTAAATTAGGGAGAATATGTCTATGATCATTTAAAGTTTACCTTGTGCAACTTGGTGACTTTCTCGCGGCAGGCCTCCATCTCCTGCCTGAGCATCCTGTTCTCCTCCTTAAGCACATCTACCATCTGGTGGGCGCGCACCATCATGCTGAAAGGCTCCCCTTGCATGTGGTAGTAGGAGTATGGGTGAGGGAAATGTCCGGCCTGAACTGGTGTCTGCGGCTGGGGAGGTGAAGGTCCTTGGAACTGCTGCTGCTGTTGCTGATGTTGTTGATACTGATGGTGCACCCTCGGGGTGGAGCCATAGGGGTCATGAGGTAAACCGAGACTTCTTGGATGTGTCGGGTGAATGGGCCCCAGGGGGAAGGGCTCGCCTGCTTGGTGGGAGCTGGGAATCTGCGGACTATGGAGCCCCATATTAGGGAAGGGCTCTCCCTGGCTCTGGGGATGCTGGTGAGGGAAGGAGGAATGGGAAGAGTGGGTGGCACTGAGCATGCTGCTTAGGGTGGAGGATTGGGTGCGGGACAAGGAGCCCACAGAGGTGACAGAGGAGGTGGGACTGTGTTGATGAAGGGGCCTCTGGATGTAAACTGAACTCTCCTTACTGGACCTGAGGAGAGATCAGCTGTGTGTTTACACTGTTTTCAACCTCAGTGTGTAATGTGTAAAACATATTCACGCAACTGTTCTCTCTCACCCACTGTATTCACTGCCTATCCCATTTTCTGTAACTTCAAATGGGTTTTCAATCATTTATGTATACAAACATGTTATTACATTATTAAGTCACAGATGAAGTTTATCTGACAGATGATGATGTATTATTATAGAGTAAACTACCCAGCAGTACATGAAGAAATTAAGGTGAATTAGAGCTTTACCAGCAGCAACATTAGAGTGACTAACACATTACTTTCATTTCATGAAATATTAAAGGAGTCTTCTTTCTCACACACACACACACACACACACACACACACACACACACACACACACACACACACACACACACACTAGTGTGTGCACTATTTACCTTTGAATGTATGTCTCTCTTTTGTCTCTCAGTCATCTGCTGCTTATCGGTCTATGTCTTTCTCTCTCCTCATTGTAACTTTTAACAAATCAAGCTTGCACGTGGAGTTTTCATGAATAGTAAAGTGAATTGTTTTTGTTTGTTTTGGAGCCAAACGTGAAGTTTGTGAAATAAAATCAAACTGCACCCAACCTAATGTATATGATAGATAACACTACATGGGCTCACTTCTCTACAAAAACATATATTTTTTTCCACATGGAACCATACATTTTGAGTCACTCACAACCGATTGTCACAGCCACCTGCACAAACAGGCTACCTTTATAATTATATTCACAAGACCTGGCAAAATGACCAGGCAACGCCATTTGTCAAAGCAGGAAATACCGTCTAACTCGTTCATGCAGTGTCTGGTCACGAAAATGCACGTAAAGTAACATAAAAAAAGTCATAGTATATATAGTATGCCGAAAAAACATATGAAAAGTAAAAAAATAGAATGTCAATAAAACATCATAAAAATCATAGTATAGTATGTCCAAAACAAGTCATTGTATTTTATGTAAAAGAAAAGACCAAGTATAATATGTCAAAAAATGAAATAGTATAGTATGTCGAGAAAACTCATGAAAAGTCAAAAAATAGAATGTCGCCGCCTATCCCATAGTTTGTGGTTTGATCCCCGAAGTTGCTCCTGATGGTGTGTGTTTGGGTGTATGAATGGGTGGATTGAGGGTACATTTAGAAACAATCTGAATAAAAACCTGATATCAATGCTGCCAATTACCATTTATATACAGATGGAAAGTGAAATCAGACTGACTTGGGTAATTTGTTATTAACATTGCGAAGATTAGTACAGATTAACTGATGGGCACTCAGGCTCATGTCAGGCAAGATGAAAAAAAGCCTAAAGTAATCCACAGCCGTGAAAGGCTAATTGTAATTAGTTGCATGCACAAACAATATCGTGCTGTACATGGCTCAACTCCAGTTGTTTTCAAGACCCATGGGTGACAGATAGGTAACGGTAATTTCAATCGGTGAATCAGTCTTTCAGCAGCTAGGATCATGTATTATTTAGCTGTAAGAGCACAAATTCCTCAAGCAGAGCTGTGTCATTGTTCTCTGGGTTTAAATCTTTGTGCGACACCTTTCACATTACATGCAGATATTTGATTTACTGTTAAAAGTATTATTTAGTATATTACAAATATTTATTCTCAAGCATCTTTAAGTGCATATATTTGTGTGTAGGTGAAGGGCTGTATATGATCCTTACCTAAACGAGCCATACTCAGGCGGGGGCTGGTATCTGACGTGGGGCACCTCCCTTGAGTGCTCCCTCCTTCTCTGCTCCTGGTAAAAATGGCCTCCAGATTCCTGCTGCATGGTAGGAGAGCCTATTTCTTTGATGGGGTAGTCTGGAGGCGGACCCCGGTGCTGCGGCTTGTAGTAGTCGCCTGGCGGCCCTGGCCGAGGCAGCTGGGGGGAGAGCAGGGCGCTGGTGACTGGAGCGTGGGCCTTTACGCCGCTGGTGGCCAGGGAGAGCTGCATAAGTCTTTCGCTGAGAGACCGAACATGTCCTTGCTTCAGATCCTTTAGCCCATCATCCTGGTGCACCCTCCCTGTTCCACTCACTCGCTGCACCATGGGGCGACCCTCAGTGCGCACCTTGGCGCTGGTCAGCCCGGTGACATAGAAGGCGGTGCCCACTGAAGCAGGGAGAGGAGGCTGCTGGGGCTGATTGTTCTGCTGTTGAGGCTGAGGAGGAGGACCATGCCCACGGAAGTATTGTGACTGCACTTTGGCTTCTTCGTACGTAGGGAGGTCCTCAAGGTTTGGGCACTGCCCTTGAGCGCTCCCACCCCCTCCACTGCTGCCACCTCCTGCTCCTCCACTTCCAGTTACTAAACCTCCTCCCCCTCCACTGCTCCCGCCCTCTCCTACTTGGGTTGAGCCCAGTTTCTCCAAGTTGTCTGTCTGAAGCTCCTGACCCTGGGGCTCCTGACGGGCAATGTGCGGGGTCATGAAGTGATCATCAGAGGGGCCTATCTGTCCCTGCCCCGAATAACCTCCTCCGATCCCAGCCCCTGCTCCTCCTTGTTGTTGTTGTTGTTTCTGCTGTTGCAGCACGTAATTCCGGTTCATCTGCTCCTGCAGGAGGCGCTGCAGGACGGTGCTGCCACAACCTCCAACACTGTTGTTGGACGACTCCTCGGCTGCGGCCCTCATCTCTGCCTGACGCTGTCCACGCACCTCATGGAAGGACAAGCTCCGCCCACGGTCAACACTCCCTGAGAAGAGGAGAAAGTGGAAAAAGAGAGAAGGAGGAAAGGGAAGCAGTGTGACAAAGGGATGAGAATTAGAGTTTTACAAGGGGGAAGAATGTGAATGAATGGAAAGATAAATTATCCAAGAGAGGGCCAGAAAAGACAGAAAGAGTGAATTTATTGCAAAAAATACCAGGGAAAAAGAGGACAGAAGGCATTAAGGTAAAAAGATGCATGTGAACCAAACCGAAACAAAACCCCACAACTCTGACCCATACCACAAAAAAATACACAAATCAATCAATAAGCACAAGGTGAAATCAAATGTGATATTATTTTTGTTTTGTCTGACCATGAGTCTAAAACCAAAAGTTTACAATTTGGCCTATATAAAACAGGAAAAAAAAGTAGCAAACCATGTCACTGGAGAAGCTGGGACCAAAGAACAATTTGCAATTTGGCTTAAATTAAATGAAACACCACATCAGCCACAAAACAAGCAATGTGTTCTCAGTTGCATATCCCATGTTGTCAAAGTTGAAACCACCTGGGATTTATTTGCCGTGAAGGTGCAAATCAAAGAGGATAATTTACTCTTTTAAAAGGGCCTGTATATAACATCTTCTTTCCAATCTTGAGAAACAAGTGAAAAAAGTGATTTATTAACATACTATTAATAATAGATTTAAATTCTTCTCACATTTTTCTTCGTTTGCCTTCTTAATTTTAGTTTTTAAAGGGGGACTGCATTGACTTGATTGATTCGTGTGGTTTCTTCTGACAACACTGAATGTTAACATCTACACAATTTTACATCTTTTTCTACAGATTAAAGAAATGATTACATCTAGCACCTTTCTCATCTAGCATTCTTCTCATTCTCAAGGAGGAAGATGCTTTTTTCCGAAACATCTGTAAATAAATAAAGAAATGTGAGACAAAAGGAAACATGTTAGCAACTGGTCATTATCTTCAAGCTGAAGAGACAGAAGACAAAAATAGTATTTACACAGTAAAATGGGCCAGGCAGAGGAAGTTCAGATTCCCAAAAAACTCAAGGGACTTTCACAAAATGAAACATTACAAAACAAGAAAACTTCCAAGGTTACAAACCTTTCCATTACAAATAGATACACTTTGGCGTTCTTAAAAATACAATAAGAAACTTTAATTTTGAGATTTTAACAAGCTTCATCTACGCCGCCGCATCTGTTCAGTCGGCCGGACTATTGTGATATGTTTTGTGTGCTAGAGGGTCTAACAGTCAGTGCTGAGTGACTCAAAGCAGGAAGAGCCAAAGAGAAATGGCAGAGCGAACAGTTCAAGGTAGGTAAACAATTTTTTTTTGTAAAAAAGTAAGTTTAGGCTAAGAAGTGAGTAGTATACTTTATAATATGAAGTAGTCTAGGTCAGTGATTCTCAACTGGTGGGTCGCAGACCTTTGCCTGAAAAAAACCCCAAAAAACATCTTGAGCTTTTATTTTGAAGGGGATTTTTTATGCAGCGGAGTTATTCACATTCCTTAACAGTATTTGGCGTTAATGCCTTGTAATGCTAATACACACCCGCCATTTCACAGTATAGAAGAACACCCACAAAGTTTGTTTTCATATGCTAATTGAGCGAAACGCAAGTATGACACCGACTACATGAGATATGAATTGTCTTAGATTGAGGACAAAAGAGGGCAAAAACTGAAGACATTTCGGATGACATCAAACAACAGACCACAGCTTGATATAAGGCAAGTGGTCATTTTGCATTACAAATGGACGATTCTACAGACATAAACAAAGTTTTACTCGTTTACGTGAAACATGTGTTGGACGGGGACTGACAGGAACAATTTCTCTGCACAAGAGAGCTCCCTACTACTACGACTGCAGAGGACATCTTCAGTTCAGGTTCAAACTGCACCATCTTTTCATTAAATACATTTGAGAAGTTGAAAATTTGGGTCGCGGCTTGTCATTAAGGGGTGATGGTGGGTCCTGCAGCCAGACCAGTTGAGAACCACTGGTCTAGGTGTTGTTTGGTTTGTTTAAATAAACATTTCACAACATTACTAGATACATACATAATTACACTAATTATAGTGTAATAACATGCTATTATTTCATACATATATTATTGTAAGCCATTAGTGGTGTAACAGACCATTGTCGATCTGTGATCCATACGGATCCCCCCTTACAGTTCAGCACGCATGTGAACCGCAGATTAATTACAGTTTAACGTTAACCATCACAGTGTGAAATAAAGTTTTACTGACAATCATTATCCGCCAACATTCATTTATGCTTTTCTAGTCGTCAATCTCTGATGATGTTACATCGTAAACAACCAATCCAACCAATCAATGTTTAATTTGACAGGACGGTGGCAAACGAAGGTTCTGATCAGTTACATTATGATGCATTGAGGCTCTGTTCAGTGAAAATGACTTTTGGGAAAAGATAAATTATAAGCTTAGGATGTGTTTAAATGGAATCTAGAGAAATGTAGAGTTGGTGATAAACTTGAATAAATCCATTTGTTTATTTTCACAACAAATAGATATTATAGATGATTTATGAGCTGTTTAACTTCCTAACACTAGGTCTAAGCAGCATATAACACATCATTAAAACTAATGACAAGATTTGTTTTAATCAATAAAAATACAAACTTGTATTTGCTTATCATTTGAACACTATAAATTACTATAACAAAGAAAAGGGATAACATTTAGAATTTTATGGTTTATTGACTTCAGAGTGGTTAAAATGACTTTTGGGATGGTGGCCAAAAAAAAAAGTGTCTGGAGCCTTGCAGACTAGCTTTTATAATAAACAACAAAGGGATCTGTATGACCTTCTAATTAGACAAAGAACTTGTCCCTGTTCTTGTCTTGTTAGACCATAGTGTTCGACACCATTGACCATTACATCCTGTTACAGAGACTAGAACATTATATTGGCATCAAAGGAACCACACTAAACTGGTTTAAGTCCTATTCATCAGCTCAACCTCAGTTTGTAAACGATAAAACCTCGATGAAGACCAATTTAGTTATGGAGTTCCACAAGGTTCTGTGCTTGGACCAATCTTATATATGCTTCCTTTAGGCAATATTATCAGAAAACACTCTAAAAACTTTCATTGTTATGCAGATGATGCTCAATTATATCCATCGATCAAACCAGATGAAACCAACCAGCTCACTAAACTGCAAGCATGTCTTAAGGACATAAAAACCTGGATGACCAGCAACTTACTGACGTTAAACTCAGGCAAAACTGAAGTTATTCTACTAGGCCCTGAATAACTCCAACATCAGTTATCTAATGATAGTTTCTCTAGATGGCATTGCTCTGGCATCCAGCATCTAGGACTGCCTTTTTTCACCTATGTAATATTTTAAAAATCAGGTACATCCTGTCTCAAAGTGATGCAGAGAAATTAGTTCAGGCATTTGTTACCTCTAGACTAGATTACTGCAATTCCTTATCATCAGGCTGCTCGAATAAATCTCTCCAGCTGATTCAGAATGCTGCAGCTCATGTATTAACAAAAACTAAGAAAAGAGATCATATTACTCCTGTATTAGCTTATCTGCACTGGCTCCCTGTAAAATCTAGAATATAATTTAAAATCCTTTTACTTACCTACACAGCCCAAACTGGTCAGGCACCATCATATCTTAAAGAGCTTATAGTACCATATTACCCTACTAGAGAGCTGCGCTCCCTAAATTCAGGGTTACTTGTGGTTCCTAGAGTCTTAAAAAGTAGGATGGGAGCCAGAGCCTTCAGTTATCAAGCTCCTCTTTTGTGGAACAAACTTCCCGTAATTTGTCATATTTGGCATTGAATGTGTTGTAACTCTGTTATGTTGTTCATTCTGTACACATGACATTTATCACACCTCTGTCCAACTTGATAGAGCGATTCCTCCTCTATTGCTCTCTCTGAGGTTTCTTCCTTTTTTTTCCTCCCTGTTAAAACTTTTTTTTTGTCCTGTACTCATGTGAGGGTCCCGGGACAGAGGATGTGTACAGATTGTAAAGCCCTTTGAGGTAAATTTGTGATTTTGGGCTATGCAAAATAAATTGAATATGATCCAAACCGTGACTTTTGTAATCCGTTGCACCACTATAAGACACACATTTTGCTGTTAATTATGCTGTTTGCGACATATTTCTATAATTAAATTCCAAAATAAAAACTCAAAGACAAAGATGAAATAAAGGTGTATATCATTTTTGTAAATGCACATCACCACTTCCTTCGTTCACCATGTGGCTCTAGATCAGTGATTTTCAACCACTGTGCCGCGGCACAACAGTGAGAAATCGTCAGGTGTGCCGTGGGAAAATGTCCAATTTCACTTAATTGGTCCAAAATAATATTATTTAGTTGCTGCAAATAGTTTGCCATTGTTGAGTGTCTGAGCCGGCAACATAGTGGCTGGATAAGTAATTCAATACTCTTCCATGCCAGTGGGTGGCAGTAGGTAGTGCAATAATGACCTTGTTAATTTAAGACTATTAAATGATGCACAGAAGAGGTTGTGGTGACAAGACGAACAGCGATGGAGAAATATTTGAAAAGGAAAAATGCAGAGTCTGAAGTGGGCCCTGGACAAAATTCTAACCCAGATGAAAAGCCTCAAAAGAATGAAAAAACGGTGAGCTCGGCAATACAGTGAACGTTATCTTTCACCGGGGATCGGTATGTATATATGCTGTATTATGCTACAATGTGTCATTTTGTAACTTTTTTGGTTGTTGGTGTGCCGCGGGATCTTTTTAATGTAAAAAACTGACCGTGGCTCAGAAAAGGTTGAAAAACACTGGTCTAGGCGACGCAGGAAAAATGTGCATTATTTGGTTGTATATCAAGTGAAAGCCATACAATATAGATTTTATAGAAATAAGATAAAGTTTGTCAAATAACGCAAATATCTATCTGCCAGTAGGTGGCGCGATGACTATGAGTCAATATTGTCATTTAGATGTCCTAAAGGTGCGTTCACACCAAACATTAACCGCGTCATTCACGCCGAGTTACTCGCGGGGGACCATTTGTGGTCATTCGCGTGATTCGTGCAAGACAGTGCTTGGGGGCGTGGCTTATCACCATTAAATAAGCCATTTATTTCCGCCATCAACCATGGAAAAAATAACCTCTATTCCTGCTTAGTACTTGTTGTGGAAGTCCCAGATATCCCGGGAAACTAAATGCCTTCTTGTCTGGTTCATAACATAGTCCAGAGGAGCTCCGTGGATTTCATTGAGCTGTATTCACTGTGTCTAGCAAGCCACACGTCGACTGGTTTACTACAGCTGTATGAACAGAAAATAAACAGATTTTGCTGTGATTTATCTGCAATAAACGGACAAAAAGGGATGCCGAAATAACTACGTAATGACACTGATTTGTAAAAAGTTTGAATTCATGTTTTGTTTCTCTCCGCAAGACGACAAGTAAACAACTTTTAAAATATTTGTTTTCTCGATCTGTGCTATTCTATGCTAACATTGTAGCAGCTCCATCAATACTCAAAATAACGTCATCTAGGCGTAAATACGACAGCATCTTTTTCATTGTTTGTACCATATGGTTTACACACATACATTTATACACAGTTTTGTCCGGTCTCTACTAATATGAGGTATCGTAGAGCTCTGGGTGAACACCTACGGCTACAATATCTTTTTTCCTGATTCATAAATGTCAGTGATGACAGGAGAAGCATCTAAACTCTGATAGGCTACAATTCTCGCATACACGCAATTTTTCGAATTTGCATCACTCCAGTATCATCACGTCTGTGCATAGACTTTGTATGTTATCTACATACTGCAAATAATTTGCGCCGTGTTCACCATACCTGCAAAGAGTATATATAGAGGTGAAAAAACACCGAAACCCTGTCAGGGGTTTCCCAAGGAGAATTTTATTTAAAATGTAGCATTCTGGTGTACTCTGAGAAGAAAATTAAGTGATAAGACATTTACTTTAAGCAAAAAACTAATTTATTATTCAGTTATTAATCAGTATTTCAGCTCTTGAACCCTGTTACTGTATGGCTTAATATTAATGGACTTCCACTGTTACTGTAAAGCTGTTAAGCTGCCTATCTTCTATTTGCAATTAATATGCATTCAATGCAGTACAATTATTTAAAATAATTGTATCAATTGTACCGGATACAAGAAACCTCTATGGATCCACACGATTCACGTGGATGATATATTTTGATTTAAAATGGCGAATTTCGCCAATATAGCGACAAGTTTGCAGGTATGGAACACACCATAAGGCCTGTGCTGTTATGAAGCATGTCATATTTGGGTCAGATTAAAGGTAGTAGAGTTACTACAACTTGTTTAATCGCAGAAAAAAAGTCACTGGTTCCAAGCTGCCCTCCATTCATGACTACATGTTCAGAGTCAGGTAATAGCAGACAAATTCAGTCCATACCCTTCACACCCTTAACACAACCTGTTCCAACTTCTCCCCTCTAATATGCGCAAAAGAGCACTGAACTACACACAAGAACAACTTCTTCCCGCAGGCCATCACTATAATCAGTCATGAAGTGTCAGAAATAATCTACACACGATAAGACTTAAACATCCAATTAATTCCATTATAGATTCTATTTTTACAGTTGAAATGCAGAGTGCTTTTAACATGGACATATCATTGTGCACTGTCAGTATCAATCCTACATGCTGTATGCTGTATATATCCATCCATTCAATACATCAGTCCACAAATTTTGAATAACACCGACCTGCATGCAACTTATTCAGAATCTAAAATGGAAAACCAAAGTCAGTCGTCTGTTAGTCTTAAATTGCAAGTATGCACATGATTTTCCACACTACCACATTCTTTGGTGATCACTCATTTAATCTTAGGCTTATTGTTTGGTTGTTATTGTTTCTGTTCAAAACTTTTCAGATGATTCTTTTAGTATTTTACCAGACACTCTTGCTGAGAACATATTGTTGACTGCTCTGGAAAAAGATTCCATTTAAAAACAATTAAATAGAGAAAGTGGGAATGTAAGAATGAATACCTCAATGACAACAGATAAAACAAGATAACGTAAACATACTGATACTGTCCTGTTTGTGCTGGAAACGAAAATGTTTTCAGGAAGCATGGAAGTTCATCTTACATTTGCATGTTTTTGATGAAAGCTTAAGTTGAAATGCATTTAGTGTTTTAATCTCCTATCCACACCGTAACAAGTTAATTGATGGCTTTTTCATTTTCTTTGACTTTCTTTGAACATCTTACAGCCTGAACTAAATTACACCCCTTACCCTGTTTTCACCTCCACAGCAGAAACTTGTATCCAGCTCTCATCCTGATGCTACTTCTTTTAGAATGACTGGCGAAAACAGGCTCAAAAAGTTTTAAAAAGTGTCTTACCTTTGTGTCTTCCTCAAGCAATCACTGTATATTCTACTAAAATCAACCCTAGAGAAAAATACGGTGGTAATCCAGAGTGTGTCTGCTTCACCAAGTGTCTTTCATTAACATCTACCTTGTGCAGGTTTGAGGCAGCACACCTATCTTTCCATGTCCAACCCCCCTCTTTCCCTCATTCCAACAGGTGGGGCTGGGAGGTAGAGACAGGTGGATCTGGCAACCATTCAGCACTGAGCCACTCCTTCATACCTGTGCACCAGTGTAACTGCTTTACTAGCGTTTACTCTGCCAACCGTCAATGACATATATACTTGAGACTGAAACTTCCCCTTTTCACTGCGTGTGACCAAAACAACAGCCACATGGACTACTGGGTAATGTTTCCTTCTTATTCTCTGGGAATATAAAAAGATACGTCTACGGCAGAGATTGACGTTCCCCTTAGCTATTGTACTACGCAGACACTCTTTTGTTTGTTTTCATTTCAGAAGGAAGACAGTCCAGTTCAAGAAAATAAAGTATCAGGTCTCTTTTTAGTCTCATGTCTGCTGTGTTTCAATCTGATGCAGCAAACAGTGTCTAGACATGTGCTTGAGACATCAAATCTTAGCATGACGACATAGACAGCTGATTCAGACAGGAAAACATGGGACATACAGTCACATGACCTACAGCTCCTGCATACACTGTCATTTGGACACATACAGTCGTCAAAGCTGCAGAGGATGCACTATGGTCTTAAGGTATATGGATTTTTCAAATGATCTGTTTAATATTTATTGTGGAGCAGAAAATTACTGATAACCCTCAAAAATGAGATGTTTGATGTTCACTCTGAGTGGATTTAAATCTTTATTATGGCTTGGCCTGAGGGCAGACACACCATCATGACCGTCTTGTTCATGTAACTGGCACAGTTCCTCTCTGTATGTCTGTAGGACCGTAAAAGAAGACCGTACACCTGGCTCAGCTTCAATACATGTTGAAGGTTTGCCCAAATTGTAAAAAGCTTCTGCAGCTCTTTGTTTAAACACTCCACTTCTGCACCTTTTCTTCTTTATGTTCACAAACCAAAGTCAAACTGCTAAACTCTGCATGGTGCCCCAGTGTATTTTGACAGCTGCCTAAAGTTTGTTTTATTGTACCGGCTATAATGGGCATAATGTCAAAATGTATTTCTGAATAGACTTTATTAAGTACACTTTTGGGAGATTTAGCTCATATCACTGGCATTGTAAATATTGTCATATACAGCCAGTGACAAGTTTGTATCAGTAAAATGCTTGGTTAGACACAATAACAAACAGACCAGATTGAGTGAATGTTAAAGAAAAATGTTATATTATAATAACAATGTGAGCCCGTCAGTGGCCAAAACACACACTTTTAGTAGATGTGCATTGACGTTGCAGCCTGTTTTGAGCAGTTTTGTTTTGTGCAGCACTCTCGCTCAATACTGGACCAATTTCAAAGATTGTTGTTCCCACTCCGAAATTAGCCTTTAAGTAGGAAAGTTTTCAGGATGTAGGATGAAACTTGACACCAAGATGAGTGCAGAGCCTGCGTTATTGACATCTAAAGTGCCAGAAGCCAGTAGAAACAAAGACATGAGTCAAGCTGGGTGGTGTAATTACAAAATGACATAGATGGGAACCCAACCTCAGGTATTTGAACCGACAGGTAGACGAAAGTGATACAGGTTCAACAAGAAAGCTCCCAAAATTTCCCACAATGGGTAGGATGAAGATCTCATCTTAACATATTCAATTAATGATGCTTCTCGGATAATAAAAACATCTTTATCTGGGAAAAGTTCAGATACTTTCAGCTTTCTCTTTCAGGAAACTCCCTGCATCATATTCAGACTCGGGGTGCTTCCCATTACTTACCACAGTTTTCTACTTCTTCACTGAACAGTTAGTTGAAAGGCCACACTGGTGGTCAGTGCTAAGGCAATTGAAAGTTATATTTAAAGCAGCAACCTTTCTGTCAACCTACTCAATTTTGCCTCACCTGCAAGCTATCTCTGCCCATAAAGAGACACATATAATTCAGGTAAAGATTTTCCGATGAATATCAGTCTTCTTTTACATATGTATTTTCTTTTCCTTCTTACTCCCGGTTTTCAATGTGCAAAATGAAATGATCTGTCTTTCCGGGATCTTGCTGCATTGATCTAGCATTTTTCCTTCCCAATGCCAATAGCTCAACTCAAAGTATCTACTAATACAGAGTACCAATCAAATGCCAGAACCCTGTTTTACTTCATTTTTGGTAACACTTCCTTTTCAGGTCAATAAGTTACATGGTATGTAGATAATTAGCAAGTACCATATTTTAAATGTCTTAGTGTTGAGCACCAATTTACCCCAATATTTACCTCAAATGTTTTAAAAAGCACTCAAAAATGATTTCAGAATTATATTCCCCTCTTTCCTAATATGCAGTAATACATAGTTGGTAATTTAGTACATTTGCAGGAACACAATACAAAGTTAATGAGAACAAATGCTTATTTCCCAGCTCCACTAGTGAGTAGAAAATATTTACACGCGTGTGGCACCATTGCACAAGCAGCCAAAGACCCACACAAATGCGTTTATGCTCAACCAGCATTTCATTTCCGTACTCTCTGAAATGCCAAAGGATGTACAAACAAAATGTAGTGTGGGGGCGGCTGTTGCTCAAAGGTAAAGCGGGTAGAATGGTGCTATAAAAACTAGAATAGTGTAAACAAGTGTTACCTGCATAACACCATACACAAAATTCCACAATACCAAGGAGGAATTTGTATTCAACTGTAAACCTCTAATGTTCATTGACTTCTTTATATACAAGTATTAAATGCAATATAATGAAACAAAGGTGAAATACATTGAAAACATTTGGCTGAACATTTGGCATAACCAAATGCAGCAACAGCTTTCAGAGCCTTCATGCACGACCCGAAAGTCATGATGACATAATTTTTATGGCGCAAAGACCTTGCACCGGCTTCACTCCGGTGAATAAAAACCAAGTGTAACTTCTTTGAAATTCCTTAAAAAGTCCCCAAAAATGTTTTGTTTTTTCACAATCCCTTACAGGCTGAAACTGTATGTATGAGCCAAACACCCCATATCATTACATTAGCAACCAATAACCTCTTTTGACCTCAGCACTATTCATCTGTTTCCACACAAATAACAGATTAGTTTTTTTTTAATTCCTTCATGTTTTGTCATTTTTGCAAAACCCTTACCACCATGTCACGTTTTTTTAAACCCACATTGTCATGGTCAATAGAGGGCGCTCTAACGCTATAACCACTCCGCACAAGAACAACAGGGTTGCGATGCGCAGAGGGAATGAGAGGCAACTGCTACTGACAAAGAGAGAAACAGAGAGAGACTTCCAGAGCATTGAGCATTGTTTTAATTTAAAAGTGCATTTATTTTCATAAGTTTAAGCCATTAGCTATCCCAACTGGAGATAAATGATAGTGTGATGATGTTTTATAACTGTAACACAAGGTGCATTTAACGTTTACGTTTTTTTAATTTCCCGGGTTAGCAATTAGAGAGTTAGCTCTTGAGTTGTGAGTTAAGTAACGTTACTCATAATTGTTATCTAGATGTGATGAAAGTGCGAGGAACACATTTTAAAAATTAGATTTTATTAGAGTCGTCATATACATATACATGAGATGTAACTTCTGCATTTAACCCATCCCTAGCTTATTGGGAGCAGTGGGCCACTGAGAAGTGCCCGGGGAGCAATTAGGGTCTTGCTCAGGGCCATTTTTGAGGGCCATGCACGAAAAGTTGAAAACATTGGCACACGCTTCAGAACTGGCGAAAAATTGCAAAGTTCTGCAGCAATTTGGCTTGAGTGTTGTCAGCGCACTCCATAGCCCCAAATGCCAGGGTTTGGATAAAGTTCTTTCGATGTTCACAAAGTTTGGTGGGATCATCATTGCTCTCATTTTTAAGAGCATACAACATTTTTTTTAATGTTTTTCATTGAACAGGAATTGAGCCATGTTTTGTTAATTTGCATTTTAAGACATATGTAAGGATTTTAGGATGCAAAAAAAACTCAAGAACCTTTGCACCCACGTTCACACTAGTAACTTTTATGTTGTTCTTCTAATGTTTATTATTAGGGCCCGAGCACCGACCTCAGGCGGCGAGGATCTATTCAAATTGAAAGGATTATTATTAGGACCCCGAGTAGCGACCAACAAGATATTGTTGCTTTTCAGATGGTTGACGCAATATATTTACCGACGTGTGCTCTCTGTCCGCTGGTGGGAGTGTGCTCACCTGTGTGTACGCACACGTGTCTATGTGTGTGCATGTCCGCGCATTGGGCGGATACAGAGCGTGATACAGAGAGCAGAGGAGAATTGTAAATGCGCGACCATGTAGAGACAGAAATGACCCTGGATGACCAACTGTCATTCTCAGCAAACATTTCATCGGTTACACGCTCCTGCAGATTCCTGCTCTACAACATCAGGAGGATTCGCCCCTTCCTCACTGATGAGACGGCGCAGGTTCTCATCCAGGCTCTTGTCATCTCCCGCCTGGACTACTGCAACTCTCTACTCGCCGGAGCCCCGGCGTCGGCCATCAGACCTCTGGAGCTTGTCCAGAAAGCTGCAGCTCGTCTGGTGTTCAATCGCCCCAAGTTCTCCCACACAACTTCCTTCCTCCGTTCTCTACACTGGCTACCTGTAAGAGCTCGCATCCAGTTTAAGACTCTGGTGCTAGCCTACAGGGCAGTAAAAGGAACAGCTCCTTCCTATCTCCAGGCCATGGTCAAGCCCTACACCCCCGCCCAACCACTTCGCTCTGCTGCCTCGGGGCGATTGGTTGCCCCGTCGCTCAGAGGTCCCTGCGGCCGATCGACCCGGTCACGGCTGTTTTCTGTCCTGGCCCCACAGTGGTGGAATGAACTTCCCACTGACGTCAGGACAGCAGAGTCGCTGCCCATCTTTCATCGGGCTGAAAACTCACCTCTTCAAGAAGTGCTACCCTGAGCCTTCCACTTATTGTATTCATACTAGCTTGTTGCACTTATTGTATTCGTATTACTTTTTTGCACTAACTGTTTTTCTTTGTTTCTGCACTGTACTTTGGCTCTGAGTTATGCTCTGCTTCATGCTCTTAGATGCTTGTTTGGAAAAGGAGATGTACTAGTAGTGACTAGTAGTTCTTTTGATTACCTATGTTGAATGCACTTATTGTAAGTCACTTAGGATAAATAATATCAATGCAAAGTGTCAGTGAACAGATATGAAGCTGTAGTGTGTTCACGTGAACGGAGCAGGCTTCCCTGTAACTTATGACGGGATAAGGGTGGTGGACAAAACCGTTACTGTATGTAGGCGTTGTTTAAAAAGAAAGACATACGACAACGGCAATACATCAGGCATGTCCACACATATGAAGAGACGCCATCCCAGTCTGTCTGTCGGTCTGTTGTTGGTGTGCCAAGGCACAATATTGATCAAAAGACGAGGGCATCAACATACCTCATGTTGCACTTAAAGTTAACAGAATTGAATATTCATTTAGTTTTATTTTTATTTGTTATTTATTTAATTTTGTTTCAAATTGGACATCTTCAATATGTTTGTTTTTATGTAAGACTATAGCCCAAAGTTCTTTGCTTTAAGTGTTCTTGAAGTTCTTTAATTAATAAATGGAAAGCAAAGTTATATTTGTCTCCTCCCCTTTTCTTTGCTGATCCGAAAAATTATCCGAACCGTGACTCAAGAACCGTGAACCGAACTGAACCGGGAGGTTTGTGATCCGTTGCACCCGTAAAAATAACTAGAGAAAGCTGATTTAAAATTATCAAAAGCTTCTTGATATCTACTTTTAGAAGATATTGACCAATTAACTTAAAGGGGTGTGTCTTTGCATATCAATACATCTACAGTAACTTCAAAACCATTGGTCCTATCATCTGTTTTGTCTCTCCTCTGCCATTTTATAGTCTTGCATGGCATGATCACTTACGAGATCACAGCCGCCATTTTTCTTTTGCTCTCGCTTTGCCCCCCCTGTACGCACGGGCACGCACACACCACGCGATTGTTTGTTGATTTTATTTTAAATAGTATGCTTGTACTTGTAGAGTAGTTGTTGTTAGCTAATAATATTATATAATATAATATATATATCTTATGCTCCATCTATCTGAAAACCTGTGTAAGAAGGAGCTGAGATCAAACGTGAGATCAAATACGGCTAGCATCGATTGTAGGTCCACAGGCTGAAATATTGTAATGTTACAGAGAGAGACTGTGTGGACATTAAGTCTCATATAAAGCCAGTTAAATAACAACAGTAGAAGGTTGGATGTGGGTAACTGTTTTATCCGTGGTGCCTTTTGAGAAACTGAGCACTGGAATGCCGCTAAGCTGCTTTGGTAGCATGAAAGCATGTCTGCCCACAACGGTCTGTCTGTACGCGTTGGTGCTCTGTTGAGTGTGTAGATTTACTTGACTGCCCTGAAGGCACAGAAGTGAAAAACAAATGTTCAAACTGTATGGAATTTAAAAGACAGTTATTCCTTGGCTTGGTTGTGAAACGTTAGCTTTGACTTGTTAAAAATAACCTAATTTATATTATGTCTTAAGACTTTTACATTGTGTTCAGTGGCAGCTGGTCAACAGAAGGCGCTAGGGCGCCGCCCCCCCCCCCCCCCCCCCCTTGAGCCACAAAAAATAAAAATAAGAAATAATTTATACAAATTGTCAATATTTGTGTTTTTGAAACATGGAATGCACCCAGTAATATGTGTAAAATATGATATCTGCGCAAAAAATATATGCTTTTCCTGCACATCCTCTCCGCTTGTCTGCATGTCTCAGCAGCTCTGGAGAAATCACCCACAGGAGGTGGGTCTATGAAGCAGTTTAGCCAATTGCTGATTAAAGATATAAATGTGTGACATCTAATTTAGCCAATCAGCATCCTCAAATAGATTCAGCCATGGGCAGAATCGGTTTTGCCCCAAATTGCGCGTCCTCGTCAGAACTAGTCTCTACAGGCAAGCGCCAACGCAAGCGATACTCCCCCAAGACCCGTTTGAAACTAATCTAGAAACTACAGCTGACAGAGCTGATCCCAGATCAACCTGACCTCACAATCAGACAGACTAGGAAAGGGAAGCAGTCCATGCAAAGCTTCTCTAGTAGCTGGTACACCAGAAAGGTTTGGCTAGCTCAGGGGTCGGCAACCTTTACTATCCAAAGAGCCATTTTGCCCTATTTTCCCCCAAATAAAATTTGTCTGGAGACGCAAAAGCTATTTGATATCAGCTTATAAAGTTGTATATAGTTATATTATATATACAAAAACTATAGTTTATTGCATTTATGAAATTATAGAACAAGAATAAAGACAATTCACTTTATTGCTATTTTATCTGCTATAACAATATCAAACTCTTATGAAGAGGAGAAAAAAACTTGCTCAATTTGCTGCAGCAGCTGAGAAATCGCTCTTTTTCGCTCATCTCCAGCGTGATACCTTTCAGCAAATGCTGCATGTTTATTCTGGAAGTGTCTTTCAACATTACATTTTTTGTTGTTTGGTAATTTCTTGCCACATTTCAAGCATACAGGTAAGCCGGCATTGTTGGAAGTGAAAGCTAATTAATACGTCCACGCAGAACTAAACTCTATTTTCCTCCGTGACTTTTCTTTTTTTGGATTTATCCATTGATAGTGTAGCCGAGGGTTAATGTTTCCTATACTTTATGATAATAATAAAAGTGGCTAAGTGGAGAGCAGGGCTGCCTTTCAATCAGAGGGTCAGCGGTTCGATCCCCGGCTACTGCTCTACTAGTCTCATGTCATTGTGTCCTTGAGCAAGACACTTAACCCCCCAAAAAATAAAATAAAATTGCTCCCGTAGCTGCGTCTACGGTGTGTAGATAGATACTGAATTGTAAGTCGCTTTGGATAAAAACGTCTGCTAAAAAAAAATGACCGTAAAAAAAAAAAATGACCGTAATAAACACGGGGCTTCGTAATCTGCGCCAAGACGGCAGCAACTTTATTCACTTCTCCCACACTTCACCAGAACCTCTGTCTGTTTCCATCTCATCCTCCCCAATAAAAGCTCCAAACACAGGAACACTGCTTCCTGGAGAGCTCTTAACGTGCTCAACATAATAGCTTACACTAGTTTACCGATGGCAGTGGTCTGCGAATCATAATTAGCCACCTGCAGGGAAAGGCGCTTTACAGCAACGTACTAGGATGTGACGCTCATTTTAGTTGACAAACTATTAAAAAAAAAATTATTTTGGCGGCGTTACCAGCCCTACGGGGCGGACGTCTGAAGTCACGGTTAGCAGCTTTGAGGAGGACGGACACAAAACGGAGGACTTCCCTATTCTTATTAATGCTTATTTTGTTCTGCACAACTATTGTGAAGTCCACACACACAAACTATAAAGGAACTAAACATTGATTGCTCTGAGACTTCAGTCACCAGCAGAGCTACGAGTGAGAGACGTGTGTTGACCTCATTTATTGATCCATAATCTAGTAAACTTTTATGTGTAACGTTAAGTGTTAATTTTAAAGTAGATGTGACGTGAGAGAGCAACAGCGCTGTAACTTTCCACGAAATGTCTGTTTGAGTTGAGAGGAAGGTTTTGAAGGTGAAGTCATTATTAAAGACTACTTTATCACTCTGTCGTATTTTTTTAACTAAGCAACCAATCTACAGTGCCTCGCAAAAGTATTGACACCCCTTGGCATTTTTCCTATTTTGTTGCCTTACAACTTGGAATTAAAATTGATTTTTATTTGGATTTCATGTAATGGACATACACAAAATAGTCCAAATTGGTGAAGTGAAATGAAAAAAATAACTTGTTTCAAAAACTTCTAAAAAATAAATAACAGAAAAGTGGTGCGTGCATATGTATTCACCCCCTTTGCTATTAAGCCTCTAAATAAGATCTGGTGCAACCCATTACCTTCAGAAGTCACGTATTTGGTTAAATAAAGTCCACCTGTGTGCAATCTAAGTGTCACATGATCTCAGTATATATATACACCTGTTCTGAAACGCCCCAGAGTCTACAACACCACTAAGCAAGGGGCACCACCAAGCAAGCGGCACCATGAAGACCAAGGAGCTCTCCAAACAGGTCAGGGACAAAGTTGTGGAGAAGTACAGATCAGGGTTGGGTTATAAAAAAATATCCAAAACTTTGAACATCCCACGGAGCACCATTAAAGCCATTATTAAAAAATGGAAAGAATATGGCACCACAACAAACCTGGCAAGAGAGGGCCGCCCACCAAAACTCACGGACCAGGCAAGGAGGGCATTAATTAGAGAGGCAACAAAGAGACCAAAGATAACCCTGAAGGAGCTGCAAAGCTCCACAGCGGAGATTGGAGTTTCTGTCCATAGGACCACTTTAAGCCGTACACTCCACAGAGCTGGGCTTTATGGAAGAGTGGCCAGAAAAAAGCCATTGCTTAAAGAAAAAAATAAGCAAACACATTTGGTGTTCGCCAAAAGGCATGTGGGAGACTCCCCAAACATATGGAAGAAGGTACTCTGGTCAGATGAGACTAAAATTGAGCTTTTTGGCCATCAAGGAAAACACTATGTCTGGCGCAAACCCAACACCTCTCATCACCCCGAGAACACCATCCCCACAGTGAAGCATGGTGGTGGCAGCATCATGCTGTGGGGATGTTTTTCATCGGCAGGGACTGGGAAACTGGTCAGAATTGAAGAAATGATGGATGGCGCTAAATACAGGGAAATTCTTGAGGGAAACCTGTTTCAGTCTTCCAGAGATTTCAGACTGGGACGGAGGTTCACCTTCCAGCAGGACAATGACCCTAAGCATACTGCTAAAGCAACACTCGAGTGGTTTAAGGGGAAACATTTAAATGTCCTGGAATGGCCTAGTCAAAGCCCAGACCTCAATCCAATTGAGAATCTGTGGTATGACTTAAAGATTGCTGTACACCAGCGGAACCCATCCAACTTGAAGGAGCTGGAGCAGTTTTGCCTTGAAGAATGGGCAAAAATCCCAGTGGCTAGATGTGCCAAGCTTATAGACACATACCCCAAGAGACTTGCAGCTGTAATTGCTGCAAAAGGTGGCTCTACAAAGTATTGACTTTGGGGGGGTGAATAGTTATGCACGCTCAAGTTTTCTGTTTTTTTTGTCTTATTTCTTGTTTGTTTCATAATAAAACATATTTTGCATCTTCAAAGTGGTAGGCATGTTGTGTAAATCAAATGATACAAACCCCGAAAAAATCTATTTTAATTCCAGGTTGTAAGGCAACAAAAAAAGAAAAACGCCAAGGGGGGGTCAATACTTTTGCAAGGTACTGTACTTCCTGTTTACACCAGCACCCGCACGCTCAGTGTACGTGAATAGTCACGTGATATTTGTTTTCAGGTGTTTTATCTGGACGGAGATCATTTCGCAGACTGCCACAGTCTATTAAATTAATGGGAAACACTGACTATACTGTTTTACACAATAATGACTTGAATCAATAGTGTAATGGTGTTGTATGCAGGTTGGAGAAATTCACATGCAGGTGATCCCGATCTCTTAAATGAGAGTTGTGTTCAGCGCTAAAAATTGAAGTGTTGCAAAATGAAGCTAGTGCTGTATGACAGCCAGGTAAAAGCACGCATGATGTCTATGCTGTGTATGACTTGCACCAAAGCCACACTCTTTGAAGAGATCAGCGATGTGAATATGCCAGCAAGTGGTGAAGGAATTTGTGTAGAAGAACAAGAGCGTCTCATTAGCATCACAGGTAACATTACATGTGTGAAACTGGATGATAAAAGAGAATGTGTTAGGTGCAGGAGAAAGCAGCCAAAATTCAACACCAAGCTGAAGCAACAGATGCCTCTTCTCGCAAAGCACTGGTGCCACTGTAACTTTGCCACCACCTGTTCTGTGCACATACATGTAACAATTGAACCAGGGCGATCAAATGCAAGATGCAGATGATGTGGAGCAACACATCAATGAGACTAGTTCCTCTGCCATGAAAATCAGCACCTCAAATGTGGCAACTAGCCTGACCAGACACACGGGGCCAAACCACCAAAAATAAGAAGTGAATGAAGATATAAAGACATTGCCGCTATCAAACAAAACAACATGGTGGTTGGTGACTCTTTGGATGACTTGTGGGACTGTTCACATTGGATTGATAACCCTGTACAAACACGTCACTATAGGACTTGTCTTTAAAATTCTCCTTTGATAAAGTACATAGCCTACAAATCAAATTTGTTCAGTATTTTTTAGATAACAAACTAAAATTAAAATGCTAGTGCTCATTTGTGTCTTTTCTGAATAACAAACCATAAGAAATACATCGTGAAATACCAGGATGTTAAATAACTGTTGCTAATGTCTTCTACGGAACTCTTTCTGTAATTCCTAACAATTTAACACTTGGTAACTTTAACATTACAGAAGCCCAATGGTGACATTGGTAAGAAAAATATTGTGTGGCCATATGACAACACCAGAGCCCTGCCTTAAAAAGATCTGGGGTTTGCAAAGTAACTTACGGTTACATAAGTTTATTCCTTTAATTTATTATGCAGATGAATTCTTACGGTGTGTATGGCTTATTCTTTTAGCAACCCTAATATTGTGAAACAAACTTGGGTGCAAATTAAAAATGAATAGCCTATATAATTCAAAGCAGTAGACTTTAAATAAAATGTAGTAAGTAGGGCTGTACATAATAATTCAAATCTACATTCATAATGTTGACATTCAAATTTGATAAATAACAGGCTAAACTAAAATGAATGGTATTATACTATTTGTAGAATTAGTTTACATCACAATTCTCTCATCATAAATTCATATCACATATGTTAGCGTGCATTTCATCACAGTTGTGAATTACAGTCCTGCAGACTGTATTGCATTGCATTAATTTGCTCCAGGTTTGCTGTGGGGGATTATAATATATGAAAGGCAGTCTTAATTTACACTCCTGCATTTGGTAGCTGCAACTGTTACTTTCAGCCTGAATTATGTATTCAACTTCATCGTACTGGTGTAACATTAGTTTTCTCTTGGTTTGTAAAATATACCGCTGTGCTGTCAGCAGACATGTCCATGTTTGTGATTGGTCATATGTTGCAAACACCGCCCCTTTCATGTGAACGCATTCTCAGCCAGATTGCACAAAACACTGGGTTGATTTACCGAGTTCATAATCAGCTTTGTAGGACCGCTTAGGAAGATTGCGGTTGTTAGGGTCAGTAATGCCAGATAACTAAATGATAACCTATGTTGCATTTCTGAGTACAGGGCCCAGGCAACTTCTGTAGAGCTATCATACATTAGGCATCATGAATTTACTATATTTATAACATAACATGCAGTGAAGATGAGAGGAAAATGAACCAGAGAATGGCATGGTAATCAATTCAAAACTCACAGGATATGTTTCTTTACAATGTTTAAGGATGCGTAAAAATTATTTTTGAAATCACACAGTAGAGTTTGGTACACTAATACCAAAAACATGCCTGGGCTTGTTGCAAATTTGGCCATATATGAATGTTTGTCCAAACATCACCCAGCTTGATGAATCATTTTAATTAAGCTTTTGAAACATGCCCCCAATATGCCAAGACATATGACTGGTGGGACTATGACTGACTGCATAGATTGTCATCATGAAACAAGAGTGTGATTGGTGTCGGTCCTTCTTTAGACAGAATTAAACCAACTGAAGTGACTTTACTCAGCTTTATAAAGCCTGAAACCTTTGATTTTGGAAGTTGAGCTGCTTCCTTCTGTTTAGCAATAAAAGGGTTAGAGCCCGGAATCGCTGCTTGCAGCTATATTTCTTGTTTTTTGTCTGCTGCACCGGCTCAAATTACCGTAAGCTGGAACAAGCTAGAAACATGAAACTTGGATCAATAACAGGAAATGATGTGCAAGTGCTTCCCAAGAAATATGACTCCAATCTGCCACACAGTGGTGCTGTTATCAACACCCAAAAATGTGATTTTGAAAGTCCGAATGACAAGAAATTTGGCACACGTCCAGCTCAATCTGCGCTACAAAAAAAGCCATTGAAAAAAAAAAAAAGTCTTCTCCTATACCGTAGGTCTGATTGCAACTCAGATTTTGTGTGGATCATAATTGGAGTAATATTATTAAGAAAAAGCTTGTTGATATCTTATATAGTTCTCAAGATATTGACCAATAAACTTCAAAAGGCTGCGGCTCAGCACAAAACCACACTCAAGTTAATAACTCTTGGGTCAATAAATACAAAACTTGCAGGATATGTCCACAAGAGTACCTGAAACATACCGCAAATGTGTCGTTACATCAACCACAATGCCACCCCTCACACCATTACTCAAATTTACCACTTTTGATTGCTACCAATTTTTCAGTGGATCATTATTAGATAAAAATTATCAAAATATATCAAAAAAGTTTTATTATCCTATTTAGTTTTCAAGATATTGACCAATGAACTTCAAAAGAGCATGACATAACCAGACCAAATTGGGCCAATAACAAAACAAAACCTGAAAGTTTAATTAAAATAACCCCCCAGAGGACACTACAAATGCAAAAAAATGGCATGCCATAAAACAAATTTGACTATATATTAGGGGTGTAACAGTTCACAAAATTCTCAGTTCAGTTCAATATGATACAATATGTGTAGTCCGTGACGTCCGGCCGTCTGTTGTCAGAGCAACAGTGGGCGCTTCGGACATTTGATTCTCTGTTTGGGCTTTTGTTTTCTTTTACAAAGCAAGAATTATGGTCTGGAGAAATGGGGATTGTGTGGAGACTGCTTTAGCCTTGTTTGAATCGGTAGGGAACAGCTTAACACTGCGGGGAGCGTGCCTCCCAGAACAAACGTGCCTCACCAGAGTACAATGTTGTTCTTCCATGGTGGGAGTGTTGGGTCACGTCCACACTACTCTGTTTCTATTTGAAATCGCATATTTTTCATTTTGCTTTCTTTAAATCTTTTTTCCCGTTTAAGCACTTCTTAGCTTTCCTTCTTTCTCTCCAATTCCTTTCTATTAAATCTTCCATCCACTTTTAATTCATCTTTTTTAAATTTCTTACTGTACTTTTGATTACAATTGAACCTTTGAGTCTTCCCTGAGGTGAAATTTGTTTGTGTGCTCTGAGAAAAAACATTGTATCTATTACATTTTATGAATTATATACATTTATATTACATATCCACCCGATGCGTTTACAGTTAATCAAAAGAGTAATAACATTAAATTAATTGTGCAGAGATATCTATGGCAGTTACATAATCACAACTGTATAAGTTGAAGTAAAATATTTCTGATTTAATGGATTGACAGACTAATGATAGGTTTAGTACCTTTTTAATAACATTGTTGCCCTTAAGAAAAATATTCAACAATACAAACAAGGAGCTCCATGTATACTGTTAAAGCATTTGAACTTTCTACCTTCTTCCTCTTCAGAGAGTCACTGTATTCTCTTAGAAGGGCGTTCAGGGTGGTCTTGTAATTGTGTACAAAGTCATCTATGTTGAAAATTGTCCCTCGTGTTATGTTGTCTTGAGTGTAATTCTGGAGTTGAACATACACAGTATGTTATAGAACATAGACAATTCTTGATTCACCTGATTTAGATTTAAATCTGTAATATCCAGGGTGGAATAACACAATTTATTCACTGTATTTTAGTAACAGATTTTTGGCTTATAGTACCTTTGTGGGTTTATCTGCGAAAGTCTGTCATACACGGGACCTGTTCCGTGGCGTCCAAGGTCACCTCCTTGATCTCTACACCTAGATGCCACAATCTTTCAGCTTATCCAGGTTTTACGAGTAAAGATTTTGAAGCAGTTTGGTGGTGGGGGCATCTGCTAAGCCGTCCCTTTCAGAGGGCGCCTTTTCAGCTGTTCACAGTAGTCTCCATTAAAGGTCACAAAAGCATTGAGTGATGACTCATCAACTTTGACAGAACAGTCATCAAAAAGACAATAGCCGAGACAAGTAAACAGTGGTGACTTTCTAGTGGTCCCAATTGTTTGTACATTGTGGTGCTTGAATGTAAAGCTGCAATGTGGATGAACACTGCGTATTCCTGTTGCTATATTTTCTCCAGTCATTTTCAGGAATGAAAAAAAACAGGGCTGCTTAGGCAATTCCTAAGTGAAGTATTGTTCCTCATATTCCTTTTCATCTGCTGATGAGGATGTTGTGGAGCCATTTTCTGTAGTTGTAGAATGGAACTGCAAAACACAATTCAACAAAATCAGCATCGGTGACCAGTTTTCGTCAAGTTGCCAAATAACACTGTTTGCACCTTAAATGTTGTTGTCACGAGGTATTGTTTTTTATACGGTGTACAATAAGGCAAGCATTTTTGTGATTCATGTTATACTAGATTTGATTTAGGATTTATTTTATTACACAATTCAAAACATCTGCTTGGAAAAAAGGGTCTGATAGTAGGAGGAGCCCGGCTGTGAACCAAATTGAACATAGCATTACAGTTACATTATTTGAAAAAACATATACAGTATTCTGTGTTTTATAACAGTTATTTAATTATTGACCATTGCAATATTTACATCTGGAGATGTTGTCGTCTGGATGTGGGGGCACTGGCCCTGCTGGGACAGAAAGTTGAGTCATCCTTACTTCCTTCAGTGGTAGTAGAAAGTTTAGCTGAGGCCTGAAGCTTTTTGATGACCCGCTCAATATCCTTGGCTGATATGAGAATTGTTCTGGACTTAAAATGAAATAACAATTCTATTGGTCATATACATATTTCACATTTGGAAATGATATGCAGAAAAACTTCAACAATTATAACTAATTACGGTTGTGTTGAGGAAAAAAAAAAACTCACCTTTTCAAAGGTAGGAAAACTAAGACTCTAAAGTGAACAAAAAAGAGGCATTAAAATCTATGTGGGGTTTATTGCTTGTATAAAACATACAATCAATGTATCAATACACAGTTGGGTTCATGAATATTGGTCCTTTACATGAGTTATTTTAAAATGCATTCATTATGACATTTAAATTCTTACATTGTGCGTAGTTTGTAGATCATAAGCTGCTACAGGAACTGATGGATGAAAATGTCCTCTTGACCAAAGTCCAGTTGCTTTAAATTAAAGACTCTAGAAGGGTTCCTGTATCCTTTGCACTGAACTTATTACAGTATTAAATTTGTTCTATTACTTTAATGTAACACGTTTCTCATGATGTAATAAGTTAATACATTATGCACATAACGGTTAAGCTCTCATTGTTTTCTTACATTATGTGCCGATTATTACGGTATGAGTTTCTACGTTAACGTAGATATGGCAATCAGCGGGTCCCACCAATCTAGTGCTTATGCTGTAGTGTACACAGACTAAGTACGCAATACAAAAGACTACACTGACGCAAGATAAGGCTATACAGGTTTTGCACACACATCACAAAATGTCATTCATGATATGGCAGCTCACATAACCACTAACTAACAAAACAACTACACAACATCTAGATCCTGCAACAAAAGGCCTGACAAGAAACAACCAGGTATTCACAATTAGAAGAAAACACAACAGTATGCAAGATATCTTTATAAGCTCCCTTGTTGCACCGGACCGTGCACACTGGCCTAAGATACGCTATAATGTTGAATGATTACAACAGCACTAATTTAAGTCAAACATATGGTGATAATGATGTGTGGCTGGCTATCTATGTAAGATAGTCATGTGAGATCAATTTGAAATATATTTACCAAATTTAGACCTGAGCTAATTAGGCTAATTGGCTAGATCTTTTGAGTAGACAGTTGTGTTTTTCACACTTAAACATGTAGTATTTAAGTTGTCTACACAATGACGCTGTGGCAACATTGTTGAGCTGTTTCTCTATTAAATCTTTGCATACTTACCCCCCTTGCTGGCATTCTGAATGAAGGAGCGCTGATGGCCCAATTCTCCAAAATTCAAGTCATAGTCTCACTGTGACAAAGTTAAACACCCGAAAAGGAAAAACGCAACAAAGACGATGCAAAAGTTGTCCCAGCCACACAAAGAGTAAGCCTAGAGACAGCACAGAAATATTTTGTTTCTAATATGACGATGAAGAAAATGGAGGACATGTGCATTTCAAAATTGAATTCAATGGTTGAGGCGATTAAATTATTGAGTCATTTTTTGTTTTTTCATCTTTTACACCTTTAATTTTATTTTCTAAACGTTTATATATCACTACAGAAATGAGGGGTGTGCTTATAGGTTATGTTTTTACAGCACCTCGAAGACTTAAAAAATATTGGACTTTGAAAAATGTCTTAATTGGTACATTAAAAATGTTTGATTGTATAAGTGTAGTCAGAGATGTTCTGAATACATACATCTGAGTCATTGTCTTGAATTATTTAGAAATATTTTTAATAGCACTCAGAAACTACCTGTTTCTCTGTATAAATATAGGACACTTACTTTGAAAGATCTCTTAGTTGGTACAATAACATTTATTTATTTTAATTAAGGGTGTAGTCAGAGATGTCTTGAGAAGAAATATACCAGTCATTGTGTGGAATTATTGAGAAAAATATTTTTATAGCACCTCAAATATTCAGAAATTAGGTTTTTGAATATTCAATGTAAGACTTTTAATTCGGAAAATGTCTTAATTGGTTCAGTAAATATTTATTTTTAGTATGGGTGGAGTCAGAGATGTCCTGACAAATACATCAGTCATTGTCTGGAATTACTCAGAAAAGCATTATAGCCTCCTAACATATTCAGTTATTTGATGCGTTTCCATAGATATGTAGGATTTTTACTTTGAAAATCTCTTAATTGGTAGCGTAAACATTATTGTCTTTTTGGTAAGGTTGTAGTCAGCGATGTCCTGAAAACATATGCATCAGTCATTGTCTGGAGTTATTGATATAAGTATTTTTATAGCACCTCAAATATTCAGTCAGATATTTTTCTGTAGAAATATAGGAAATTTACTTTGAAAAATCTCATCTTTCCAGCAACCCTGAAATTAAAGAATAAAAACATTTCATGCACAATTAGTTGTATTTTCCCCTTTAACTCACGAGATGCAGGTAACCTGTTTTATACTTAATGTTAATATAGTTCAATTAATCTTACTTCCACATATACAATTTTTACATAAGCTTTTTTGATATCATATTTCGAAAACCGGAAGTTGTCTCACGTCGATCCCTCCGCTAAACTAAGTCCTTTGCTCGCTCCCGACCTGGGCCGTTTGAAAGAGTTTACCATGAATGTCAGTACATAGGTGCACTACAATGTCAGTGTTGACTGATTTGACCTCAGATATTTGAGTGTCTGCTGACTTTACCGCAGTGCTAGGAATGAAGGAAAAAAACATGAAGGTTGGAGTAGTCATAACCAGTAAGAACTTTAATCTACTTACACCTCTGTACTACCTCTGTCTACTATGGTTACTGAGAACTGTTAAAAAAAAAACACTGTGATAAACATCTCCAGTTGAGCAGATTACAGTGAGCATGTGAAGGTTCACATGGAAAACCTTGTAATACCAGTGGCAACTAAAACAACTTGATTGTTTTTCCTTTCTCCCATGAAAACCCCCTGGAACCACTTCACTTATGTGGCACTCACACTGAGGCAAAATAAGCAGCTAACAGAAGCCCTTCTGGTAACAAAGGCAATGATGCAGTGAAGGATACACCCACCTACACTTATACTCCTAGCTTCAGTTTTTTCAAAAAATACTCGAGTTATTTCGTAGCAGCCATCACCGAATTAAGTATGAACCATGTGTGACTGACATGAAGATTGGATAGGCCTATCGATAAAACACAAGCATTTTCTGAAACAACGTGTTTGTCCTGGTAGCCTTGCTGATACTTAAGAAAAATTGTTACTGGAACATCCGATTTTTCTACGTGAAAACTGTCATAGTTTTCACTTAAGATATACGCGTGGGGGACAACTTTTTTAACTTCCAAACAATATGCCAGTAACCGCATTACCTTTCAGTGGCGTTCTTCCGTTTACTTTCGCGGTCCTTCATCTCAGCGAAACATCACTCTGTTCATTTTCTCCTTTCCTGAGGACTGAAGCAACTCCTCCGACTGCAGATAACGTCCCTCTAAAACAAGAAAACTCACTGCCGCCGGTCAATGGCGGGTGTCACCGCGAGTTTAAATCTTTGCTACGGAAAAAGGAGCGTGTTCGCGGCCACAAAGTGTTCGTCTTAACATGTAAATCTCATGTTTTACCGTAAAAGAGAGAACAGGAAGCCCCCACCCCCGCCTGTAGTATGAGAAGAATGTCCAGTCCCGCCTCCTCGTCGCACTTATCCAGCTAATGAAATCTGGAGGAAAAGTTGTTTTTTGGAGTACGGAAATCCCTCCTCCTCCCATCTTCTCTAGTGTGTTTATGTAATCAAATACATGATTTGTGACAGAATGGTAATAGGCATCGCTGACCATGATTTTTCTTAAATGTTTCAGCGACTTGACACTAGATATAATAACATATAATCACAATGAGTTGTAACGGTCTCAATTCTCCATGCAAGGCAGGGGCAGCTGGCCAAGAGAGGGTGATAGCGTGCCGCTCTCCTTGAACCACAAAAAATATGAATATAATAAAAATGATTTGATTTATCATTATCATCATATTTTGTATCTATAATTAATTAATTCATACAAATTTTCAGTTTGTCCTGCCTCTGAATATCATAGTCAAATCAGCTGCAGCGTTAAGTCACGTTCTGTTGAGTTCCGACCCTTTCAGAGGATTTCAGTCTGAATGCATATTGCCCAGATTGCACTGATAGATTCTCATGTTAAGTCAATTTCTTTTTTGAACTGCAGGAACTGCAATGCAATCACTATGCACATGTAATTATGGTGATTATTATATTAGCTTGCTTTTAATGATAAAATATAATGCTGAAGCTTTATGTAAAACACAGACACAGACTGTTGTTTTTATGCCTAAAATAGCGAGACGGCTGACATACGTCTCTAGTTGCTGATTCTATCTTTTATTCTGTCAATGACAGTCCTAAGAGAACAGAATTAGCAGATGATTTTTTTTTTTTTTTTATCATTTTAGCCTCTTCTTCATATGAAATGTCATAGAGCTAGGTGAATCTCAGCATGGGAGTTACTCAAAAAGGGGTGCTATTGAGCCATTGTGTCAAACCTGAGCTCAATGCCCCGGTTTTTGGCTATTTTGCCAAAAACTGACTTGTGCACCAAATTTGCAACCAAAGTTTTCCAGTAGCCCAAACACCTTGTTTTTGTGTTCAAAGACATAAAAGAACACTAGTAATAATCCTTAAAAGAACAATAGGTCCTCTTCATCGGAGTTAAAGCCCTATAATAATCTTTACAGTTTCAATAGGGCCTATGCAGTTTCATTGTTCGCTGCTCAGGCCCTAATAATAATAATCCTAGCGATTTCAATAGGGCCTTTGCCAACCCCTGGCCGGTGCATGGGCCCTTATAATAATCTAAGCATTTTCAATAGGACCTTCGCCAACTGGTCAGTCATTGGGCCCTAATAATTAAAGCCCTTGCACTATCATCGCTGCTTGCATAATATTTTTCTGCGTGTGTGAGGCTGGAAATGATGTATTGCAAATATCCCACCACTTCCTGCACTCACTATATTGCTCCATAACAAGCACTAAACATGCATTATGTTGCTCTATATCAAGTGTAGTCCACATAATATAAATGTATTGTAAATTGGCTGTCATTTGTCACATGACACTGACTTCCTGTTGCCAGTAGGTGGCGCTGTGTCTATGAGTAAAAGTTTGCCTGCTGATATCCTCAGGCCACAAATTGCAAACTGAACTATTTTTTTGTGTTGTGTTGTGTCGTACATCTTTAAATAAAAATGACTAATTTATGTATGTAGGGTTACAGTAAATCTTGCATATTGTGAAGCTGGGCTCAGACTACAGGGGTTTAAAATCCTTACAGATTTTGAATCATGCACATGAAATCTAAAACAAACCCACTCTACATGATGAACAAACTGATGACCTCAGTGCACACTGGGTTTATTGATGGGACGCCGGTTGATGCCCACTTCCGTGAACAGTGGACGCCGCAGGCGGGAGATTGTATTTCCTGCTTCGAGTGCGTAGCTCTGGAAATGTTTCTCTTTCTGTGCCTACTAAGGGGTGCGACAGAAGACAGGTTAAACATACATTTGTGCTGGATATCATGTGTAGAACACACATTGTAAATTTCATGTAAATTGGATATTTGTCACATAACGTTAACTTCCAGTTGGCAGTGGGTGGTGTGCTGACTATGAGTCAGTACTGGCACGTAGATGTCCTCAACCTGGACTGTTGTGAACCGTGTCCAGTTTAATGCAGATTTAACCAAGTTCAGTAGAGATACAACAGCTTGTTGTTTAATGGTGAATCATTGAAATGGCCGACAAGATGCGAAAACGGTGTTCAACAAAACCACAAACTTTTCATTTCAAAGGTCTTTAGATTGTGCTGACCAAATTTGAAGTTGATCTGATGAATTATCTATAGTAGGAGTTCATTAAACGCCTGGAAATGGTTAAAATTACATGAAAAAATGTAATAAAAATCTTAAAAAGATTTTCGGTCTGGTTTAGAGCATGGCCTGTGAAGAATTAAAGTTTAGAAGCATGTTTAGGATGATTAAAAACACACCTTGAGGAATGTATTAAATATTACAATGTATTAAAATGTCACAGGATATTGATTTGTGGAATGTATTATATGTTTACAGTATATTTACTTGATGAAGATAGTATATGTGTATCATGTGTTTGCATATTGGATGTTTTAACTAAATGTATAGTGATGAGCTGTGAGGGAGAGACAGGGATTTTGAGAGAGGCTTTACAGATACTACCGTGATGAGTTTCGAGAGGCCGACAACAGGAATGCTAAAAGGTGTGAACACAGCGGGGGAAGGACAAGCAGAGGTGTTGAGGAACACAGCTCTATGGAACGAGGGGTGGACCAGGCCAAGGAGGTCAACCGAGAGTGGACACTGTCCGAAGCCAGGAGGGAACAGTTGGATTTCAGCCAATCACAGAGCTGATAATGGACTTTTACAGTTTCAGGAGGAAACTGTAGAGTATAAGACATTGTTGCCGAGGATTTCTCTGGAGTTATCGACGCTGCCATTTTACAGTAAACCAGGGGACTGGCCTGTTGGATGGAGTGTGATTTAGCTCTGATCCGCGGAACATATTCTATCGATAGTGTACTTCAGTTTGTAATTGTTTAACTTCTGTTAGTTATTAAATACTTTTGATTGTAAATCAGAACCAGCTGGTGATTTAATACGACTCTGTTGACGAAAAGTACAGTAGAGAGCGTGAGCTGCGGCCTTTCATAGCGAGAGAGGTAGAATCCCAACAGGCCCCATTAGCCATTTTTTAAGTCTACATGTGATACAAAAATTTCGTGCCAACGCGGGTGTGGGCATCATCGTTTCTAAACTTATCCATTTTCGACCGTCAACACAAATACGCTACCCGGAGTTTTCAAACTTATTCGTCTTCGGGAGTGTTTCCAAAGTCCTCCGTTTTCGGTGATCGAAAATCCCGGTGTATTGTGGACGCTCAATGTAAACGTAGCAAAACATATGCGTTTTCAAATAAAAACGGAGTAGTATGGACACGGCCTCAGTGTCAATGCAGCTCACCAGGGAGGACAGAGGGGGAAGGCGGCAGAGGTGTTTGGGCGGTGTGGTGTGTGGAGGAGACCAGGGAGCCCCCTTGTTGCTCCTTGCACAGCTTCACCTTCAGGCTGTACTCTCCTGAGCTCGTCCCTGTCCCCAGACCTGAATGCCACTTTCTTATTATTTAGAAGAGCTTTCGGGTCACTGGTGATCCATGGCTTGTTGTTGGTGAAGCAGTGTACAGTATGGATGGTATGGTGGTGTGTTCACAGAATTTAATGTATTCTGGCATGCTGTTGATGTCCTCCCCATGTGGTCCACACAGCACATCCCAGTCCGTCGACTCAAAGCAGTCCTGCAGGGCGTCTTTAGCCTTCTGTGCCCACCTCCTCACAGTCCTGGTCGTTACAGGCTGCCTCTGCACCAGAGAAACATACTTCAGGGTTAACAGCAGGACCAAGTTGTGATCAGACCTACCAAGGGGGGGGGGGGGGGGGGGCAGTAGCACTGTATGCATCCATTGTATTAGCATCGAGTAGGTCTAGAGTTTTATTGTTTCAAAAATAATAAGGACGCATCCCCACAGCTAAAAGTTCAATGTCCGGGCTACAGAAACATTCCTTCACACACACACACACACACACACACACACACACGGTCAGGATTGCACCACCTCTCGTTCACATACATTGCAATCCCACCACCTTTCTTCTTACCGCTCTGAACAACGTCTCTGTCTGCCCGAACAGTCGTGAAGCCATGTCTTGGTAAAACACATGACGCTGCATTCACGGTACTCTCTCTGGGCCTTTACCAGCCCACCGAGCTCGTCCGTCTTATTGGCCAAAAACCTCATGTTCCCCATTAAAATCGCCGGTAACGGAGGTTTGTATTTCCTCCTTTTCGCCTTCAGTTTAGCGCCAGCTCTGCAACCCCGCTGTCTTCTCCGCACATACCTGCAAACTTGTAAGAGGTGAAAAAGGTGACAAGCACCTGAACCCGAAACCCTTTAGGGGGGTATGGGGGCATGCTCCCCCATATTTTTATTTGAAATATGAGCGTTTCATCACGTTACTTTTTTCCCTCCTAAATCGCGATACTGACGAACGTTAACAGTCGACAAAGTTTTGCATGCAGTGGACGTTAGCCTTATCCAGCAAGTCTGAACTGTAACGGTACATAACATAACTTAAACGTTAACGCCAATACAATCCACAAACGTTAGCTAACGTGATATCAAGCTGACTAGCTTTCCATTATAAACAGGTTGGGAAAGATTTTATGGGGTAACGTGACTAAAATATTATGATTCAAAACGGCGAAAATCAACAAGTTTTCAGGTATGTCCGCAGTTCCTCCAGGATTTCAGGCCTCACACCGGGTAGCAGCAGCGGCAGCGGATCAATCAGCTGATCGCAAGAGCAAACAATGCCCCCAGTCCATTGTGTGTGGCTCTCCGTTACAAAGAGGGAAAACAGTAACAGAAAAGCCACTAGAAAAGTTGAAAAAAAGTGACGATCCATTGCCTGACCATCACTTAAGCAAACATAAAAAAAAAAAAGAATAAAGTGAATAAAAGACAATTAAAACACACACAGGAAACAACAGACGGTCACTAGCACGGCGCCATCTTAGGTCGAAGTAACAAGTAATACCAGCAATTTATTATATTTCTCAAAGCAAGATGTGCCAACGGCAGCCTGTTGCTGCCGCTCCCTCTGTGTTTTAATTTTTGTCTTTTTACACTCTTTCCCCTCTTTTTTTTTTTTCTTTTTTTTTTTTTCTTAACGTTTGTTTTTTATAGTCAGACAACAGACCGTAACTTTTTCTGAACTTTTTCCTTGGCTTTTCTGTTACTTTTCTCCCCCTTCGTAACGGAGAGCCATACACAATGAGTGGGGCCATTGTTTACTCCCGCGACCACCTGATTGCGCTGAGTGAGCTGCGGCTGACGCCCGGCGCCAGGTCTGTAATCCCGGAGGAACTGCGGAGAAGACGTCGGGGATGCAGGTCTGGCGCTAAGCGGAGGGCTTTGAGGAGGAAATACAAACCTTCAGTACCGGCGATAATAATTGGGAACGTGAGGTCTTTGGCAAGTAAGACGGACGAGCTTGGCACACTAGTTAAGACCGTGAGGGACTTCCGTGAGTGTAGCGGCATGTGTTTTACGGAGACATAGCTGCACGCAGATTTCCCTGACCACAGTGCGTCGGTGCCCGGCTTCAGGACTTTTCGGGCGGACAGAGACGTTATACAGAGCTGTAAGAAGAGAGGGGCGGGATTGCAGTGTATGTGAACAAGAGGTGGTACAATCCTGACCACCTGTGCGTGAAGGAACGCTTCTGTAGCCCGGATATTGAACTGTTAGCCGTGGGAATGCGTCCTTACTATTTGCCTAGGGAGTTCTCATCCGATCACAACCTGATCCTGTGACCACCAGGACTGTGAGGAGGTGGTCTCAGGAGGCTAATGACGCCCTGCAGGACTGCTTTGAGTCTACGGATTGGGATGTGCTGTGTGGACCACATGGGGAGGACATCAACAACTTGACGGACTGTATCACAGAATACATAACATTTTGTGA